>NW_027185653.1:5927656-5988158 GCF_028583685.1 Petaurus breviceps papuanus
ATATATATATATATATATATATATATATATATATATATATATATATATATGTAAGTGAATGGTACAAAATTACAAAGAACAAGTATGACCCCAAAGAAAATATATAAGCCACTCTAATCTTACTCATTTGAAGAGGTTAGTAGTTCATGGGTATGGAACATAGCATATATTTCCAGACTTTTTTGATTGAACTACTGATCAGATTTACTGATTAATATCTCTCATTTTCTCCTTTTTTTTTTTTTTTTTTCTTTTTGGAGGGGGGAAGGCAAAGCAATTGGGGTGAAGTGACTTGCCCAAGGTCACATGGCTGGTTTTGTGTTAAGTGTCTAAGGCCAGATTTGAACTCTGGTCCTCCTGACTCCAGGGCTGGTGTTCTATTCACTGCACCACCTAGCCACCCCTCTCCTTTTTCTTTAAAAACCATTATCGGTTATATCAGGTTGCTCTCTGGAAGGAGGTAAGAAAAGGAATACTGCGGTAAATTCTGAGGATATAAAAGCAGAAGATACCAATACAAATTTCTTAAAAAAAGAAAATGCATCTGCAGTAGTAGCCGCAAGCTGGGATATCTCCAATGGTCTTTTGTCAAGACAAAGTAAGGGACTATGATCTAATTCTCATAAGCAGCCAATTGTGCTCATTTTATAAAGAGTGGGAATTCTCTCAGAGGCTAGAGACCTGAAAGATCTAATGACAACGTCTGGTGGGATTTCTGATACATATTGTTCCTATTACAGATTTGTACCCAGTTTAAAAAAACCTTTAATTATCATCAGGTTTGCTACTCTACTTTTTTTTGGATCATAAAGCTATAGCTAGAGGGGACTATCGAGTCTAACCCCTTAGTTTGGAGATGAGGAAACTGCAGCCTAAAGGATTTGAAGCACTTGCTTACCCAAGGTTACCCTGGTAATGAGCAGGGTCAGATCCAGCATCTGAATTCATCTTCTCTTGAGTCCAAATCGAAGTCTCTACTTTTTCTACTTTGCTACACTTTTCCATTCTTGCACATGTTTTCTCTCCTTCTTCATTCCTTGAATACCCTCTTTTCAACAAGAGTCCCTATTAGTTTTACTGGTTCTAGCTTTTTCTTTCACTTGTGTCTTCTTTATTCTCTTGTTATTTAAGCTCTTCCCAGACATGTACAGAAATGCCAACAGAAGCCCTTTTGTGTAGGATCCCCTCACTCATGGGTAGTTTTGAAAGCAGCAGGTGCTTCAGCAAAGCCTTCTATTAGATCTTACTACACTTGCTGCTAATCTGGGGCTCTAATTTTTAAAAGCACTTGGCCAAATCTTAGGCAAAAGTATGACCTGGTTACAATCTACTTTGTACTGGGGAGGGAGGAGAATCCTAATCCTTATTCAAAAGCAATTTCCTTGAATTCATTCACTGTGCCCAATTTTCTGATTCATTTTGTTGACAGGCTGGCTGTGTTGAGGGAAGAATATGAGGCCTCTTCCCTCTTTCTTTTAACATTACACTGTATATAAATAATGACACTATAAGGCTTAGTCTACCTTCCAAAGTGAACACGGTTGGGTGTGTATTGAGCAGAAAGAATATTTAATTTTCTTGGGGTTAGAATCTAGCATACTGTCTTCCTCTCCCTATCACACCCCCCAGCCCATCCCCTCTCTCTCTGTCTCTGCCTCTCTAACAAACTTCCACGCATGCACACCCACACTCACACACATACACACACACACACACTGTTTTAAAAATATATGAACTGAGAACCTCATGATTGATTGTTATTTATTTTGATGGCTCTCTTGGATGAATTCACAATGTTTAGAATGTTCCAGACACATGGAAGTCATTTTAATAAATGCCTTTAGAACTTGTAATTTGATTTTCATTTCATTTCAGCAGCTACATGTGGTATGGATGATTGCTACCAACCTACTAAGTGAATATTTAAAACTTTGTACCCCTTTGGCAGACCAAAGGCAAGAATAAAATTTTGGGGACTGCCTCATTGGCTCTACTGCCTCATTGACATATTGACCTCAATCCAGACCGAGACCACACACAGCTCATATGAATGATCACAAAGCATACGAGAGACAATTTAACATCAAAACTTTGGGTTAATAAGAAGCCTACATAGAGGAGGATACACAACAACATAGAAAGAATAACGAGAGAAGCTCAGTAATTCACAGGAGATAAAATCCAAGATTGTTGACAAGAAACCGCATCGACTCCAATGGCTATACACATATGCATAAAGTATGAGTAATAAACAACATAAACTAGATATTCGTGTGCAAAGAGGTAAATATGACCTCACAGTTGTCACTGAGGCAGCGGGAGAAGACTCAGGACTGGAAGGTGACTCCAGCTGGGCATACTTTATTCATTAGGATCAAGCTAAATTAATGAACGAGGAAGAGACCAGCGCTGTGTATTAAGTAGATATACCGTTACCACAGAAGAAATATGAGAAGACATACCTCCTTTGACAGAGGTGAGAGACCATAGGTGTTCCCCATGACTGCAGAACACTCAATGGCAATGTCGAACTTTTGATGCATGGACTAGTTTTTTGGAATTACTTTTCTTTTTTTTGGTTCTTCTCTTTTGAAAAATTCTCAATTATAAAGGATGCCTCTTAGAAGGGGTAAGGAAAGAGACACATTAGGAAATAGAGGTGATATAAAAACAAAAGAGATCAATAAAAATTTAATCTTTTTTTTTTGGAGGGGGAAAGGCAGGACAATTGGGGTTAAGTGACTTGCCCAAGGTCACATGGCTAGTAAGTGTATAGAGTGTCTGAGGCCATATTTGGAGTCAGGTCCTTCTGACTCCAGGGCCAGTGCTCTATTCACTGTGTCATGTAGCCATCCCAAAAATGTATTCTTTTAAAACAAAAATATGAACATGTTTGAAAATCTGGTGATTTGAGCAAGGAAGCATTATGAAGAATATTTTGGTCTAGATTAATATGCCTTACTGTTGTGAGTATACAGAACATCTGGGCAGAAGGAGGAAACAGATAAGGACGTAGGGAAACAAATCACAAGTCTGACACCAAGTAGTAAGTGAGAACTTCAATGATATATATTTACTAGGGTGCTCCCTCTGCCAGAAGTAGAAAACTAATAAATCCGTAGCACACATAAATGATAATTTCTTTTTTTCAAATTTTAAATTTATTTATAATATTCAACATTCATTTCCAAAAGATTTTGAGTTACATTTTTTTCTCTCCCCATCATTCCCTTACCCAAACCCTAAAATAGCAAGCCTACTGATTACCTCTTCCCCTGATCTGTTCTCTCTTATATCCTCCCCTTTCACCCCCCTGACTTTCTAGTAGGGCAAGATGGGTTTCTATACCCCAGTACCTGTATATCTTATTTCCCAGTTACATATAAAAAGCCAATTTTTAAACATTTGTTTTTAAAACTTCGAGTTCCAGAATTTTTTCCCTTCTTCCCTCCTCACCTACCTTCTCTGGGAAGATAAGCAATTCAATATAGATTGTACATGTGTAGATACCCAAATCATTTCCATAGTAGTTATATTGTGAAAGACTAACTATATTTCCCTCCATCCTATCCTATCCCATCCCCCACTTATTCTATTTTCTCCTATGACCCTATCCCCTTTCAAAAATGTTTGCTTCTAACTACCCTCTCCCCCAATCTGCCCTCCCTTCTATCATCCCCCCTCTTATCCCCTACCACCATAATATCCTGTAGGTTAAGAAACCAAATTGAGCGTGTAAGTTATTCCCTCCTTAAGCCAAATTCAATGAGAATCAGATTGTCCCATTCCCTTTCACCATCCTGATCTTCCCCTCCATTGTAACAGTTTTCTCTTACCTCTTTTATATGAGATAATTTATCCAAAACAATTGCTCCCTTTCTGCTTCTCCCAATAAATTTCTCTCTTACCTCTTAATTTTATTTTGTAGATATCATACCTTCATATTCAACTCATCCTATGCCTTCTGTCCATGTACAGATGAACATACAAATGCCCACACTCACATATTATTTATATTCACATACATACTCCTATATATATATATATATATATGTGTGTGTGTATATATATATGTATACACACACACACATATTCCCTTCAGCTATCTTCATACAGAGAAAAGTCTTATGAGTTACAATTATCATTCTTCCATATAGGAATGTAAATAGTTCAAGTTTAATAACTTCCTTATGATTCCTTTTTCCTGTTTTCTCATGCTTCTCTTGCTTCTTGTATTTGGAAGTCAAGTTTTCTGTTCTGCTCAGGTTTTTTCATCAAAAATTCTTGAAAATCCTCTATTTCATTGAATGACCATATATGACCATATTTTTCCCTGTAGCATTGTACTCAGTTTTGCTGGGTAGGTGATTAATGGTTTTAGTCCTAGCTCCTCTGACATCTGGAATATCACATTCCAAGCACTTCGATCCGTTAATGTAGAAGCTACTAGGTCTTCTGTAATCGTGATTGTGTTTTCACAATACTCGAATTGTTTTTTTCCTGACTGCTTGCAGTATTTTCACCTTGAACTGGGAACTCTGGAATTTGGCTATAATATTTCTAGGAGTTTTCTTTTTGGGATCTTTTTCAAAAGGTGATTGGTGAATTCTTTCCACTTCTACTTTACCCTATGGTTATAGAGTATCAGGGCAATTACGCTTGGTAATTTCTTGAAATATGGTGTCTAGACTCTTTTTTTACTCATGCCTTTCAGGTAGTCCAGTAATTTTTAAATTATCTCTCCTGGATCTATTTTCCAGGTCAGTTGTTTTTCAATTGAGATATTTCACATTTCCTTCTATTTTTTCATTGGTTAGATCTGTTTTATACTATCTTGATTTCTCATAAAGTCATGAGCTTCCAACTGCTCCAATCTAAATTTTGTTTGGTTTTTATCAATTTGTTTACTTTTAGTTTACAAGATTCATTATCACAATTCCTTGAGTTTCAAATTTTCTCTCCCTCCTCCCTCGCCCCCCCCCTCCCTGCCACGGCAGCATATAATGAAGCATAGTATCCGCAAATATTTTCACATTAGGCATTAGTCAGGTTATAAAGAAGGATTGTAACAGATGAAATGAAGAAGGGGAAAGAGGAAAGAAAACCAAACAAGAAAACGAAAAAGTGCAGGTAGTTTGCTTCAATCAGGATTCAATCTCAGTTCTTTCTCTGGATGTAAACATCTCTCTCCATCATGAGTCTTTTGGGTTTGACTTATGTCTCTGGATTGCTGAGAAGAGACCAGTTTATCAAAGTTGGTCATCACGCATATGCTGTGACTGTAATTGTGAACAAATTCTTTCTGGCTCTACTCTTCCCATTCAGCATCAGTTCATATAAGCCTCTCCAGCTAAATATGAAGTCCATCTACTCCTCATTTCTTCTTGCACAATAGTATTCCATAACATGCATATACTACAACTTGTTCAGCCATTCCCCAATTGATGGGCACCCCCTTAATTTCCAATTCTTTGCAATCACAAAAAGAGCTGCTACAAATATTTTTGTACATATGGGTCTTTTTCCCACTTCTAAGATCTCTTTGGATCTTAGGATCTTTGGATCTTCTAGGATAAAACCCTAGAAGTGGTATTGCTGGGTCAAAGGGTATGAAATTACCTATAGCCCTTTGGGCATAGTTCTGGATTGCTCTCCAGAATGGTTGGATCAGTTCATAGCTCCACCAGCAATGTATTAGTGTTCCAATTTTTCCACATCCTCACCAGCATTTATCATTTTCCTGCTTTGTCATCTTAGTCAATCTGACTGGTGAGATGTGGTACCTCAGAGTTGTTTTGATTTGCACATTTTTTCATAAGCTTATAGATATCTTTAATTTCTTCCTCTGAGAACTGTCTGTTCATATCCTTTGACCATTTATCAATTGGGGAATGACTTGTATTCTTATAGATTTGACTCAATTCTCTGTATATTTTAGAAATGAGTTCTTTATCAGTGACATAGGTTGTAAAAATTCTTTCCCAACTTTCCACTTCCCTCTTAAACCTGGTTGCATTGACTTTGTTTGTACGGAAGCTTTTCAATTTAATGTATTCAAAATTATCCATTTTGCATTTTATAATGCCCTCTAATTCTTGTTTGGTCATAAAGTCTTTCCTTCTCCACAAATCTGACAGGTAAACTAGTCCTTGCTTTCCCAGATTGCTTAGAGTATTAGCCTTTATATACCTAGATCATGCACCTATTTAGACTTGATTTTGGTATGTGGTGTTAGATAATGGTCTATGCCCAGTTTTCTGCCTTACTGTATACCAGTTTTACCAGTAGTTTTTGTCAAATAGTGAGTTCTTATCCCAAAAACTGGGGTCTTTGGGTTTATCAAACAGTAGATTGCTATAGTCATTGACTGCTGAGTCTCATGTACCCAATCTATAACACTGATCCACTACTCTATTCCTCAGCCAGTACCAAATAGTTTTGAGGATAGCTGCTTTATAGTACAGATTAAAATCTGGTATAGCTAGTCCACCATCCATAGCATTTCTTTTCATTAATTCCCTTGATATTCTGGATGTTTTGTTCTTCCAAATGAATTTTGTTACTATTTTTTCTAGCTCTATAAGGTAGTTTTTTGGTAAACTGATTGGTATGACACTAAATATATAATTTAATTTAGGTAAAATTGTCATTTTTTTATATTAGCTCGACCCAGCCACAAGCAATCGATGTCTTTCCAATTAGTTAGATCTGACTTTATTTGTGTGAAAAGTGTTTTGTAGTTGTGTTCATATAGGTCTTGGGTTTGTTTTGGAAGGTAGATGCCCAAGAATTTTATAATGTCTGCAGTAACTTTAAATGGATTTTATCTTTCTATCTCATACTGTTGAATTTCATTAGAAATATACAGGAATGCCTAAGATTTATTTCGGTTTATTTTTATATCCTGCAACTTTGCCAAATTTATTTATTGTCTCAAGTAGGTTTTTACTTGATTCTCTAGGATTCTCTAAGTATATCATCACATCATCTGCAAAGATGCAAAGAGTGATAGCTTGGTCTCTTCTTTGTCTAATTTGATTCCCTTGATTACTTTTTCTTCTCTAATTGCTACTGCTAACATTTCTAGTACCACATTGAATAAGAGGTGTGATAGTGGACATCCTTCTTTCACCCCTGATCTTATTGGAAATCCTCTAGCTTCCCCCCATTACATATGATACTTGCTGATGGCTTTAAATAGATGCTACCTATTATTTTTAAGGAAGGCTCCATTTATTCCTATTCTTTCTAGTGTTTTTAATAGGAATGGATGTTCTATTTTGTCAAAAGCCTTTTCTGCATCTATTGAGATAATCATGTGGTTTTGGCTAGTTTCATTGTTGATGTGATAATTATACTGATGGTTTTCCTAATATTAAGCCATCCTTGCATTCCTGGAATCAGTCCTACCTGATCAAAGTGTATTATTCTTGTGATAATTTGCTGTAGATTTTTTGCTAATATTTTGCTTAAAATTTTTGCATCTATATTCATGAGGGAGATTGGTCTATTATTTTCTTTCCCTGCTTTATCTCTTCCTGATTTAGGTATCAGTACCATGTTTGTTTCATAAAAAAAATTTGGTAGGACTCCTTCTTCACTAATCTTCCTGAATAGTTTGTAGAGTATTGGAATCAATTTTTCTTTAAATGTTTGATAGAATTCACTAGTAAATCCATTTGGCTCTGGAGATTTTTTCCTAGGGAGTTCACTGATAACTTGTTCGATTTCTTTTTCTGAGATGGGGGTATTTAAGTAATTTACTTCCTCTTTAGTTAATTTGGGCAACTTGTTTTTGTAAATATCGATCCATTTCACTAAGATTGTCAAATTTATGTGCATACAACTGGGCAAAATAATTCCTAATTATTGTTTTAATTTCCTCTTCTTTGGTGGTTGGTTCACCCTTTCATTTTTGATACTCATAATTTGGTTTTCTTCTTTCTTTTTTTTTTATCACATTGACTAAGGGTCTATCAATTTTATTGGTTTTTCATAAAACCAGCTCTTAGTTTTATTTGTTAATTCAATAGTTTTCCAATTTCAATTTTATTAATCTCTCCTTTGGTTTTCAGTATTTCTAATTTCGTATTTAACTGGGGATTTTCTATTTGTTTTTTTTTTTTTAGCTTTTTCAATTTTATGCCCAATTCAATGACTTCTCTTTTCTCTAATTTATTCATGTATGCACTCAGGGATATAAAATTTCCCATAAGTGTTGCCTTTGCTGCATCCCACAAATTTTGGTATGTTGTCTCTTTATTGTCATTCTCTTGAATGAAGTTACTGATTGTTTCTATGATTTCTTGTTTGACCCACTCATTCTTTAGGATTAAATTGTTTAGTTTCCAATTAGTTTTTAGTCTGTCTTTCCATGGCCTTTTATTGTGTATGATTTTTATTGCATCATGATCTGAGAATGATGCACGTATTATTTCTGCCTTTCTGCACTGAATTGTGAGGTTTTTATGTCCTAGTACATGGTCAATTTTTGTGTATGTGCTATGTACCACTGAGAACAAGGTATATTCCTTTTTATCCCCATTCAGTTCTCTCCATAGATCTGTCATACCTACACTCTCTAAAATTCTATTCACCTCCTTAATTTTTTTCTTGTTTATTTTGAGATTGGATTTATCAAGCTCAAAAAGGGGGAGATTAAAGTCTCCCACTAGTATAGTTTTGCTATCTATTTCTTCCTCTAATTCCCTTACCTTCTCCTCTAGGAATTCAGATGCTATACCACTTGGTGTATATATGTTAAGTAATGATATTGCTTCATTCTTGATGGTGCCTTTTAGCAGGATATAGTTTCCTTCCTTATCTCTTTTAATTAGATAAATTTTTGCTTTTGCTTTATCTGAGATAAGGATTGCTACCCCTGTTTTTTTTTTTTTACTTTAGCTGAGGCATGATATATTTTACTCCAGCCTTTTACCTTTACCCTGTGTGTATCCCTCTGTTTCAGATGTGTTTCTTGTAAACAGCATATTGTAGGATTATGATTTTTAATCCATTCTGCTATCCACCTCTGTTTTATGGGAGAGTTCATTCCATTCACATTCACAGTTATGATTATTATCTGTTTCTTTCCCTCCATCCTATTCCCTACTCTGTTAATGCTTATATTTTTTCTCCCCTTCTCCCTTCCCCTCCTTAATAGTTTTCCTTTTGACCACCACCTCCCTCAATATTCCCTTATAAGCCCCCCTCTTTTTCCTCTCCTTCTCCCTTACTTCTTCCCTCCCTACTAACCCTCCCCGCCATTTCGTAGCCCTTTCCCCCTCCTACCTCCTGTACGATATTTTTATACTTAATGAAGTATGTTATTTCTTCTTCTCACCAAGAGTGACAGGAACAAATCTCATGTGAAGCTCCTTTCCCTCCCCTCTTCCCCTCTAATATGATACATTTTGTGTCTCTTCTCCATAGAGTCTTATGCTTAACTGGTTGTTATTCCCTCCTTTTACCAGACCCAATGAGGGAAGAGCTCATATAATACTCATCTCCCTTCCTTCTTTTCCTCTGCTATACTGTTTTTATGCCTCTTTGTATGGCACAATTTACCCTTTTCCACTCCATTCATTCTGCTTCTTCCATTTCAGTCCCTTTGTAGCCCTTAATAAGATTTTTTTTTAAATCGTCATTTGTGTAATTTATACTCATACCCTCTACTTGTCTATAAACAGTTTGCTCTTATTAAATAACAGGGTGTGTGTGTTTTTCCCATGTTTACCTTTCTATGTCACTCTTGCATCTCATAATTGGAGGTTGCATTTTCCATTGATCTCTGGCTTTTTCATCAGGAAGGTCTGGAAATCTGTTATATCATTGAATGACCACGTCTTTGCCTGGAAGATATGCTCAGTCTCTCTGGGGAGGTGATTTTTGGTTGTAACCTGAGCTCTTTTGCCTTGCGGAAAATTGAATTCCACTGCCTCCGATCTTTCAGTGAAGAGGCTGCCAAGTCCCGTGCGACCCTCACTGTGGTTCCTCAATATTTGAATTGTTTCTTTCTGGCTACTTGAAGTATTTTCTTTTTTACCTGGTAGTTCTTGAGTTTGGCCACAACATTTAGAGGACTTTTAAGTTTGGGATCTCTTTCAGCAGGTGTCCGGTGGATTCTATCGATTTCTATTTTACCCTTAGGTTCTCGTATCTCAGGGCAGTTTTCCTTAATGAGCTCTTGGAGAATGTTGTCAGCCTCATTTTTTCATCATTTTTTTCTGGTAGGCCTATGATTCTCAGGTTATCTCTCCTGGATCTGTTTTCCAGGTCAGTTATTTTTCCATTGAGATATTTTACCTTTTTTTTTCTAATTTTTCATTCTTGTTGTTTTGTTTGACTAATTCTTGGTTCCTCATGGAGTTATTTGTTTCAATTTGGTTGATTCTGGTTTTTAGCAAATCATTTTCCTTGGTTAGTTTTTGGAGCTCCTTTTCCATTTCATATACTTTTCTTTTTAAGGAGCTGTTTTCTTCATTATAGTGTTTTTCTAATTCTGCAATTTTGATGTTAAGAGAAATATTCATTTTGTCTCCTATCTCTCTCATTTGGTTTTCAAAGTTCCTTTTGATCTCATCTAGGAGACCTTTCTGTGCTTGGGACCCATTCCCTGTTGATGTTTCAGCTGTGGGTGTGGAGTCCACATTTGGAGTCTTATCGCCCTCTGGGAGCCATGATGGAGGAGTAAGAAGTAAGTTGCTGTCACCCTCCCATATTGACCTGTGCCTCAGGAAAAATCCTGGAACAGCTGAGTCAGGGGAAAGCTGTGGTGGAGTGGTCTCTTAGCCTGAGAAACTTGGAGGACTTAGCAAGAAAGGTCTGTTTCACTCAGGTAAAAGGGGAATGTACTCCAGGGCAGGAAGAGTTCCAGCAAGATGGTGTCAAGCCCCACCTCTGTAAACCCTGAGCCCTATGTTGGCAGAGCAGGCAGACACCAACACCAAGACCCCCATGTGCCCTGGCATGCCCAGGGAACCACTATGTGCTCCTATGTAACCCCAGGGGGACAGATACCCTGTCATAGCAGACCTCCATATACTTCAGTGTGACTCCAGGCAGGCAGATGTCTTCCAGAAGCCAGACTTCCATGTGTTTCAGCAGCCTCAGGGAAACCCAGAAAAACCCCACTGGCTTCAACACATGCCAGACACTACCACTAGGACCCCAGCTCGGCAACATGTAAGCTGGCAGACACCTTACCATCCAGCTGAGAGCACCTGAGGCTCCAGCACACAGTCACTGACCACGCCCCTAGCCCCCAGCACAAGAAGACTGGGACAGTGTTTTCTGCTCACTACAAGCAGAGCTTAACTTGAAAAACAAGAAAATAGGCAAATAACATGAGCAAAAAGCAAAAACAAACACTGATCATTGACTCTTTTCACATTGATAGGGAAGATCAAAACATAAACACAGAGGAGAATGACATTCTCATATCTGAAACCTCAAAGGGGAATATAAACTGGTCTCAAGCTCAAAAAGACTTCTTGGAAGAGCTCAGGAAGGATTTTCTTTTATTTTTAACTTTTTTATTTTAATTTTAGACTCAAAGGCCAGACTACAAATACAGAATACAAAAACATATCATAAACTTAAATATTGGAACTTAAATACAAAGTAAGAAAGAAAAAAAAGCAGTTCACATGCATAGTGGAACATGAGAAGATTCAAAATACGTAAAAATAAATTTTCAGTTCAAGAAAATCTATAGGATAAATAATACACATTGTGTTGACAATCATCCATCTTTTCTTTGCTTCCTTGTAAATTTTCTTTTGTTCTCTGTTGTGTACTTTTTTACTTCATCCTTTTTCTTTCCTCTCCCCCCCCACCACTCCCAAAGGCTGCAATTAAGTTTGAATATGTTTCTCTATAGCTATTACCTCCCCAAACAAATTCTACTCCTGATCTTTGTTTTTGTTTGAACAGATTTCTTGTTTCCTATCCCTCCTGTCTCCTCAACTTTACTTCTACTCACTACCCTGACCTCCAATTACTTGCCTACCCCCCTACAAGGATCCCTCCCCTATCCTCCCATTCCCATAAATCTAAAAACCCTTCTAAACCCCCCTTTTACCTATTCCCTCACCCTCCATTCTAAGTATAACTCCCCTTGTCTTCTCCCCCCTCCCTGTGCCTGCACATTTTATTTCTTTTGAATTTAGAAGACTTTTATACTCTTCTAAAAGTATAGATATTATTCCCTCTTAAACCCTTCACCAACGAAAGTAGGTTATCAGACTACCAGCCCTCAGCCCCCCTCTAATTCCTCTGTATCGATTCTACCTCTTGCACCTTATTTATATAAAATAATTACTCTTTTTAGCTGTTCCCAAATGATTTCACATTTTAAATTCATGTCATACTCAGGTTTACCACCATCTTTCTTCTGAGCTAACCAATAATTAAAAGAATCTTAAACATACATTTAAAATTTTAGATGTAGATAGATAGATATAGATATATAAAGTACTTAGGAATCCCTTATAATCACTCTTTGGTGTGTATCTTATATTTCTCTTGGATCTTGTATGTCAAATCTTCTATTTAGTTCAGGTTTTCTTTTAAGAAAGTCTTGAAAGTGTGGAAGTTGATCAAATGTCCATTTGTTGTTGTTGTTGTTCAGGATAATGCTTAACTTTACAGGGTTTGATATTTTCATCCACAGTCCAAGTTCTTTTGCTCTTCAATATATAGTGTTCCAAGACCTGCTGTCCCTTAATATCTCCACTGCCAAGTCTTGTGTGGTTCTAATTGTGGCAACATCCTATTTAAATTGTTTTAATCTTTATGTTTTTAATATTTAACCTTGAACTAGAGGTTTCAGAAATTAACCGTAATACTCCTATGAGTTTTCCTTATAGGTTCTCTTTTAGGTGGTGATTGATAGATTTTTTTTTCTATTTCTTTGCCCTTGTTCTAATGCTTCAGGACAATTTTCTTTAATTATTGTATTATTTTATCAAGATACTTTTTTTTATCACATCTTTCAGTTAGTCCAATTATTTCTATATTTTCTCTTCTTGATCTATTCTCTAAATCTGTTTTTCTTACAAGATGTTTCACTTTCTCTACTATTTTTTCATTATTCACATTTTGTTTAATTATTTCATGATCTCTTATAATTGCAGTGGCCTCACTTTGCCCAATTCTAATTTTCAAGGCATCATTTTCCTCCTTAAGATTCTGGATCTCTTTTTCTAATTGGCTGACTTTCATTTAATAATCTTTTTTTCTTGGATTATTATTATTATTATTTTAGTTTTTCCTCCATTTCTGTCATTTGATTTTTAAAGTCATTTTAAAGATCTTCTAGGAATTCTTTTGGGGCAGGTGACCATTTGATGTTACTCTTTGGGGGGGGGGTTTCTTTACTTCAATATCCTTCTCTGAAGGTGAACCTGGGTCATCTCTATTCCCATAATGGCTTCTATGGTTAGATTCTTTCTCCTTTGCCTGTAAATTTGTTGTGGTAATAGCTTAATTTCTGTAATCACATCTAGCCCTGGGGTGTGGAGGGATGGTGCCTCTTGCCCCAGATCTTCAGTTCTTCCCTCTAGCCTGGAACCAAAGACAAGCCTCAAACCCAATGTAAGTGCCCACAGTCAGGTGCTTTGTGCCCCACTGCTTCTGCACATACCGGGTGAGTGCTGGTTTCTTCTTGCCCCCACTGTTTCATATAACAGCTAGGTTTGGTGTCTGTTGTCAGCAGAGGCTCCTTTGATCTTCCCAGGCTCAGATACCCAACTCCCCTAACTATTCCCAGGGGTAAAAGTTCCTTTGGCTGGGGTCCAGGTAGTTTCTCAAAGCAACTAATGCCAAGTATTGCCACTTGTTGTTAATGCCGACCTTGGCCTGGAGGTGTTTATGCTTCCAGGGACCAAAGCTCATCCTGGGATTTTTCTTCTGATCTCAAATTCTCCCAGTAAGAACACAGTTGTGCCCCTGTTCTTATTTATTTTTACACTGAACTTTATTCACCCTAACATGCTATTTAACTCTTTCATTTCCCCCAGACTAGCAATATTTGGGGGAAGGGGCAAATCTTTCTATTTATCTATCAGTCTATCCATAATATATAATACATTTTATAGATATAGAATTTTGTATATTTTTATATATAATTATATATGTATAGGTAATGATATAATTTTAGTCTGGTACCCCCTTTTAGGAGAGCAGATAGGCCACCTTTGTGACCCTAGTCTCCTGCTCCATTCTAGGCATTCTATTGAATTCTTAGTCTCTGTTCCTACATGGTGTGACATTTGGTCATTGGGCAGACCTTTTTGTGTGGAGGGAAAAGCCCAGGGAGAGTGAAACAAGTAATCATAAATGTGAATGTGAATGGAATGAATTCTCCCATAAAATAGAAGTGGGAAGCAGAGTGGATTAAAAATCATACAATATATCATTTACAAGAAACACATTTGAAGCAGAGAGATGCATATAGTGTAAAGGTAAAGAGACTGGAACAGAATATATTATGCTTCAATTGAAGTAAAAAAAAAAGGCAGGGGTAGCAATCCTTATCATAGACAAAGCAAAAGGAAAAATAGATCTAATTAAAAGAGATAAGGAAGGAAACTACATCATGCTAAAAGATACCATAGATGATGAAGTAATATCATTACTAAACATATATGCACTAAGTGATATAGCATACAAATTCATAGAAGAGAAGTTAAGGGAGTTATAGGAAGAAATAAACAACAAAATTATACTATTGGGAAACCTCAACTTCCCCCTCTCAGAACAAGATAAATCTAACTGCAAAATAAACAAGAAAGAAGTTAAGGAGATTAATAGAATTTTAGAAAAGTTTGATATAGTAGACCTCTAGAGAAAACTGAAAGGAAATAGAAAGAAACATACCTTTTTCTCAGTGGTACATGGCACATACACAAAAACTGACCACATATTATGACAAAAAAAACCCATCACAATCCAATGCAGAAAGGAAGAAATGTTAAATGCATCCTTTGCAGATCGTGATGCAATAAAAATGATATGTATTAATGGGCCATGGAGAGAGAGACTAAAAATTAATTGGAAACTAAATAATCTAATCCTAAAAAATGAGTGGGTCAAACAACAAACCATAGAAACAATCGATAACTTCATACAAGACAATGACAATAATGAGACAATGTAACAAAACTTATGGGATACAACAAAAGTGGTTCTTAGTGGAAATTTTATATCTCTAAATGCTTACATGAATAAAATAGAGAAAGAGGAGATCAGTGAATTAATTGGGCATGCAATTAAAAAAGCAAGAAAAAGAACAAATTAAAATTTTCCAATTAAATACAAAATTAGAGATTCTAAAAATCAAAGGAAAGATTAATAAAATTGAAATTAAGAAAACTATTAAA
Organism: Petaurus breviceps papuanus; assembly: GCF_028583685.1. Classification (NCBI taxonomy): domain Eukaryota; kingdom Metazoa; phylum Chordata; class Mammalia; order Diprotodontia; family Petauridae; genus Petaurus; species Petaurus breviceps. Next base: position 5,943,040 of record NW_027185653.1, read on the forward strand.
CAAATGAATAAAACTAAGAGCTGGTTTTATAAAAAAAAAAACAATAAAACAGATAAACCTTCAGTTAATTTGAGTAAAAAAAAAAAGAAAAGAGCAAATTCACTACCAAAGAAGAAGAAATTAAAGCAATAATTAGGTGCTATTTTGCCCAACTAGATAGTTTATATAGTATTGGAACTCATTGTTCTTTAAATGTTTGGTAGAATTCACTTTTAAATCCACCTGACCCTGGAGATTTTTTCTTAGTGAGTTCACTGATGTCTTGTTCAATTTTTTCTTCTGAAATTAAGTTAAGTATTTTATTTTCTCTTCTGTTAATCTGGGCAGTTTGTATTTTTATAAATATTCATGTATTTCCCCAAGATTGTCAGATTTTAAGTGGTGGCTAGAGAGGGGTAATTTGGTTTGCAGAAGCCAACAAAGTAACCTGCACAGAGTAGGCATTAATAAATGCTTGCTACCTTGTACCAGAGAGGGGAAAAAAGCCTTTCCCTAAAGTCTATCAGGCATTATTATTATTTACCTAGAAAAAACAAAACAACCCCATAGTAATCCACCTTTCTTTTTAACTTGCTCTTTAAGTTTATACATGAGATACCTAATTCAAAAGCTACAGAAAGGAAAATGTGAAGCAGGGAAAAATTTAGAAAGTGGGATTAATCCTCAGAACTGAGAACATTTTTTTAATTCAAAGTCTCTGTTCAAGTACTCATTTGAAAAGTGTAAATTATTATGACAAAATAAGAGATAGAGAACATTATGAAATGCAAAATGGATAATTTTGATTACATTACATTAAAAAGATTTTGCACAAAGCCAAATGCAACCAAGATTAGAAGGGAAGCAGAAATAATAATGGTAAATAATTTTTACTAACAGTGTTTCTGATAAAGGCCTCATTTCTAAAATATAGACAATTGAGTTAAATTTATAAGAATACAATCATTCCCCAATTGATAAATGGTCAAAGGATATGAATAGGCAGTTTTCAGAGGAAGAAATTAAAGTTATCTATAGTTGTATGAAAAATTGCTCTAAATCACTATTGATCAGAGAAATGTAAATTAAAACAACTCTGAAGTACCACCTCACATCTATCAGATTGGCTCACATGACAGTATAGGAAAAAGATAAATGTTGGAGAAGATGTGAGAAAATTGGAATACTTACACATTGTTGGTGGAATTGAGAACAGATCCAACAATTCTAGAGAGCAATTTGCAACTATGCCCAAAAGGCTATAAAACTGTGCATATCCTTTGATCCAGCAATAACATTTCTAGGTCTGTATTCCAAAGAGATCATAAAAATGGAAAAAGACCCACATGTACAAAAATATTTAATAGCAGCTCTTTTCGTGCTGGCCAAGAATTGGAAATTGAGGGGATGCCCATCAATTGGGGAATAACTAAACAAAGTGTGGTATATGAATATAATGGAATACAACTGTGCTATATATGAAATGACCAGCAGACAAATTTCAGAAAAACCTGGAAAGACGTGATTTTTCCCTTTGATTCCAATTCTCCTTTACAACAAGTCTAATGTGGAAATATGTTTAATATGATTATACATGCTTAGCCTATATCAGATGACTTGCTGTCTTGGGGAGAGGAGAAGAAAAGGAGGAATGGAGAAAAAAAACTTAGAACTCAAAATCTTATAATAGTAAATGTTGAAAATTAAAAAAAATTGTAATTAATAATATTTTCTCTGAGAAACCTTATTTACATTCTGTGGAACCCCAAGATTCAATGAAACATTGTTTGGGAAATGCTATCCCAAGGTATACAAAAGTATACAAATGAAGTAAGACATATGACTCTTGCCCTCTAAAGTTTCCAACCTATTGGGGTAGATAAGGCATAAACAATTGGGTAACAAAGTCAGTCAACATAAAATAAGAACATGTAAATCTATAAGCAAAAGGAAATGAAAAGTAAAGTTGAATATGTGGCATGAAAAGAGAAGACTTGGGGAAAGTGAATTTTGAACTACAAATTTCAGTATCTAGTTGTACTTTCATTGCAAAACTTCCCAAAAGTAATTTTAACCTTAACTTTTAGGTACTTATCTCAGTTCTCCCACAAATCTGATATTTCACCATCATGGACACTGTACAACAATGCAGATCACAATTCATTCATGTATGCCCAAGCAATTCTCCTTCATGATTTCCATAAAACTGTCATGGTCAAGTACCCAACAGGCTGGTGGTCTTTCTCAGTTCCTTGTGACTTTGCCTACAGGGCATGCAGACTGTCCATTGGTAACTCTTTGCTCTCACTATATAAAAATAGTAACTAGTATTCACATAGTGCTCTAGAATTTTTCCAAGTGTTTTACAAATTTATGTCATGTGAACTTCACAAAGTGAGATTATAATTTCCATTTTACAGACATGGAACCAAACACTATATGACTTGCCTGGGGTATCATGGTAAGTGTCTGAGGCCATATCTGAACTTGGGTTTTCCTGACACAAAGTCCAAGAGAGTATCTACTAATTAAAATCCAATCCAAACTGCTCCATGCCTGGCTCATGTTTTTTCCTGATCATTTTTTTTTCAAGTGTCAACAGAAAGGAAATTATCTGCACTGGACCTCTAATGATTTGCTGCTAAAATATCTACCTGGCTAAAACCAGTCATAGCATTAGTCAAAGGAAATCTAACTTAAACTAGTCTGGTAGTTCAAGGTCTGGAATTGGGACAAAATTAAACATTCATAGAATATATACTGCTTTAACAAAAGGATGTTAACAACAGAAGGGGAGGGATGTTCAGCAAAGATACAGTGGTGTTCAACTGGATGCATGTCCTCTTATTTTCACAAAGAGATCCCCATAGTAAAAAAAAATACATATTGATTCCTTCCTCAGTAAAGTCCATCAGCAAAAGTTGACATTTATTTTGCTAGCAATATAAGGTTTACAAAGCACTTTACATATGTGGTTTAATTTAGTCCTCACAACAACCATGGGAGGTAGGTGCCATAATTATTCAAATTTTACAGGTAGTATTAGTCAGATAGGCTAAGTAACTTGCCTAAAGTCATACAACTAGTAAATGACATAAGCAATATTCGAACTCAGGGCTTCCTGAGTCCAAATACAGTGCTCTCGCTGCCACACCATCAAGCCTGAGGAACCCTGAATGGGCAAGTCATATAACCTTGACTGCCTCCATTTCTTCATCTGTAAAATGAACTGGAGAAGGAAATGGCAAACAATTCCAGCATATCTTTGCCAAGAAAACCCTAGAAGAGGTCACCATGAGTTGAACACTACTGAAAAACGAATGAAAAATGGCTTGCATAGAAGAGATTATTTCTCAAAAATCTTACTGGATGATACTCCTATCACAGGGTATATGAAGAAATGTCTGGTAAGAAGCTCCTTGAGAATAGAGAGGAAGAGAAGGCAACCAACATTTATTAAATGCTTAATGTGTGCAAACTGAGGCAGAAAGAGGTTAAGTGGATAGTCCAGGGATACACAGCTGGTAAGCATCTGAGGCCCAAACTGAATTCAAGTCTTCCTGACCTTGCTGACTTGTAATCAAATCCATTCTATTTGTAATATAAATAAAGCTGACCAGTAAAAGTCCTGGCCTACGAAAGAAAACAAAATCTCCCAAACTTGAGCCTAATGATTTTCCTGATTGTCTCCAAAGCTCTCTTAAAATATGTAAACAAGTAAAACATCTTTTAACTCCAGTGACTCAGGATGGATCAATACTAGGGAAACATTAAGGAAAGCAGCTCTATGGCACACATCCTTCACAAAAAGCTCTAACAGTTCAATTTACTTTGTCATTTTTTTTTTGTTTTTATTTAGTATTTAGTTTTTCCCCAGTTACACATTAAAACAATTTTTAACATTTGTTTGTAAAACTCTGAATTCCAAAAATTCTTTCCCTTCCTCCCTACACACCCCCGCTCCTTCACTGACATGGCAGGCAATTCTATATATTTGTGTATTCATGCAAAACATATTAATAATAGTCATGTTGTGAAAGAAAACAAACAAAAATTAAGAAAAATAAAGAAAGTGGAAAAAAGTTGCTTCACTCTGCATTCAGACGTGATCAGTTCTTTCTCTGGGAATGGATAGCATTTCTCATTTTAAATTCTTCAGTTATCATGGATTGATGTATTGCTGAGAATAACTAAGTCATTCACAGCTGATTATCCCACAACATTGTTGTTATTTTGTACCCATCACATTTCACTTTGCATCAACCCATGTAAGTCTTTCTAGGTTTTTCTGTGAGCATCAAGCTTATCATTTCTTATAGTACAATAACATTCCATCACAATTACATACCACAGTTTATTGAGTCATCCCCCAATTGAAGGGCATCCCCTCAATTTCCAATTCTTTACCCCCAGAAAAGAGCTATTACCAATATTTTTGTACATATAGGTCTTTTTCTTTTTGTTTTTTTATCTCTTTTGGGATACAGATCTAGCAGTGGTATTGCTATGTTAAGAAAGATGCATGATTTTATAGCCCTTTAGGCATGGATCCAAGTTGCTCTATAAAATGATTTAATCAATTCACAACTCCAACAGTACATTAATGCCTCATTTTTACCACATCTCCTCCAACATTTTTCATTTACCTTTTCTGTCCTATTATCCAATCTAACAGGTATGAGGTAATACCTCAGAATTGTTTTAACTTGCATTTCTCTGATCAACAGTGTTCAAATATTTTTTTTCATATGGCTATTGATAACTTTAAATAATTCATCTGAAAAATGATTTTATCTTTTTATAATTTCTCAACTGGGGAATAGCTCTTATTTTTACAAATTTGACACAGTTCTCTATATGTTAAAGAAATGAGGGCTTTATCAGAGAAACTTACCTCAAATTTTTTTTTCACAGTTACTATTGCTAAGTATATTTCCCTCCATGCTATTCCTTCTATCCCCACTTATTTTATTCTCTCTCCTTTCACCATTCCCCTGCTCAACAGTGTTTTGCACCTGATTATCCCTTCCCCCAATATGCCCTCCTTTCTATATGCCCTCTTTGTCTTATTCCCTTCCCCTTCTATTTTACTGTAGGGTAAGATTTCTATACCCCATTGCCTGTATATCTTATTTCCCAGTTACATGTAAAAATAATTTTTAACATTTGCTTTTAAAGCTTTGAGTTCCAAATTGTCACCCCTCCACACACACCCTCATTAAGAAGGTAAGCAATTTGATATAGGTTATACATGTGTAGTCATGCAAAACACTCCCATAATAGTCATGTTGTAAAAGACTAACTATACTTCCCTCCATTGTATCCCACTCCCTGTTCATTCTATTCTCCTTTCATCCTGCCCCTCCTCAAAAGTGTTTACTTCAGATTACACCCTTCCCCAATTTGCCCTCCCTTCTAACACCCCTCCCTCTTTTATCCCCTTCCCCCTACTTTCCTGTAGGGTAAGATAGATTTCCACACTCAACTGAGAGTGTATGTTATTCCCTCCTTAAGCCAATTCTGATGAGAGTAAGGTTCACTCATTCCCTTTCAACTACCTCTTCTTCCCCTCCACTGTAAAAGCTTTTTCTTGCCTCTTTTATGTGAGATAATTTACCCCATTCTACATCTTCCTTTCTCCTCCCAGTTCATTTCTCTCTCACCCCTTAATTATATTTTTAAATATCATCCCTTCATATCCAATTCACCCTGAGCCCTCTGTATATGTGTATATATATATACCCTCCAACTCCCCTAATAATGAGAAAAATCTCATGAGTTACAAATATCATCTTTCCATGTAGAAGTGTAAACAACTCAACTTTAATGAGACTCCTATGATTTCTCTTTCCTGTTTACATTTTCATACTTCTCTTGAGTCTTGCATTTGAAAGTCAAATTTTCTAGTTGGCTCTGTTCTTTCCTCAAGAATGCATTCAATTCCTCTACATAATAGAAGATAATTTCTTCCCCATATGGATTACATTCAGTTTCACTGGGTGGGTGATTCTTGGTTTTAATCTTAGCTCCTTTGACCTCCAGAATACCCTATTCCAAGTCCGTCAATCCCTTAATGTAGAAGCTGCTAAATCTTGTGTTATCCTGACCGTGGTTCCACAGTACTTGAATTGTTTTTTTCTGGATGCTTGCAATATTTTCTCCTTGACCTATGAACTCTGGAATTTGGCTATATTATTCCTGGGAGTTTCATTTTGGGATTTCTTTCAGGAGATGACTGGTGGTTTCTTTCAGTTTCTATATTACCCTCTAACTCTAAAATATCAAGGCAGTTTTCCTTGATAATTTCTTGAAAGATGATGTCTAAGCTCTTTGTTTGATCATGGCCATCAGGTAATCCAATAATTTTTAAAGTGTCTCTCCTGTATTTATTTTCCAGGTCAGTTGTCTTTCCAATTAAATATTTCCCATTTTCTTCAATTTTTTATTCTTTTGGTTCTGTTTTATAATTTCTTGATTTCTCATAGAGTCATTAGCTTCCATTTGCTCCATTCTCATTTTGAAGGAATGATTTTCTTTGGTAACCTTTTGAACCTCCTTTTCTATTTGGTCAATTCTGCTTTTTAAGGACTTCTTCTCTTCATTGGCTTTTTGGACCTCTTTTGCCATTTGGTCTAGTCTATTTTTAAGGTGTTATTTTCCTCAATATTTTTTGGGTCTCCTTTAGCAAGCTGTTGACTCATTTTTCATGATTTTCTTGTGCCAGTCTCATTCCTTTGCCCAATTTTTCCTCTATTTCTCTAACTTGATTTTCAAAATCCTTTCTGAGTTTTCCATGGCTTGAGACCAATTCTTGGAGGTTTTGGATGTAGGAGCATTTGCTTTGTTGTCTTCTTCTGAGTGTATGTTTTGATCTTCCTTGTCACCAAAGTAAGATTCTAATGTCTGAGGTTTTTTTTCCCCCCAGTGTTTGCTCATTTTCCCAGCCTGTTATTTGACTTTTTAACTGTTTAAGGTAGGGCTCTGCTTCCAGGGTGGAAGGTACACTGTCCCAAGTTTCAGGATTTTATGCAGCTGTTTTCAGAGATACTTCTAAGGACCAGTAAATTTTCAGTTCTTCCAAGGTGGTTAACCTTCAATGTTCTAGAAAGACTATTAGTTGCAGAGAAGTCACCAACCTTCACTCATAGAAAATGCCACTTACCAGGGAAATGACAGATCTGCCTGTGATATCCATATTTCATGTGCTAGGCACTGTATACAAATTTAAAAAAAAATGTCTATGCTTTACCGAGAGGAAAGGGAATGGACAGGATACAACAACACATTCACAAAGAATTAGACATAGAATATATACAAATTATGAAGGCAAATTGAAATTTGGGGGAATATAAGAGATGTGGGCACGTATGGGGGAAGCATGGAAAGAACTGTAGGGGAGAACAATGAAAAATTAGGGAGAGAGGATGATCATAAGCATTAGTTCCCAGAAGAGAAAGGAATAGGATACAGAAGAGAATGAAACAGAAAACAAACAACTTATGGTGACTGGAACAGCAAATTCAAGCATGAGGATGGGAAGATTTTTTTTTTGCAGGGGTTACAGGGGAGGTGAGTACTTCTATGGTCTTGATTTAATGGTTGAAAAACACTAGCCAGGGTGTATGGGAGCTAGCTGGCTCATGATAGCCCATTGTGATTTTTTAAAAATTTATTTTAGTTTTCAACATCCACTTTTACAAGATTCTGAGTTTTTAAGTTTCTCCCCCTCTTTTCCTTCCCCCTTTCCAAAGATGATGTGCAATCTAATATAGGCCATATATGTGCAATTAAAAATATTTCCACATTAGCCATGTTGTAAAGAAGGATTAGAACCAAAGGGAAAAAATCATGAGAAAGATAAGGCCAAAAAAAAATAATATGCTTCGATCTGCATTCAGACTCCATTGTTCTTTCTCTGGATAAGGACAGCATTTTCAATCATAATTCTTTTGGAACTGTCTTTGATCATTTCATTGCTGAGAAGAGCTAAGTTTATCAAAGTTGGTCATTGCATAATGTGACTATTATCATATGCAATATTCTCCTAGTTCTTCTCATTTCACTTAGCATCAGTTCATTCAAGGCTTTCTAGGTTTTTCTGAAGTCCACTTGCTCATCATTTCTTACGAAAAAACAGCATTCCATTCCATGCATATATCACAACTTGTTCAGCCTTTCCCCAAATGATGGGCATCCCCTCAATTTCCCATTCTTGGCCACCACAAAAAGAGGTGCTATAAATATTTTTGTCCGTGTGGGCCATTTTCCAATCTTTATGATCTCTTTGGGATACAGGCCTACAATTATTATTGCTGGATCAAAAGGTATGCACAGTTTTATAGCCCTTTGGGCATAGTTCCAAATTGCTCTACAGAATGGCTGGATCAGTTCACAACTCCACTAACAATGAATTAATGTTCCAAGTCTCCCACATCTTCTCCACCATTTACAATTTTCCTATTTTGCCGTGTTAGCCAATCTGACATGTTATGTGGTACCTAAGAGCTGTTTTAATTTGCATTTCTCTAATAAACAGTGATTTGGAGCATTTTTTCATATGACTATAGATAGCTTTCATTTCTTCTTCTGAAAATTGTCTGTTCATATCCTTTGACCATTTATCAATTGAATAATGACTTGTATTCTTATAGATTTGATTCGGTTCTCTATATATTTGAGAAATGAGGCCTTTATCAGAAACACCAGTTGTAAAAAATGTTTACCAGTTTTCTGCTTCCCTTCTAATTGTGGTTGCATTGGCTTTGTTTGTGCAAAATCTTCTAATTTAAAGTAATCAAAATGATCCATTTTGCATTTCACAATGTTCTCTCTCTTGGCTGATCATAAATTCTTCCTTTCTCCATAGATCTAACAGGTAAACTTTTTCTTGCTCTCCTACTTTGCTTATAGTATCACCCTTTATGTCTAAATTGTGCACACATTTTGACTTCATCTTGGTATAAGATGTAAGATGTTGATCTATGCCTAGTTTCTGCCATAATATTTTCCAGTTTTTCCCAAATAGGGAATTCTTATCCCAGAAGCTGGAGTCTTTGGTTTATCAAAAAGCAGATTACTATAGTCACTGATCACTGTGTGATGTGTACCTCATCTATTCCACTGATCCACCACTCTATTTGTTAGCCAGTACCAAGTAGTTTTAATGATTGCTGCTTTATAATACAATGTTAGATCTGGTATGGCTAGGGTACTCCTTGCATTTCATTCCATTAATTCCCTTGATATTCTGGACCTTTTGTTCTTCCAGATAAATTTTGTTATTGTTTTTCTAGTTCTAATAGCAATTTTTGGTAGTTTGATTGATATGGTGCTAAGTAAGTAAATTAATTTAGGTAAAATTGCCATTTTTATTATTTTAGCTCGGTCTACCTATGAGCAACTGATGTCTTCCCAATTATTTAGATCTGACTTTATTTGTGTGAAAAGCATTTTGTTTGTAATTGTGTTCATATAGTTCCTGAGTTTGTCTTGACAGGCAGATTTCCAAATATTCTAGATTTTTTACATTTACTTTAAATTGAATTTCTCTTTCTATCTCTTGTTGTTGGGATTTTTTAGTAATATAGAGGCATGCTAATGATTAATGTGAGCTTATTTTACATCCAGTAATTTTGCTAAAGTTGTTTATTATTTCAAGTATTTTTTCAGTTGATTCTCTAAGTATACTATCATATCATGTTACAAAGAGTGATAGCTTTGTTTCATTTTTGTCTATTCTAATTCCCTCAATTTCTTTTTCTTCTCATTGCTAAAGCTAACAACATTTCTAGTCAATATTGAACAGTAGTGGTGATAATGGACATCCTTGTTTCACCCCTGATTTTACTGGAAATGCTTCCAGCTTATCTCCATTACATATAGTACTTTCTGATGGTTTTAAATAGATGCTACTTATCATTTTAAGGAAAATGCCACTGATTGCTATGCTCTCTAGTGTTTATAATAGGAATGGGTATTGTATTTTTTCCAAAGTTTTTTGAACATCTTTTGATATAATCATATAATTTCTTTTAAAATTTTTATTTACATGGTCAATTATGTTTATAGTTTTCCTAATATTGAATCAGTCTTGCATTCCTGGTATAACTCCCAGTTGGTTGTGGTGTATTATCCTTGTGATAAGTTGCTGTAATCTCTTTGTTAATATTTTGTTTGAAAATTTTGCAATTATATTCATTAGGGAGATCAGTCCATGATTCTCTTACTCTGTTTTGGTTCTTCCCAGTTTAAGTATTGGCACCATATCTGTGTCACAAAAAGAATTTGATAGGACTCCTTCTTTGCCACTTTTTCCAAATAGCTTATATAGTACTGGAATTAATTGTTCTTTAAATATGTGGTAGAATTCACTTGTAAATCCATCTGGTCCTCGAAAATTTTCTTAGGGAGTTCACTGACAGCTTGTTCAATTTCTTTTTTCTGAAATGGGGTTATTTAAGCATTTTATTTCCTCTTCTGTTAATCTGGGCATTTTATATTTTTTGTAAATAGTCACGTAGTCCTCACAACTTCATCAGGATGGGGAGGCTATCAAAGTCATTACAAAAGGATTCATATTTAAACTTGCTAGGCCCATTTAGAATTACTATTAATGTTTTGTTCCATTAAGTTAAGGTCAACATGTTTGTCTGTATTAAGCATAGACTGTTAGGTACTCTAGGTGCTAAAGCCACAATGAAAACACATAAATAGTCCCTATCCTCAAGGAATTTACAAACCTAATGTATGAGGTGAAATGTATAAGGGTGAAGCATGTGCCCAAACAAATCTTGATATGTTCAAGGGGATAGAGAAAGAGATTAGACCTGTGTTTTCATTTCTCTAGGAAATTTCTAGATGAGGAAACTTCCTTTATGGATGCAAGTTGGCACCTACTCTGAAATTTTGAGTCTCAGAAAGTTGCCTAGGTTAAGTGATTTGCTCAGGGTCTGCATATCAGCCAGTATGTGTCAAACATAGGACGTGAATTCATCTCTTTTAGGTTCCAAGTCCAGCTCCCTATACATCATACCAGGCTGCTGCTCGCGGTAAAAATTAGAAAAAATGCCATGAGAAGATTGAGAAGAAGGAGACTGCTTTTATCTTAGACAGAGCAATGAAGTATCATGGTGGAAGAGGAGACTTGGTTGTACCTTCCAAAGGAAGCACCCAAGTTCAACAAGGAAAGATGAGAAGAGGGAATTCATTGAAGGAATCTGGGAAATAATCAGCAGGGCCACAGATATCAGAGAGGCTGCAAGGAGAATCCAATTTGGCTAGAGCATAAAAGGGAGGAAGGTGACACAGGACTGGAAAGGCAGATTGAAGCCAGAATGTGGAGGGCTTTAGATGTCAGGATAAGGAGTTTCTTTTTTATTCAGTACGTAAAGGCTCCCTACAGAAGGTTTCTGAGCAGAGAAGCAGTATGATCAAACCAGTATGCAGGAAGGCTATGCAAACAATATTGAAACTAAACCAAGAGCTTGCCAAGGATTTTTTTTTTTTAATCTCTGGAAACATCCAAAAATTTGCAAAGGTTTTGATTTGAGACTGTGAAGAATTGCAGGAAACATGAGTATTAATGGAGGGGGTGCCTGGATCAATGGATACTCAAAGGGTGAAGGACACCATTCAGATTTCAACCCTCAAAACTCTCTCTCCTAACCATCATTCATTCACCCTCCTTCCTCCCCTTTTCCCTGGCCCCTAGACAGAAACTAGCTTCTCAATCCACAAGAGCTATATAATTCATGTATACTCAGTGATGGTCTCACACTCTAAAAGTACACAGAAAGATAAAAGGTTCTGGTGTTGAAAGCCTATGCCTCACACAGTTAACAACAGTCTTAAGTGCTTGATATGTTGGGGGGAGGGAGGCTACTTTTCCTACCAATCACAGTGTTTGCTACTCTACTACACTATGAAATACAAGGATCACAATTATTTAATTGGCTTTCAGAGTCTTATGAGCTTCTATTCAAGGCCTTTAATTAGTTGGGGTTTTTGAAGTCTGTGTTTTGGGGAACTTGATTCAAATGCACCTTGGGAGAGTCTATGAAGAAAAAGAAGAAACTGAAGGAAGTAATCAGAATATAATACTTTTAGGAAGGAAAGTTCAAGGCTATAATCCATTAATAAGGCTGTTTTGTTTAGGCCTTGCCAAAACAGTCTGTCCTCATAGGTCCAAAACAGAGTTGTGCTGGGTTTTTTTGCTTGTTTTTTTTTTTTTTTTATGCCAGATGTCATAATTTTTTAAAGCCCCAGTTTTTAGTAAAAATGGTAACAATTTGAATGGGCAGTTAATACCTCATTGGGGAAAAAAAAAACAGTCACATGACTGAATTTAATTACCTGTAAATTTACCAACTGAGAACTTTGGAAATGGAGGGTGGGGGTAAAAGAAAAAGGAGAGGGAGGAAAGAAAAAGATGATGAATAATAAAATGAATTAATTTGGTCTGAGCTTTTGGATCAAAGTAGACTGAAGGAAGTAAGTTCCCCATTAAGGGAAGACATAATGATTATTTGTTGGGGATATTGGAGAGTGATTTGTTATTTTATCACTTCTGAGCTCCCTTTCAACTTAGAAAATTCTGTGATTTTGATTCCATGAGGAAGCTGGATCACAGGATCCCATTTAGCTCAAATTCTCAGATTCACTAAGAAACTGAAGGTATGAGATGATTTATCAGTGAGAGATGGACAACAGAATTTGTAAGTCTTCCATCCTAATTCTAGATTCAAAAACTAAACAAAATGCCTTTTTAATTCTTTTTTTGTTTCTTTGGAGGGGGGAAAGCAGGACAATTGCGGTGAAGTGACTTGCCTAAGGTCACATGGCTAGTAAGTGTTAAGTGTCTGAGGCTGGATTTGAACTCAGGTCCTCCTGACTCCAGGGCCGGTGCTCTATTCACTGCCACCCAGCCACCCCCAAAATGCCTTTTTAATGACATGGACAAGGAAGTCTACCTAAAAAATGGTTAAAAAATACGACGTACAGCACAAATGTTAATGATAATATTTTCAGGATGAACTAATGGGCTCAAGAAAAACAAACAGAAAAGGAATATCTGACATCGAGGAGCATTTCTGCCCTTGCTTCCCTACTGACATATCAATCACTCAGAAACCCAAACGCGCCTTAAAACGAATAAATCAGACAAGGCCTTTCTAGACCTCCCTGGAATTTGTCCAATCTTAAGACAAGTCTGTTCCCATTCGTGAGCCCGGTGGGTATCCTGGGGTATCAGGTCAGTATTCACTCACTCTTTCACCAGTGTGACAGCGGGTCATGAGAGGGGCGCATTCTGGGTCTGTAAGGCACAAGGTGAGTCACAAGGCAGGATGGTCTGACGTGGCTCTGGGGGAGGCTGGAGCAGGGACCGGTGTTTGCCAGCACAGATCTGGGCCTCGGTAAGCCTCCTCACACCGGCCACGCCACCTCCAGGCACCGGGAATCCTCACCGGCCGCTGCCCTGGCCGGGGCTGCTCTCGGCCCTCATCTCGGCCTCCCGGCTTCCCTGGCTTCCCTCGAGGCCCACACAAAACCCTCCCTTCCACAAGAGGCCTTCCCCCCCCCCCCCATGCTAGGTGGCCACAGCAATGCTCCATGTGTGCCTGAGATCACACCCAAGGCATCCTGCGTGTAGCTGGTCTGTGCACGGCCCACTCGAGACTGGGTTCCTGCAAAGAAGCTTCCACACAAACAAGTCGGCATTCCGCCGTCTGTGGGCGCCGTGTCCTTCACAGTTCTGGAGAGGCGGTCAAGTGGGGCGGCGGGCAGAGGGCCAGACCTGGAGTGGGGGGTGCTGAGATGGAATGCAGCCCCTGGCATTCCGGGGACATGACCGGAGCCCCATGACCCCTGTCCACTTCGGCTCCCTACACCACAGAATAGGAACAGTAAGAAGGGGCACCTCTACTGGACAAGGGTGCTGCGAGGATCAAACGAGCTGATGTTTGTGAAGCACTCAGCGCAGTGACTGGCACATAGCAGGGCTCTATCTGCTGGCCCTCTTATTTCTGCCTCTAAATCCAAGATTTTGCTTTTATTTCATTTTAAAAATATTTTGATTAATTAAGAGAAAAGCTGGGACGGTGGAGACTCATAGGCAAGTAGCTGTGTGGTTTGGAAAGGTCAGAACAAAACTCCAATGTCTGTGCTTCATCTCTAGTCACTGCTGGTCTTGCTGAGAAAGCAAATCATAGCCAACATGAAAAGCCTACGAACTTTAACTCGTTTTGATACCAATTCTGGAAATTCATTTCAGTCCGTCCTTTTCCTTTACCAGCCCCTCATCTGTTCTGTCTCCATCACTCTTTCAGTACTGCACATGATAAAATGTCAAATGTCTGATCAACATTACTTGGCAATAACCTCATAAAGGCTTTCTAATCAAACTCCAACATAAAGTCTCATAAAACTTTCCTATGACATCAGTTTGTTTAATATTGTGGTTTCAGGGATCCAGTAAACAATGTTATAGATTTTTATACCTTGTTGCTTTTTCACAAAACATGTCATTTTAAAACATTTTTATACCTTGTATAAACTGGGTATGTCAATTTCATAGTCCCCAATTTCTGCCCAAATGTATACTTTTTGTCACAGCACAAATTACTCACTATAGCTCCAATGTCATAAGCTGTAAAATCCCTTTGAAGTAGTAACGGTAGAGAAAGACCATTGGACTTGAGTATGTGCTGAAGTAAATTTCAAATTCTTGGCCCAAAATGTAATCCATATTTCTACATTACACCCCACGCCTCACCCCTGGACCTACTTGCTTACTACAAGTAAGGATTTTTCCATTCTTTGTACTTATATCTCTGGTGAATAATGGCTGGAACATAGGACATACTTAAATGCTTATCCACTGACTAAATCAATCCTATCTCAATATCACAGTCTGCCCAGCATCTGATAAAATGGTCCTCGATAGAGTGACCTCAAAGCTAAGAAGACACGGGTTCAAATCTCACCTCTGAAGCATAATGGCTAGGTGGACCTGGGGAAGTTACTTTACTTCTCATTGCTTTAGATAACTCTGTGAGACCATAAGAGACAAAGAAGTTGCCAATGCAAACTGATGAAGAAAGTTTTCTAAATTGGGAATTCTTTATACCAGTGAATCACAGGTCTAGTCCCTATACATAAATCTTTATTTTCCAAACCTCAAATCAAAATACCTGATCTGAGGAAGGATGATGAGTCGTTTTTCAGGGGTGTCCAACTCTTCATGACCCCATTTTGGGTTTTCTTGGCAAAGACACTGGAGTAGTTTGCTATTTCCTTCTCCAGCTCATTTACATATGAGGAAACTAAAGCAAATAGGGCTAAGTGACCTGACTAAGGTCACAGAGTTAGGAAGTCTCTGAGTTCAGATTTAAACAGATTTAATCTTCCATACTCTAGGCCTGTCACTTTATCTTGTGCCACCAACTGCATGTGGAAAGATACTTCTTATCAAAAGTTTACTTCCATTTTTTAAACAATGCTGTGCCATAAATTTGAAGTTCTGCTGATGTGTGAATGTAATTTATATTTCAAAAATGCCCTTATGCAACTGAAAGCCTTAGTACAGCAAAAGGTGCTGCTTCCCATCTACTAGAAACTCTAGCCCTTCAGTTTTGTAACCTGCAAACAAAAATCCTTAACAGTCTGTCCAAAGGTATAGTATATTTGACATTTAACTGCACTGTCATAGGCATTTGTGCTAGAAGCAGCATTAGAGAGTCTAAACCCCTCATTTTAAAGATGAAGAAAATGGAGCCCAAAACAGTCAAGAGATTTGCCTCATATCACCCAGATTATAGAATCTGAACCCAAATCCTCTGACTCCAAACTCTGTGTTCTTCTCACTGTACCACAGATATTTTCACATAGAAATGAAGCTTAATCAAGCTCTCAATACAATATTTAGCTTTAAATTTAATGTCAGCATTTTCCCCTTTCTAACAAAACTCCTAGAAAAAGCTCCACATCCTCTATTCTTCCTCTCCAAACCTTTAATCTCATGGCCGCTGTCTCCCAAGTGACCAGAGATCTGCTAACTGCTGAGTGTGAGGGTCTTTTCTCAGTTCGCATCCTAACAAGAATATGCCGTATTTAACTTTAACACCCTTCTCTTCCAAGACACCTTTTCCTCTCTGGTCCTTTGTTGCACTACTTTTTTCTAGTTCTCCTCTGACCCATCTGACACAGCTCAGTCCCTTTCTGCTGACTTATTCATATCAGGCTTCCTAACTGTGGGAGTTTCCCCAAAGCATGGTTGTAGGACTTACTCTTTCTTCTCTCTCTCTCTAGTTTCTCTGAATAATAATTATGACAGCTAGTATTTTTATACTGTTTTAAGAGTGGTAAAGCATTTTACGTTTCCTCATTTGATACTAATTTGATACTCCCTTGGATTTTAAATATCACCTCCAGACAGACAATTCATAGAGCTATGCATCCAGTCTCAGGCTCTCTCCTGACCTCCACGGAAATGCCAAAGATATCTTTAACTCACTATGTCCAAGACAGAATTCATCATCTTTCCCCCAAATCACCCCTCTTCTGAACGTCCCTATTTTTTGCTAAGAGGTCTACTATTCTTCTAGTATACCAGCTTTTCAACTTCAGTGTTATCCTCAATTTCTCACTCTTCCTCACTCCACATATACAATAAACTGGCAAATCTTAAAGAGTTTTTACTTCTTACATCTCTCCCTTTCTATGTGTTCACACAATCACCACTTTATTTCAGGACCTCATTACCTTTTGTCTCTTAGATTCCTTGGTCTCTTCCTACTCCAATCCATCTTCCACACTTCTGCCAAAGTGATATTCCTTATACATCGCTCTGATTATGTCACTCCACTACTCAATAAACTCCAGTGGCTCCCTATTGCTTTGAGAATAAAATGTTAACTCCCCTAGCTTTTAAAGCCCTTCATGATTAGCCACAACCTTCCAGCCCCATTACATGTTACTTACTTTCCCACACCATCTGGTCTAACCAAATCATCCTTTTATCTGTTCCTCACACACACAACACTGTCTTTATTACTTTACACTGACCATTCCCCATCACAGGAATATACACCTTCCCCAATTCTGCCTAAAAGGATCTTTCACTTCCTTCAGCTCAAGAACATTCTCCATGAAATAAATCCTAATCTCAAACTTCTCTATAATTACTTTGAATTTAACTGTCTTATATTTATTTTGCATTTAATCTGGATATTGCTGGATATGTACATGCTATCTCCCCCATAGACTCTAAACTACTTAACGGATGAAATGGTTTCATTTCTTTCTTTGTATTTCCAGTATCTAGCCCAGTGGCATGCTGGCATATAATAGATACTTCATAAATGCTGGCTGACTGACATATTACTACCCTCGCTGTATCAATGTTTCCAGTTACCCTGTCAATTTCTTTTTTTCTTTTTGGAGGGGGGAACCAGGGCAATTGGGGTTAAGTGACTTGCCCAAGGTCACACAGTAAGTGTGTCAAGTGTCTAAGGCTGGATTTGAGCTCAAGTCCTCCTGACCCCAGGGCACTGCACTACCTAGCCACCACCCCCTGTCCTTTCCCCCATTGATTTTTTTAAGCAATCTTTCCAAGAGTCCTGTTGAACCATTTTGTAAACACATAACCACAAACACACACAAAACAACCCTTGAAATCCTAAGAAAGGTCCCTGCCCCCAAACACCAGAATATTAAAGGCAATATGAAAGACTTCACTGTTTTCTGATTCAAATTGTCTTGGAAATGAGAGACAGATTCTTGTAAATGGATTTCTAGGGAACAAAGACCTACCTGAAAGAAAACCTAAAGTATATGTGGAGACTAAGGGGGAAAAAAGGAAAAGAAAAGTAGGGACCCCCCCAAAGAAAAACTCAACCCATTATTCACATTTTTAAACTTCATCAAAGGAACCATCTGAAAGCAAATGCCAAACATAGCAGAATGCCAGCTCTTTAATTAGACATTCTTATCAATCTTTACATAAACTACTCACTCAGAGCATAGGAGCAGAGTTAAAAGCAAACTCTAATATTTGGCAGACCTTAAATACGCCTCAAATTGAGAGACTGCAATAAATGAAAGCAGGCTCTCACCTACTGCACATTGAGACTGTTAGCCTGTAAGCCAGCCAAACAGAAGATGAGGCACTCCCACACAAAGCCAGGTAGTTATGACTCTTCAAATTCCCCTCTCATCTGTCTCCAAGAATCTCCGAAATGGGGTAATTCTTCCTTGACCTTCTCTGTTTCAGATGTTGGTTTAGCGATCCAATTCTGTGATCTCATGTGCCAGACTTTTCTTATTTCCCTGTCCCCAATTCCAGGTAACCTGCTTCTTCCTCCGAGAAAAGTGCTCCTTTTGCTGAATCATGAAGTCTGATTTTTGTTTTTTATCCTGGACTAACTCTCATGAACTACCATGTATGGTTCAAGAAGGCCTATGCCTTTCCCTTGACTCCTCATCTCCCAAAAGATATAAGAGACTGGCCAGCAAATCAAACAGAACAAAAAGTTCCCTCCAACAGTAGCTGATACCTCCCGATCCCCCAGACCTCAGGCCACCTTTGGCAGATACAGTAACTGCCTTTTTACAAACTCATGCTAGGTGACACATCCTTTCGGTGTCTCAGTCTTATCTTTAATCATTTCCTGGATGGTACATTTTGGTTATCTACTTCCCAAAAATAATGTTTCTCTAGCTCTTAAAAGCTAGGAAAGCATAACCAAGAAGGGGGAAAATGTGCTCTTAAGAACACGAATAATCTTTCCCTCTCTCATTTATCAAATCATATATCTCAACCATATTGTCACAAAAAAATTGAAACATGCATTAACTATGCGTAGGAATTTCTGTGATTTTTTTTCAAACCAGAGATGAAATCGCTGATCGCGGTTTTTTTTTTTTGTTTGTTTTATTTTGTTTTAGGAGGAAGGAAGAGGGAGGCCAATCAGTCCGTCACTAAACATTCATTCAGAACATACTGTGAGCCAGACACTGTGCTGGGAATTTAATTAAAGGTAAAATACAGTCCTTGCTGTCACAAGGAGCTCACAATTTAATGGGCGAGACAACATAAAAATAACTATATACAAACTATATGTGGGATAAATTGGAAATAATCAACTGAAAGAAAGCACTAGAATTCAGAGGGATTGAAGGTTTCCTGTAGAAGGTGAGAATTTAGCTAGGATTTGAAGGAAGCCATGAGGTAGTGATGAGGAAGGAGAACATTCCAGGTATAGGGAACAACCAGTGATAATGCCCCAGAGTTTGGTAATGGAGTATCTTGTTTGAAAAATAGCAAGGAGGCCAGTGTCACTAGATTCTAGAATATGTGGGGGGCGGGCAGAGAGGGGAGACGTAAAGAGGATTCTATGATTAATTCTAGAGGTGACAACATGCCACTGAAGCTTATTGAATAGCAGGGTAACCGTCAGATTTGTGCTTTTAGGAAGATAGCTTTGACAGTCGAGTGAAGAATGGACTGGAATGGGAAGAGACTTGTATCACATATATCAACCAGCAAGCTATTGCAATAATCTAGGTCTAGGGTGATGAAAGTGGTCCAGGGTGGTAGTAGTACCAGAGAAGAAAAGGCAGAGCAAGTGAGAGTTATGAAGGTAAAAGTGACAGGCCTTGGCAAGAGAATGAATATCAGAAATAAAAGAAGTGAAGGATGTCACCTAACTTGTGAATCTGGAGGAACTTGAGGGATAAATGGCACTCAACAGTTAACAGGGAAGTTTGGGAAGGAGTAGAGTTTTTTAGAGGAAAAGATAATGAATTTAATTTTGGATATGTCATATTTAAGATATCTACAAGATACCCAGTTCCATAGGTCTAGTAGGTAGTTGGAGTAGATTTGAAAAGATCACAGGACTTGAGTCAGAAGGCACTGATTTTATTCTTGACTATGCCACTAACCAACTATTGATTCTCAGTTTCCTCATATGCAAAGTAGGAATGATATCATTGGCTCTACCTCCCCAACAGTGTTGCAAACTGTTAAAGACTATACATTATTATTTTTACCAATAGGTTATAGAAGTAAAAAATATTTGTGTTCAAGTCATGATCCCCAAAGCCTTCATACTCATAAATCCTGCCACCGGGAGAAAAAAAGAAATTACAATAATGATTGACCTCTCTAATGTTGATAAAAGTTAACAATTCCCTTTTTCCAAAATAATCAGATTTTCACCAAGATGAAATATTATTGAGATAGAATTGAATAGTATTAACATAGGAATGAAGGACACAGTCAGGGACAGGACGATAATGGCGGGATGAGAAGAGCAGGGGACAAACAGAAGAGGGCAGGGCGGACATTGGTTAGACAAATTGCCCCCACTCGGGAGCAGAGAAAAAGTCCCTCTTGGGAAACACTGGACAGAATATCCAAATGAACACAAAATTCTATTTTCAGTAAGATCATCATTAAACGCTTTTGTGAAGGGATCAATATTCCCCCTTTAGACTCCATCAAAATAAATATTCTTTTATGAGATGAGTAATGCAGATGATGCTACTCTTACACAGGTTTGAAACTTGTCTTCTAAGATTCAGTAATAATAAATGTCACCTATGAAAGCCCAGAACGTCGCAGCTTAGTCACTGCTCTACTGTCTAGACTCTAATGTCTCATTTACTTCTTATCAAGTCATCAGTGTCTAGCCCATTAACCATTATTATCCATCCATTTGCATGGACTTCACTCAGTTATGGCCAAAAGAGGATAGTCGATATATAGCCAAAAATAGATGGGGCAGCAGGTAAATATTTATTTTAAAATTGTTATTAAATAAAATTAAAGTTTGGGTAATGGAAACTATAAATAGCAAAACATGTTAATATAAGGTCTACTAATTGTTCATTCACCCAACATTTATTGGACACCTGAATATCAATTCAACAAGTATTTAATAAATACCTATGTATCAGACCCTGTCCTAAGTAATGGGAATCCAAAGACAAAAACAAAACTGTCTTTCTCTTCCTCCCCTCAAGATCTCACATTCTGCCCGTATAAACATCAATTTAGCAGATTAATAAATACAAGACAGACACAAAATAAATACAGTGATTTCTGTAGAGAAGGGAGCACAACATCCGAAAATGCTTTTGTAATAGTATCATTTTAAATGAGCCTTTAAGGGAACTAAGGGTTTCCACAGTCAGAAGTGAGGAAGGCTATACCTTAGGCATTGGAGATGGCAAGATCATGTGGGGTAAGTGGAAATAGGCTAATTTGGGCTGGAATGCAGAGCACATGAGGAGACTTGTAGGAGGTGCTGTGGAGGGAGCGCTGTATCTAGACTCAGGAAGATCTAAGTTCACAGCTAGCCAAAGACACTTACTAGCTGTGGGACCATGGGTAAGTCACCTAACTCTGAGCGCCTCAGCTGCTCATCTATAAAATGAGCTGGAGATGGAAATGGCAAACTACTCCAGGATCTTTGCCCAGAAAACCTCAAATGGGGTCACCAAGAGTTGGACAAGACTGAAAAACAACTGAACAGCATATACTAGAGGATGTGTAACCTACTGTGGAGAAAAATGAGCGGCATTGTTATTACTATTAACAGTCTAGAAAGACAGGAGCAAGGGACTAGGGCTCTTAATCTCACTTTAACTACCAACAAACTACGTGCATAATCTTGGGCAAGTTACAAACTATTCTGAGCCTCAGCTTTCTCATATGTAGAATGAAGGATTTGGCGAGAATCTCCAACATCTCTTCCAGTAAATATACATATATATATATATATATATATATATATATAATTCTAAGAAGTATCACCTTCATCTTTCAAACATTCTTGCCTTAATTCTTTATTATATGTAGGCATGAGGACTTTCAGGAAAAATATAAGTAGTTTGAAATGATCATTGAGAACTGAGCCAAAGAAACCATTTTTTCTTTCTATATTCAGCGTTTACTACGTACAAGGTACTGAGCTAGTCGCTTAAGCATCAATTGATATTTATCAACGATACACAAATATCAAGAAGTAGGTGTTGCTGTAAGAAGGTCTGAAGTCATTAAAAAATGTTGTTTTTATTCATATGATGAAAACTTCTCTGCCTCATTCTTAGGATAAAACTGAAATATTTTGGGACAGAGGGCAGATTACTAGTTACAAGGCTAAATGGCACAAATATGGAAATACTGCTGTTCAAGGCCTACTCTACCACTTCACTGCCATGTAGAAAAAACACTTCATTCTTGAAAGCTGTCAATAAAGCTTAAGTTCTGGGAGGTCCTACCAGCTGGGAAAGGTTTTAAGTGGCAAATCTGCCTGTCTACTGTGAGAAGTAGCAAAGGGTTAAGTTTCCACAGGACTGCAAAAATTGTGAAATGAAAGGGGTGGCTAGGTGGTGAAGTGAACAGAGCACCGGCCCTGAAGTCAAGAGGACCTGAGTTCAAATGTGACCTCAGACACTTAACACTTACTAGCCGTGTGATCTTGGGCAAGTCACAACCCCAATTGCCCTGCCTTCCCCCTGCCAAAAAAGAAAGAAAGAAAAAAATTGTGAAATGAGGCTACTGATAAAAAGTGAGCTTAGCAGGACCAGACAGTAGGCTTAGGAAAAGTTGAGGCAGTAGCCTTGGGAAAAAGTTGGATTCCCAGTTCCTACTGAACTTCTAGATAATACTAAAAGTGAAATAATGTGGAATAAAACGAAGCTGGCAACAACAGGCAGATCTGACCAGTTAGAAGACACACAGTGGCCTTGGGACACTCTGGCCCAGATAGGGACACATCTAGAACCTCATGTATTATGTATATTATCTAACAATGAGAGTCTCAATAGTAATAATGTATGGTAATGGAAAAGGTGTACCCTAAAGAGAATGAGCCAGTCAATCCTCTAAAGGGAATGTTTGCACCAAACTAATGTATAAAACTGGCTTGGCCTTTGTACCCGGGACTCTGCCTTCCACAAGAGGGAAGGGCTCCTCTTCTGGCCAGAAGTGTCCAATTCCTTTGGATTTCTCTCTAATAAGTTTCTTTTGATATCAGATTTCTGGTATAAACTGGGTTTTTGCTTTTTCCAAGTTGGCATTTCCAACACTACCAAGGTCCAGCCTAGTTGCTCAGCCTATGATGATCAGCAACAGGTAAGCAAGCCATGATAAATGTTTTTAGCCACCATATCTTTTTAAGACCACTAGTTATAATAGTGTTTCAATCTTCACTGGAGAAAAAGTACATAGAGATTTTGGAGGTGTTGAAATTAGGAGATACAGCAGGGAGCCCCAGTAATTCCAACACTGTACTACTGGAAGTCAAAATTTCCAACCATGCAGAGCCTCTGAAAACCTGATTAATGTAGTCTAAAGAGGTGTGAAGTTTAAATAACTTTTTTTTAGCATGTGGGGTTTTTCATACCCCTTCATTTTCAAGTCTTCAAAACATCTTATTATTTCACAGCTAAGATATCTTGGTAGCTTGCCAAGAAAAAGATAATAAGAGAAATGCAGGTTTCCTCCTTGGATTTTGAGGGAGAAGGAGAAATACCTTCTTTTGAAGGTGGGAGGAGAAAGAGAGAAGGGGAAGGAGAGAATGAGAAGAGGAAGAGAATACTTAAGTAAATGCAACAGTTCCTATCCTTAAGGAGTTCAGTTTAAGGTAAGTCATTGAAATCATCCTGTGAAATCAGTATCAATCTAAAAAGACCTTATGGTATATCTTTGAATGGAAAATTGATTAGAAAACAATTGCTGGAATTATGCTAAAATCAACAATAACTATTTGCCAGTAGACTGGTCCATCCAGAATCTATTTATGCAAATTTTCCTTGAGCCTGGACTCAATCGATGCTCAATAAAGCCCATATGATTTTGTATTTTCTTGTTTGGGCATACGTTGCTTTCCCCAACAGAATTTAATCTCCTTGAAGTCAGAAACTGTTACTTTTTTTGTCTTTGTATCCTCAAACCCTATCTGTGGAGTATTGCTAGAAGACATGGAACCCAAGAATAGGCATGAAGGATTTTATCAGGGAAACATGATCAAAAGAAGAAATGAGTTTGGGATGGCTCTAAGGCAAGGGTGAGGGATACCTGATAGAAACATATTTCTCTAGTGGCCTACTGATATCCAAAGGAGAGGAAAGAATGGTGAATTTGGATGTGGACAGCAGTGGATAGGATGTGCAGGGTTTCAATTAGCATTGTTAGAGAGAATATACAAGAGAAAGAATACTAGTTTTGCCGGCAGAGGACTCAGGTCTAAATCCCATCTCTGACATTTATTAAGAAGACCAAGGTTAAGTGCAAAGAATGTCAGCTCTGTTGACAGTGGCTCCTGTAGTTCCTTAAGCAAATCGTTTGGCTTCCTTGGGCTTCAGTTTTCTCATCTGTAAAATTAAGGGCCCCTTCTAGCTTCAGACTTAAGATCTCACCCAAAACAAATGATATTACAAACCCATCTGAGTACTCCAAATATTTTGCAAAGTATGTGGCATGTAAAAGGAGAATAACAAATGCCCACTAAATGAATCATATATGTGGAAATGTGGTTACCAGCCATCGTCAATAATGATTCCAAAATATCACATTCAACAATTCAATTTTAAGACATTTAGTAAGTACTTACTGTGTGTGCAGACCATAATGTACAAAAAAAAAAAAATAAAAAGAAGGCTTACTGATGAAGATGATGTTTACAAGGAGTGATTAGGCTAACAACTTTCTCCTTGTAAAATAATCCACTTCCTTTGGGTGTGTGCAGAAGAATAGGAATCAAGCTAAAATGGTTAAAAACATCTAATAGGAAGTCACTTCCATAAGCACAGGGACATATTTTCCTGGATGAATTAGACCCTGGAAAACTCAGTCGCCAGAGTGAAAATATCTTTGTCATGCAAAATTCTCATGTAGGAGGGAAAACCATAAAACCCCAATGTTTTGAACTGCTATCTAGAATAAAGACTGGAGGGGTGGAGGATAGAAAAGGGGGACTGGGAAAGACAAAGATACAATACTTTAAGGGAAGTTACGAAGTAAATAAAACAGAAACATATCCTTCAATCTTTTTATATATTTGAGTGCCAACTGAGGTTGAAAAACTCTTACTAAGTTCTTAAGAGAAAGTAGGAAAGAACAATATAATGGTGGCATAATTGGTTACACTGACTTAGTTTTCATAGAATAAAAACCTTTACAAAGAGTCAAAATGTTTGTTATACTCCACAGAATAGAAACTCCTATTTCACAAGCACCACCCTAACACACCTTAATACCAGACAGGAATAAGAAGACCTGGGCCCTAGGCCAGGTTCTGTAAAAAAGTAGCTACATAACCATTTTAGGCTTCAGTCTCCTCATTTATAAAACAAATCCATTGAATTAGATGATCTGAAAGATCTCCCCCTGATTCTAAAGTCCTAGGATTTTTAAATCTGCCCAGTCCTCTTCCTCTTCCCTCCTGAGACTGAACTCAATTACACAAAAGAGGTGAATGTTTGAATACAGAATTATAAAACTTTCAGAAAAATAAAACAAAATTCTTGATACTCTGGTAATCCCTAAAATAATAAAGTCATAATGATGTCATTTATAAATGCGTATTGAGACACATGGGCATAAGGAACTCATTTTGAAAGAGCTAAAATTTGGTCTTTACAGATGATTCTGTGCCTAATCACATTTTTAGTTTTCACTACAAGTCCCTGGATCAATCTACTTATGATGACTCCATAAGCTTAGAAATATAGATAATCTAGGATACTGAGGCAAGAAAAACAGTAATGCTTTGCTCATTTTTTCACAATTAAAAGTCTCTGATAAGATTCCTTAGAAGTCAGTGTGTAAGTCATTCAAAGTCAAAAGCCCCAAAGGCACAGGAAAAGGGTGAATGCTATGAAGTATAAAATGACGAATGAAAACTCCTCCTGCTGATTAAATTCAGGTATATAAAGGAACAACTGAGTACCAAATACAAAAATACCTTCGTTAATCCCATCTTAAAGATTTTGAGGTTTTGACAAGTACCCAATATCCAAAAATGTTTAAAGTTTTCATACCTCTTATTTTGTTGGTCACCAGTGTCTCTTCTCTGCAATGCAATTTACTTTATTCCTACCTAAGAAATGTCAACTGGAGGGCCATGATACTTCTGAGCAAGATGAGCAAAGAATTTCCTCTCCAATGTCTAAGTATAAGGATGGACTTTAAGTTTTCCCAAGAGTTTCTACCACCTGACCAATCTCTGAAGAATATTAAGACAGTTATCTATGAGATGTCCCAACACATTTTCAACATCCTCAGTAAGAATTATCTCCCACTCAATTGGGAAGTTGAAAATATTCAAAAAATTCAAATTGGGCTTCATCAGCAATCTGAGTATCTACAAAAATGCTTGGAAGAAGATGAGAAACAAAAGAAAGAACTGGAGAAAGAGGCATCAGGACTTAGTATCCTCCAGCTGAACAACTGGGAACTGAAGAGATATTTCAAGAGAATAGTTAATTTCCTAAAGGAGAAGAAATACAGTCACTGTGCATGGGAGATAGTACGACTGGAAATGAGAAGATGTTTGTACACACTTCAGAAACTCCTCTCACAACTCAAATAATAAGGTACCTTTTTTTTTTTAAAGCAATCAGGGTTAAGTAACTTGCTCAAGGTTACATGACCAGGTGTTTCTGGGTGGGTGCTAAGTGTCTGAGCCTGGATTCCATCCCCAGGTGATCCCCACACTGGAGCCGGTGCTCTTACTCGCTGTGCTACCTGGCCGCCCAAATAAGGTACCTTTTAAAAGAAAAATCCTTTTTTTCTCTCCAAAAATTACACTATCTTTACATGTTAGAAATGGACTATTTTAACAACTGCTGATTCCTATTGCCATGTATTGTACATCTATCTTTAGTTCTACTTAGTATCTATTAGTGATTCATTCAATGTTTAGACTTGCATGGCCAGTCCAAAAATTGCAGTATTTAATTACTTAAGGGGTTATTTATAAGCACTCTTCTCAATGATTACTCTTCTGCCTAACTCTTCTTTTTCTTCTTCAAGACTGAAACTAATTGACTAAAAAGAGGAAATATCTGAATATAGAAGATAGTTCTAAAAATTTCAGGAAAAAACACAAAATTCTTGAGACTCTGATAGTATGTAAAATAAAAGAGCTAAGGTTAATGCCCACTGTTGACATCGTGTATAAATGATATTTGGACATGTGGGCATGAGAAACGAATTTTAAAAGGGCTAAAGTTTAGTCTTTTTTATGGTGCCTAATCACAGAAGGGGAGGGGGCTTACTTGAAAGTCCCTATATCAATCTTCCCAGTGATTAGACCTTAGAAGCCAGTGAGAAAGATGGCGAAAGTAGTAAAGAAGGGTTATTCATGGATTTCTTTATATATGCCTCACCAGAAGTTTAAAGAACTAGTACTTCTATCTTCTGCTCCCCTTTTTTACTTTCCTTTCCTTTCTCCATGTTTTTACAAAGTCTCACTCACTTTGCCCTGTTTTTTTTTTTTTTTTTCTCTTCTTCATAAATGTTACCAACCCAACTGGTGGTGAGAAACCCATTGAACACTTAAGCAAAAAGCAGGTGTTGCCAAATCTAACGCTTCAGCTCATTAATCCATTTTGCTCAAATTTTACAATCTATCAGAATGTCTTAATGTCCATGATAAAACATCTGAAGGAAAAAGACTTCCTTTCTCTTTTCATGGAGAGACTGATGGCTGAGATTTTTGAACCTCGTGCTTCCAACCTACAACTGTAAGTAATATTCTGAAGCCAAGTAAGAGGGCAATATATATCATTACCCTTCTCTTGGATTTCACTTCTGAAAATTACCAATGGAACCAAATTTTAAAAGATGACAAAACACAAGAAAATATAAAATCTGAGAAACACTAATCAGAAGTCATAAATAAACAAAATGTGGTAGAATGAAAACAGGTGCCATCCAGAACTAAAAAAGACCAGGTTCAAGTCCCTTATCTGACACTATGTTTTTTATGTTGGATAAGGCACTTTATCTTTCTTGACCGCAATTTCCTAATCTGTGAAATCAGGGAGCTAAATTAGATAGATAATTTCTAACTATGGTCCTTTCAAGTTCTAACATTCTGTGATTTTCTAAGTACAGTCTGAAAACAAAAATGGCATGATTTTCTATGAAAACTATTCCAAACTGTGAAGTTTCTGTATGGCCTCAAGGGAAACTTCCTAATTTCCTGCAATTCGTAGACAGGCAAGACAAAAAACTGTTTATACCAGAAAAAGAAAAACGTGAAGAAAACACCTAGAAATGAACAATCATAGTTACTAATATTATACTATGCTAAGTGGAACAGTGGTGGATGAGGTATTAGGAAGATCTGAACTCAAAGCAAGTCATTTAACCTCTGACTCATTTTCCTCATCTGTAAATGGGGATAAAAATAGTTCCTATCTTCCTGGGTTGTTGTGAGGACCAAATGAGATAATATTTGTAAAATGCTTTGCAAACCTTAAAGCATTAGATAAATGCTAGTGGTGGCTGTTGTTACTAATATTTTATTTTGGGAGATTTAAGATATATCACATAGTTACTTAACACAAAAGCAGTGTTTTCTACTTACTTTCATTCTATACCCAAATGGTTGAAATCTGTGATAGATTTTTTCACCTCTTGCCCTTCAAATAAATGAAATATAAAGATCTTTATGCTGGGATTCCTAAATATGATACTTTTTTTTTGTTTCATTCAGCCTGTGAAGTAGAATGTTAAGCCAGGATTTAGTGAATTACCCATCATGAATAAATCAAGCCAAACAGTTTTTCTTTCTAATTATTTGGTTTTATTTTTCCTAAATTATCTAAATGATTGAGTGAGCACAATACTATTATGGTTTATCTGTGTAGCCACTGCCCACATTAACTTATCACCTAGCTAATTATGCAGATTTTGTCTTCCTTAACTTCAGAGAACAGAACTAGGGCCAAATGACTGGCCATAAGACCAAAGATTTTGAGCTGATCCAGTGGAATAGGTTAGGCACACAAGACACAGTAATGAATGACTATTGGAAAGCTACTCTTTGATAAACCCAAACACTCCAGCTTCTGGGATGAGAACACACTATTTGAGAAAAACTGCTGGGAAAACTCAAAAGTAGTATGGCACAAATTGGGCTCAGGGGTGGGGAACCTGCAGCCTCAAAGCCACATGTGGCCTTCTCACTCATTGAGTCCAAGTTTTACAGAACAAATCCTTTTATTAAAGGGATTTATTCTGTGAAGTTTGAATTCAAAGGGCTGCACTTAAGGACCTATAGGGCTACATGGGCATTGAGACCACAGATTCCCCACCCCTGCTGGGCACAGACCAACATCTTATACCGTATACCAAGATAAGGTCAAAATGGGTACATGATTTAGACATAAAGGGTGATATTATGAACAAATTAGGAAAGCAAGGAATAGTTTACCTGCCAGATCTATGGAGAAGGGAAGAGTTTATGACCCAACAAGAGATTGAGATCATTATGAAATGCGAAATGAATAATTTTGATTACATTAAATTAAAAAGATTTTGTACCAACAAAGCCAATGCAACCAAGATTAGAAGAACAGCAGAAAGATGGAAAACAATTTTTACTGCCAGCATCTCTTATCAAGGCCTCATTTCTCAAGTATACAGAGATCTGAGTTAAATGTATAAGAATATAAGTCATTCCCCAATTAATAAATGGTCATAGGATCACAGGCAGTTTTCAGAAGAAGAAATTAAAGTTATAATCATATGAAAAATCACTCTACATCACTGATTGGAGAAATGCAAATTAAAACAACTCTGAGGTACCACATCACACCTATAAAATTGGCTAATATGACAAAAAAAAAAAGGAAAATTAAGAATCTGGGAGAATATGTGGGAAAATTGAAATACTAATACATTGTTGGTGGAGTTGTGAATCCATCCAACCATTCTAGAGAGCAATTTGGAGCTATGCCCAAAGGGAGATAAAACTGTGCATACCCTTTGATACAGTAATAATTTCACCAGTAGGTCTTTGTCCAAAAGAGATCATAAAAAAGGGACAAGGATTCACATGTACAAAAATATTTATAGCAGTTTTTTTTTTGTGGTGGCAAAGAATTGGAAATTGAGGGGATGCCCATCAATTGTGGAACAGCTAAACAAATTGTGGTATATGAATAAATGCAATGGCATACAAGATTGTGCTATTAAAAATGATGAGTAGGCAGATTTCAGAAAAACCTGGAAAATCTTACATGAACTGATGCTGAGTGAAGTGAGAAGCAGAATATTATACACAGTAACAGCAGCATTGCACAATAACCAATCTTGATAGACTTAGCTTTTCTCAGCAATACAATGATACAATTCCAAAAGACTCAGGATGGAAAATGCTATCCACACCCAGAGAAAGAACTACAGAATCTGAATAAAGATCAAAGCATACTAGTTTCTATTTTTTGTTTGTTTTTTTCTCATTGTTTTTCCCCTTTGTTATGATACTTTTTCATAATATGATTAATGTGGAAATATGTTTAATATGACTGTCCATGTATAGCCTATATCAGATTGCTTCATATCTTGGAGAAGGAGAAGAGGTGGGAGGAAGGGAGGA
The DNA here is from genome assembly GCF_028583685.1 of Petaurus breviceps papuanus. Lineage (NCBI taxonomy): Eukaryota > Metazoa > Chordata > Mammalia > Diprotodontia > Petauridae > Petaurus > Petaurus breviceps. The sequence continues at coordinate 5,973,639 of NW_027185653.1, forward strand.
AAAAATTTGGAACTCAAAATCTTATAAAAGTGATTGTTGAAAACTATCTTTATATGCAATTGGAAAAAACAAAATACTATTAAGTGGGGAAAAAAAGAAAAAGATTTCAACCTAGAAGGGCCCTTGGAGGTCATCTAGTTCAACTGCTGATCAATGATGCATTCTTTGAATGTAATGCATATAAAGTACTCATTTAAGTCCAAAATAGCTTGTAGAGTATAATAGAAATAGATTATAAATTTTTGAAGACAAAATTTTATCTTATTTATTTCTGTATACCTGTCAACTCCTAGCGTTACCTTGCAGAAGGTGCCATGTAATTATCTGTTAACTACTGAATGAAGGAAATTTTTTAAAAAAAGTTTACATTGTGTTATTTCAACTAATTTCAGAAAGTTAATCTTTTCATACATTTAGCTGTAGGGAAAATTACTTGGCAAAGATGAGGAGAGTAAGACCCAGAAAGGTTAGGCTCTTGTACTGATAGCTAACAGCAGAGCCAGGATTTGAATCCAGGTCCTGACATCAAATCCAGGACACTCTGGAAGTTGTGGGGATTTTAGGTCATTGTAAGAAAAACTTTCCTTACTTAATGGGGAGAAAGCTAAATTTGGTCAGACTTGGTTTCCTCATTTATAAATTGGAGATATTATCTGTAAAACCTATGGTATTATTTGTGGTACTGTTGCTAAGTTCTAATGAGAAAATGTAAAGTTTGCTTTGCAAACCTTTAAGTGCTAATGTCTGCTACTATTAATAATAATTAGAGCTCCTCAAAAGTAGAATAAGCTTGTCCCTTATGGTAGTAAGAGGACTTAGAACAGAAAGTCAGGGGCCACTTTTCAAGGATATTATAGCTGGGATTTGTCATTCACATATGGTTTGGTTTTGAAGACGTTAAGGTCCCTGTCTGAAGTTCAATAAATTTGTGAAATGATATTTCTCCATCTTTTTCAGAAATGTCCACCTTCAAGCAAGGAACAAACACAGAAAATATGTCTCTGTGAAGGACTCCAAAGAAAAGGGAATTTACCTGCTGCCATCACTAGAATTTTTCTGGTAGAGTTTATGTGCCAACCTCTCAACTCCACACTTTTTTAGTCCTCTTCAGCATAAATATGTACAAGCTTAGATTGTCTACACATGAGGCCCACCGTGCACAGGAAGCCTTAGCCTCAAATAACGGTCTTGGTCAAGAAGTTAAAAAGGAAAAATGAAGGGGTACAAAGCAAGCAAATAGAAGAAGAAAGCAAGAGGGTGAATTATTGCATAACTCATTCAGCAAAAAATAAAAATAGTCTATAGATATCTCTGATATCTATTGGAGATGTTTCTTGGATTTGCAAACTAAGTATAAAGTACAGAATTACTATTCTCCAGGGATTTCTCTAAGTTTCATTGTCCTTCGAACTACTCTCATGATATTGGTGCTTCTGATTCTATAATTTACAATTATGACTTTCGTAAGTGTAAGTAAAACGGGAGTGTAGGAGAAAATATCAAATTGGTCAAGAATTTCAGTAATCTGTAGCCATCAGAATTGTTCTTGGGATATAGAAGGAAGTCATACTCTGCTTTTGTCTTCCCCTATACTTAGGCCATTTTCTCCACCAAACTATAACAGAAGGAAAGAATGTATTGCCTTGGACATTTACAATGGTATTATTCATGAAGTTTCTAGTAAAAATACAGTTCTGTGTTCCTCCTTATGTAATACTGTCTTTAGGAAACATTTTCATGAGAAAACTTCTGAATGTCACTCATGCTTTAGGAATTTTTTTTCTCTTCAAACCAATTAGTGATAACTGGAAATGAGAAAACAAGGAGGCCCTGTCATCTCTAGTCAATTTACTGATTTATTTTCTTGGCTCTTTTCATATGAAGTCAAAACTCACCAAGTCTGAAAATAGGAAAGAGGCTGAGACCAGATTTGCCTAGAGAGCACCTGGAGAAGGCATTTTTATTAACTAAGTTTTGAAAAAGGTGCCCCTGCTGTATTTGAAGTAGACTTTTGAGTCTTCGCTGTCACAATTGTAGCTTGACTTAACATTACAGAAACACCTATTTGTCATAAAAAGTGGAATTTTATGCTTCCTGCAAACCCCTTGTACCACTCTAAGACAATCACCAACATTCTCCTTTCTTGTTTGTATAATTTTATCCCTAGCACTTGGCAAAGTGCCTAGCACTTAGTAAGTGCTTAATGGCACCTTGAAGACTTTTAAGTGCTGTTTAAATGCTAGATGTTGTTTTTTGGAATTTAAAATGACAGTTTGATAGCACAGTGGATAGAATATCGGACCTCAAATCTGGTCTCACAGAGAGCAAGTAAGTCATTGAATCTCTATTTGCTTCAGTTTCCACATCTGTAAAATGGGGGTGATAACAGCACCTACCTCCTAGGGTTATTGTGAAGATCAAATGAGTCAATAATTGAAAAGTGCTTGGCACAGTCCCTGGCACATAAGGAGCGGTTTATAAACCTTAGTTCTTGTCATTATTAGCTACTATAGTTATTATTTATAAGAATAAATAATAAAAGGTATCTATCCTTGCATTACCTTACACCACCCCTAGACATGTATATTAAGTGACTTTCTACCTTGCTTGTATTTAAGCCTGCCAAACCAGCCTATCAGTGCTAGGATTTAAATTACAGGGTGCCGGAAATAATTTAGTGCTGCAGTCTACACCAGGTCTTTAGTCTACACAGTACCCACTGTGTAATTTCCAGTTCCAATGAACTGTACCAAGAGGTGAGACACAAGTCACCCAGCCTTAGTTTGAGGCTCAGCTGCCTCCTTCTTTCCCCTGGGTGAAACTGGAGGGGGTGCAATGGAAGTTCCTTGGATGCCTAAATTTACTGACATTCTACAAAAAAGCCTGGGCAAGATACTTAAGAAAAAAAGGACAGAACATGTAGTGAACTTTCAGAAGTTCCCATCTCAAGTACTGAGGAGGTCTGGCATCTCAGTGTATCTGCTGTATAGACAGCATGCATTGTCCTGAATTTACTACTGCACAATTGGTTTCTGTAAATAATACACTAAATATAGGTGGTTTTCTGGACGATGTTTAAATTGTACAATTTAAATGGAAAAATGAAGGAAGCTGTTCTATGATCTAAACGGAAATAGAAATGTCACACAAAAAAAATGGACATAGCACAGCACTGAGTTCCCCTGCTCATGACCCTCAAGCCAGTAAATATGGTTCATTCAGAAGTTGATCAAGTGCCTACTATGTCTCCATTTGAATCTGTGCCATAGGAAGCACCAAACTTTGATCTGCTTATTCTGCAATTACCAGAATTTTCATTTGTGGCATTCCCAGTTTACAAAATAAATGTTTACTACAAACCTTTCAGCAACATTACTCCCCACCTGGCAACATTCATTAATTAAAGAGTTTGAGGATCTTTGGTTTCCTATGCTCATTCTCGCTAGGTGGATTCAGTCTCTAGCTGCAGCAGTTAAGGCTCTCCAGATGCCGCCACCCACCCACGCCACAAAGAAGCGGTCCACAGAACCACAAGTTTCCCGAAACTTTGGAGTTTGAAGCTGCGCCTTCCTTCACCTACTGTGGGGCAGCCCTACACTGCTACAGTATTTGCGCTAAGGGCTCAAATTAAGCGGCCCCTCCGAGAAAAAAAACATCGGGCATCTTGGGTTTAATTGGCTTTTTTCTTCCTTTAAGTTACAAGCTGCGCCTTTTACAGATCGAAGCACTTTGTGAGTGGCGGACGTGATAAGATCTGGGGACTGTGCCCTCAGCTACCAGAAGGGGGGACGGGGCGGGGAATCTAGGCACTTTCTCTCCGCCCTTCAAGCACTGCAGGCCTGGCGGGATGTCTCCAGGACAGATGTGCAGCAGCAGAGAAAGCAGGGAAAGTTTGCTTTCTTGTCCCAGATTGTGACCCTGAGAATGGCTGTGATAGCCGGGAGGAAAAGAAAGCGGTGTCTCTCCGGAAACGTCGAGGTCGCCCCCCATCCCCCTGCAGCTCTCCCACTCCATTCCCCCGCCAGATGTTTCAAACACAAACAATTCGGGGGGAGGGGTTGAAGAGATGCGCGGCGGGATACGGAGTAACAAAAGCCCATTCCTTCAGGGCCGGGCTGGGCCCTTCCACCCAGGAAGAATTCTGCACTTGCTAGCCTTAAACATACCTGCCTTAAAATGGGCCCGGGGTGGGGCCACGTTCTGAGAGGAAGGTTGGAGGTTTTTTATCTCCACTCCCACCCCCGGGGAAAAGGGAGGGGCTGAGTTTCCAGATGTTTGACAGTAGTGGTCCTATCTGGAAAGTATTCAGCTTGCCCCAGGTTTACCCCACCAAGGCTACCCCAAAGGGAAACAGAAGCAACCAGAGAGAAGCAAGGCTTCCCCCGACTACCCCCCAATGAGTCATTTTACTCGGATCGCCAACACTTCTGCCTCTCCCTGCGGTCCTGGGTAGCTCTCCTTGCGAAAGTTTGTCAAGAGAGCTGCGGTCTCTTCCCAGAAGCCCCTCACCCCAACACAAGAGCCCTGGAGCACAGATGCGCGCGCGCGCGCGCACACACACACACACCACACACACACTTCTGGGAAGAAAACTGCGTTAGTGGGGAAATCTCATCTATAAGAAGTTCTAGATCATTATTATTTTTTAAGCACGCAGTGATTAAAAGCGTAACCAAGGAACATTCACACTCAGGGGAGTCCAAATGTATCAGCAAGAGTGGATTTAGAATGAAGAGGGGAATCATCCCGACCTGGTGAAGAGACAAGTTATGGGAAGCGGGGGAAGGTGCAGGGAGGGAAGAGACAGAATGCCAACTTCTGCCACATTGTTGCGCAACATCCAGGTGTGGAGAGTGGGCCACTCGGCCCCTCTGCCCTCTCCAGCCCTTTCTCCTCACTCCCCCCCTACCCAGGCACAATGCACAGAGAAGCTGCAGCCAGGACCAGGAGGCAGGCGACTGAGGCTAACGCTGCTGCGCCCGCCTTCTCTTTGCGCCCCTGCTAGCTGGATTATTTTACCTTCAGCCTTGGAACCCCGTCTTCTCTCTCACTCTCTCTGGATTCCAGGGAGTTGAAGGGGTAGGGAGAGGGTTACCTCGTAGCCAAAGGGAGAAGCGGGCGCAGCTTCAGATCCACGGGAGGTAACTCCAAATGCGGTGCAACGTGAACAAACCGCGCAGTGCCACGGCCCCAGTAACAGACGCAATGGGCCTGCCTGAGCCACACATAAAAAGCCCCCTCATGTATGGAGCAATGCTCTCCGCAACAAGCGTCCTGCTGGGGGCCTGGCACTAGCAGACAGAGTACGGGAGTGGGAGGCCCCCTAGTGTCCGCTGGACGCCCTGGCAGCCCCATCACGGATCAGAGGCGAGCCAAGCAATTGTCACTGTGACTGGCCTGCCTCTCTGGGTCTGCAGAGGGGAGACAGGAGCCCGCTCGCCTCTTGCAGCGACTCTGACCCACCTCCTCTAGACTCAACTGTCTGAGTTTCATTGTTCTTTGACTTCCAATTTCACCTCTCTGGTCTGATCTCTATATTCTCCCTAAAGGCACGGAACTGACCATTTTACTCGCCCAGCTCCAAAACTTTCGGTTGGACTCCTCGTCGCCGATAAAATAAAATACGAAATCGTTGGATTGACATTTAAGGCTCTCCATAACCTGCCTCCAACCTATTTTTAATCCCCCCCCCTTTTTTTTTTCAAATAATTTATTTCCTCTCCCTCATTCCATGCCCCTGCTTTGGGGAAAAAAAAAGAAAAAGCCTTAGTAACAAATATTTATAGTCAAGCAAAACAAATGCACACATTAGCTATAATCATAAACTATAGGTTTGTGTGTGTGTGTGTGTGTGTGTGATAGCTGTTCCCTCAATCCACCAACTCTCTGACCAGAGGTGGCATCGGTTTTCTTGAATGGTGGTTGGTCACTGCGTTGATCAGAGTTGTTAAATCTTTCCAAGTTGCCTTTATAATTTGAAACCTGTATTTGCAGTTTCCTTACACCGCTTTCCAGTCAAACGGAACTGCTGCCCATTCCCAGAACCCATACTCCATCTCCCACCTCCCTTCGTTCAGATAATTCATTCCCTGCCCTTAGATGTAGTATCCCGCTCATCTCATCTTCTCAGAATCCTGACTTTCGTTCAAGACCAATTAAAATGCCACTTCCTCCACGAAGCCTGATCCTTTCCAATTATTAGTTGTCTCTCCCTCCTCTATTTCCCTTGCACTAGACTTAGTTTGTGAGTATTCGGTGACCCCACCAATAGAACACAAGCTCCTTAAGTCCATGAACTGTTCCATTTTTAACTTTGTATCCCAGGTGCCTAGGACAGTGCCTTCGGAAAAAGAAAGCCCTTTTAAAATGTCTGTTGTTGAATTGTTATTATTTAGGAATTATACCAAATGTTAATCCCTCAATTACTGCCATCTCAGAGGGAACATCCCAATAGAATGTCTTCTACTTGAGAACAAAAGACATATCTTTTTTGCCATTGTACTCTCAGTGCTCTATTCCCTGGCACATAATAGATAACTAATAAACACTTGTTGTTTATTGTTTCTCAAATGGAATGCATAGAAAGTAGTTTCAAGTATTCAAAAATAAGTAGTAGATGACCAACTCTTGAGAACAGAAACTCTGCCTCTGTTGTCATTGTATCCCTGTTAATACTCATCATTCCCATGCATTGATAGAGGCTCTAATGCTTGTTTAATATTCACATTACATGTTCTTTGGTCTTGCTTTGGAAATGCATCAGGCAAGAATTGTGATAACTAAAGAAAACACTGCTGAAACAAGCAAGTGCTGATTAAATATAGTCTTCTAAAATAATACATATCCTTTTCAGTATAAAGTCACAGATCATTCTTTCAAAAATAATTTATTGAGGCAACTGGTGGCAAAGTGAATGGAGCTCCAACCCTTTAGTCAGGTGGACCTGAGTGCAGATTTGACCTCAGATGCTTGACACACTAGTTGTGTGACCTTGGGCAAGTCACTTAAGCCCAATTGCATTGCCTTACCCCCCCCCCAAAATACATAAAAAATAATTAATTAAGCAAATACTGTGTCCAGTGACATTATGCTAGTGACAAAAGAAATACAGAAATTTAAATAAGAAACAATGCCCACTCACATAGAGTCTAATAGGAACACACACAGTTGTTAATGTACAATGTTATAAACATGTAAAACTAATAGCTAACATTTCTATAGCACTTAGTATGTGCCACGAGCTTCCCAATTATCTCATCTGATCCTCACAACCCTGAGAGGTAGATACTATTACGATCCCCATTTTACAATTGAGGAAACTGATAAAAACAGAGGCTGAGTTGTCCAAGGTCACACACCTAGTAAGTGTCTGAAGCTGGATTTGAGCGCAGGTTTTCCTGACTCCAGGCCCTGTATCCTCCATCCACTGAGCCGCCTACCTGCCTAATGTACATCAGAGCAGTAAAACAAAGTGCTACAATAAGACATAAATCCTCAACCATTATCAGAGAGGCCGTAGCTGTAGCGGCAAATGAGTTGAACTTGGAGTCCAAGACATGGGTTCAAATTCAAGTTGTGACACTCATTAGCTATTTAACAATAAATAAATCACCTGACCTGTTTAAGGCTCAGGAAACTCTAAGACTTACCTATGAAAATTGTGAAAGAATCCACATTCGTGGAAGAAATTTCCACTGTCAAAATTACAGATCTCTGATATAGGCATGCGTTATCTTTATGAAACAATTTTGGATTGAAAGGCCAAATTAATTTTCAGTCACTTAATTGAATGTATGCATAAAACACAAATACATGATGAAGTATAAAACATCCATTCCAGGGAATTAGCGGGCAGAATCAAGATGGCGGAGTAGAAGCACAACCATCCTGCGGCTCTGTCTTCCCCCTTCCCCAATCAATGTAAAAAGGGGACTCTGAACATACTTTGGAGCTGCAGAACCCACAAAATGACACAGAGAAGCTAACCTCCTGCTGAGGACAGCCCGGCAGGCTGGCAGGAATATGCTCTGCCTGCTGGAAGTTTTACCCCAGGGCGGGCTTGAAGAGCCACTGCAGGAGGGACTCCAGATGAGCAGCAGCTGTGGCCATTTCCAGAATTATCAACACATAGATTCGAAGGACAAAGTGAGAGGTCAGTGCAGTGTGGACTTTGGAACCCAGTAATTGGGAGTGTGTTGGCTTTTGCCCCCGGGGTGATAAGCCACTGAGACAACCAGTGGCAGCTTCAGCTCCTGGCCTGCAGAGTATAGGGGGACCAAGCACCAGTCTGAGGAGTAATCGCTCTTGCTTTAACCTGCTTAGGTCTGGATTGCAGTCTAGGGTGGAGGTCCTGGGGTGTGTGTCCAGCTTGCCAGAGCCTGTGGAGACCTCAGAGAGGGCACCCATCTAATACCTCCAGCAGCTGAGAAAACCCCAGTGTTTGGGATGAAAGCTCCCCTTTCTGGTAGCAGAGTCCTACTGTGGCAAAAAGCCCAGGGGTCAAGTGACTGAGGGGCGACATGACCAGGCAAAGGAAACAAAGCACACAGAAGATTCCAACATTAGACTCCTATTTTGGGGACAAAAAGGAGCAAAGCATGGAACAGGAGGAAGACAGTAAAGTCAGAATTCTTGCACCTAAGGCTTCAAAGGAAAATACGAGCTAGTTACAGGCTATAGAGCACCATAAGAAGCAGATAAGAGAAGTGGAGGAAAAATTGGGAAGAGAAATGAGAACAATGCAAGAAAATTATGAAATGAGAGTCAACAGCCTGACTGAGGAAAATAACACCTTGAAAAACAGACTGACTCAAATGGCAAAAGAGGCTCAAAAAGTCAATGAGGAGAAGAATGCCTTAAAAAGCCAAATTTGCCAGATGGAAAAAGAATCTCAAAAGCTCAATGAGGAGAATCATTGCTTCAGAATTAGATTGGAGCAAATGGAAGCTAATGACTTTATGAGAAATCAAGATGCTGTTTAAAAGATTCAAACAAATGAAAGAATAGAAGGTAATATGAAATGTCTCATGGGAAAAACCACTGACCTGGAAAATAGATCCAGGAGAGATAATTTAAAAATGATTGGACTACCTGAAAGCCATGATCAAAGTAAGAACCTAGAAATCATCCTCCAGGAAGTTCTCAAAGAAAACTGACCTGATGTTTTAGAACCTGAGGGCAAAATAGAGGTTGAAAGAATCTACCAATCACCTCCTGAAAAAGATCCCAAAAAGAAAACTCCTAGGAATATTATAGACAGGTTCTGGAATTCCCAGATTAAGGAGAGAATATTACAAGCAGTGAGGAAGAAACAATTTCAGTGTTGTGGAAACACAATCAGGATAACCCAGGATCTGGCAGCTTCTACACTGAAGGATCAAAGGGCTTGGAATATGATATTTCAGAGGTCAAAGGTGCTAGGATTAAAACCAAGAGTCACCTACCCAGCAAAACTGAGCATCACGTTTCAGGGGAAAATATGGTCATTCAGTGGAATAGAGGACTTTCATGCATTCTTAATGAAAAAAACAGAGTTGTACAGAAAATTTGACATTCAGATACAAGAAGCAAGAGAAGCATGAGAAGGTAAACAGGGAAAAGAAAACATAAGGAACTTATCAAAGTTGAACTATTAACATTCCTACATTGAAAAACAATAATTGTAACTGATGAAACTTTTCTCAGTAGTTGAAAGGAATAGAAATATAATATATATATGCACATATATATATATATAGTCTATATGAGGGTATATGGGCATATGAATACATATGTGAATGTGTATATATGTTTACAGGTATACATAGATAGAGGGCACAGGACCAATTTAACAGGAACAGATGATACTTAAAAGGTGAAATTAAGAGGTGAGAGAGGAATATAATGAGAGGAAATGAGGAGAGACAGAATGAGGTAAACTATCTCATATAGAAGAGGCAAGGGAAAATGGTTACAATGGAGGGGAAGAATAGGAAGGCAAAAGGGAATGGGTCAACCTTATTCCCATTGAATTTGGCTTGGGGAGGGAATGACATACACCCTAAATAGGGTATCTCACCTTCCAGGAGAGTAGGGGAGAAAGGGATGAGAAGGGGGATGATGGAGGGGAGGGCAGGCTGGGAGGTGAGGAAAGTTGGAAGCACCCACTTTTGTAAAGGGACGGGATCAAAGTAGAGAATAGAACAAGTGGGAGGTGGGATAGGAGGGAGGGAAATATAGTCAGTCTTTCACAATATTATCTACTATGTTATTGTTTTGCATTAGCCACACATGTACTGAACTGCTTATCTTCCCAGTAAGGGAACATGTACTGTATACTGAACTGCTTATCTTCCCAGTAAGGGTGGGTGACAAGGGAGGAAGGGAATGAATCTGGAATTAAAAGTTTTAAAATCAAATATATATCTATATATATACTATTATTAATGCTATTTTACATGTAATTGGGAAATAAGATATACAGACACTGGGGCATAGAGATCCACTGGAAAAGTTGAAAGGGTTATGGGAGAAAATATGCAAAAGAGCAAATTGGAGGAGGGGATATCATGTGGGACTGCTATTTTGGGGCAGTGAGTAGGGGAAAAACGGGGAGAAAATTTGTAATTCACAATCTGGTGGAAATTAATGATGTAAATCAGAAATTAATAAAGCATTTGAAAAAAAAGAGGGCAATATAAGAGTTTGCCAAATATGTTTACCAACCAAATAAGGAAATATGTATTTATGTAACCCCATTGCAGAATTTGATATTTTAGAACTGAGAATTTCCAAAGATAATCTGCTCTAACTCTTTGCTTTTATTTAGGTTTTATACCACTTTATAAATCATCAACAGAAGCTACAAATGTTAAGTAACTAAATCAAATTTTTACAGCTATTGACAAAGGAAGAACATTAGAACTGGATTTTCCAGCCCTGAATTGCTACTGCATTTTGCTTTCTTTTTCCTCACATACAAGTAGAACACATTACATCAGGAAAGTTGTGAGATCTGAAGACTCAGGTATAAAACCTACTTTTTAAAAGTACTATTGATAGGGACTCCTCTCTGGACTCCTGTAGATAAAGGAGAAGAAAATATCCCACTCCCCTTCAGAGAAGGGAAAATATTAGAATTACCCTCAAACCCAAAATAGAGCTCCCCCAGTGCACAGCTCCCATCCACCTCCCTCTAAACCATCAGATTTAAAAAAGGAGCCTCGGCCATACAAATTAACCAAACGGTAAACTCAGAGGCTCCACTGTTTGTCGTCATCTTTGGAAGGACAAGAGTAGCTTGAGGCAGATTTCTGTGTTTTGATATGGAATGAACAGTATTCAAACTCTATCCCAAAATTAATGCAAGTTAATTTTCAGCACTTTCTAGTCCCTTTTCAACACTTTCTTTAATGGGATGATAGTGCTGGTGTTCAGGAATGGGGGGAAAACATTCCAATTGAAGTTTTATTACCAAACTAACTCAGCACAAGCCCTTTTGACAGTGTGCCATCAAGGAGAGTGGGTATGTTAAAAGTGCAACCATAGCAACTTCATAACATTTTGACAGTAAATGAACAAAATAGTCAAAAGCATATTTCCCCTATTCATTGACAGAATGAATACTGTAGCCTGAACTATTTCTAACAGCAGCATTTTAGAGTTTAAGAGATTCTCAATTAAGTTTCATGAAAGGGCATTTCTCGGTTAAGTTCAATTGAGTTTATTTGCCAAATAACATAATGCTTATTCACATTCTAATTATAGTTGCTATGATCACTTCTTAAGAAGCAACAGCCATTAAGGGCACACACACGCGCGCGCACACACACACACACACACACACACACACACACACACACACCCCTACCTTTCCAGGCTGAACTCCTAACTCCCAGACTTTCTGTACAATGTGCCTCTTTTCCAGAGGACTCTGTCTTTAGATTTCACACATTATGTTTCCTTGGCCCTTGTGGCTTCTTTCTCTGCTTAGCTGATACCTTTCCAGGACCTTCATTTTGAGAAGGCTCAAACCGGCCCCATCTTCCTCTCCACTCCACATTCCTGATTGTTTCTATAATGCCAAGGAATCAGATTCCTGCATGTCTCCCTCTCACTTTTTCAGCTTGCCTTGTTGTCTTCCCCTGTATCGAGGCAGGCTTTCTTTCTGCTTGTATTTGTACACCCAGTATACTTGTGTACTTAGCACAGTGTTTGGCATATACTGAGGACTTAATGATCCCACTCAATTCTGGAATCCCTGGTTCCACCAGGTTTATTGTAGGGTTGGGACCCTGGGTAAATAATTTAACCTCTCACTATCCCCTAAGCAACTCTCTAAGACTAGAGTAGGTACAGATATACATTCGTAGTGATGAGGGATGGCTCCCTCTAGGTTCAGCAGGAATTCTGATCTTATCTAAGACCAGAAAACCTGCAAGAGTGTCTGGAAAGAATTGAAGGTCTCAGGCTTAATTGGAGTGAGAGTTATAGAAGTTTATTGTTACACTTCTATAAGAAGTGGGCAAGAGTCCTTTAGGGGACCTGTGAGTGAGAGGGGTACATGCTTTTACTTTTAAAGGGTAGGGCTGCCATTGTCAGGGCTGACCAGAGGGAAGGGACCTCAGTGCATAGATAAAGGTTAGAGCTGACCTGGAGGAACTTGTGACTTTAGTGCATAGATAGTTTAGATGAGATTTGGGCCAGACAGGAGGAGACATGAAGAGATTAAGTAAGAACAAAGGAGTCACAAGGTGTTGCCTAGGCCGAGTGTGTGGATGGGGGAAGGGGCAGAGTTCGAGGCTGGGAAAGGGATTTTACAGATTACAATTTTACAATACAAATTGCAGTTACAATTGTACAAACTCGTTTTACAAATTGGTTTTACAAATTGATTTAGACCCCAGGTACCCCATCAGTAGGATGGAGCCACCTCATCAGGAATTTCCTATGACAATGAAATCATAGGTGCATGTTTGTGTGTGTGTGTGTATACATAGATATATATAGGTATAGATACAGATATAATGTACATATGTATGTATACACACATATGCATATATATGTATAATGGAACACATTTTCTATTAAGAAAACAGAATTATATATCAAATATCAGTTAACTACTGAGAATAGCAAAGTAATTGACAATAGGGGAAAAAAGGGAGCAAAAGTCTTTCATACATAGCCCCTTGTCTAAGAAAATGGTACAATCTCCCACTGACTTCTGTGCCAGTAGGCTGACTCTTAGCCATGTTATTATTTCTAGTTGCTTCTTCCTCCTCAAGAGATTGTTTTCTGCTGAGGTGAATAAGGGTGTCTGGAAGGATGCTGGTTTCTGTGAGACTGCCCAAGGCCAACATGCGCTGGTAACTAATCAAAATGTTTAGTCCCTAGTCTGTCTTCCCGCTGGTGCTCACCTCCCACTGGAACAAAGGCCAGTCAATTCCCTCTCCTCCATCCTGGACCCAGAGTGAGGATAGGTGATCCACATTTCCAGCTAGGTCTGGGCCTTGGGATAAACATACCCATGAATGCTTGCTCACACAGAGTTTTTCATTTGCCCTTCAACTCCCATTATGATGCCTGTAGCTAAGACTGGGGCAATGCAAATTGCCTTGAAGCAGCTCCCTCAATAAAATGTAAGCTCCTCGAGGGAAGAAACTATTACATTGTTGTCTTTGTAATTCCAACACCTAACAGAGCAACTGACTCATAGCAGGTGTTTAATAGGTTTTTGTTGAATGGAATAAAAATCCCCCTAATTTTCAAGGAGGACTTGGTAACACTAGAAGGCAAAGGTTTTCATAGTCTCTAAAACGAGGATTATAATACTTACTTAGAAGGAAAACTGGACTTGGAGCCAGAAAGATCTGAGCTCAAATCTCACCTCAGCCACTTAACTATGAGATTCTGAGCAAGTCACTTAACCTCTGTCTTCCTCAATTTCCCCTCCTACAAAATGGGCATAATAAGAACACCAACCTCCCAGAATTGTGGTGCTAAAATAAGACCATATTTGTAAAGCTCTTTGCACACATCAAAGCACCATATAAATGCTGCCTATTGTTATAATTATTGTTGTTGCTACAATTATTACCTGTCTCATAGGGTTGTTCTAAGGAAAGCACTTTGGTAACTTTAAAGTAGTATAGAATGGGAACTACTATGAAGATAAAATGAGATAATTTATGTAAAATGTGTTGTAACCATAAACTTACATAGAAATGTAGGCTACATGTTTTTTTTTTTTTAAGCAATCGGGGTTAAGTAACTTGCTCAAGGTTACACGGCCAGTTATTTCTGGGTGTGGTGCTGAGTATATGACCCCGGATTTGATCCCCGGGTCATCCCGACACTGGAGCCGGTGCTCTTACTCGCTGAGCCACCTGGCCACCCCTAAGAAATTGGGGTTAAGTAACTTGCTCAAGGTTACACGGCCAGGTGTTTCTGGGTGGGTGCTAAGTGTCTGAGCCCGGATTTGATCCCCGGGTCATCCCGACACTGGGGCCGGTGCTCTTACTCGCTGAGCCACCTGGCCGC
>NW_027185653.1:5988258-5988413 GCF_028583685.1 Petaurus breviceps papuanus
GTGCTCTTACTCGCTGAGCCACCTGGCCGCCCCTAAGAAATTGGGGTTAAGTAACTTGCTCAAGGTTACACGGCCAGTTGTTTCTGGGTGTGGTGCTGAGTGTCTGACCCCGGATTTGATCCCCGGGTCATCCCGACACTGGAGCCGGTGCTCTT
>NW_027185653.1:5988423-6066909 GCF_028583685.1 Petaurus breviceps papuanus
CATCCCAACACTGGAGCCAGTGCTCTTACTCGCTGAGCCACCTGGCCACCCCTAGGCTACATGTTAATATCAATATCATTATATGCCCAAAGACTCAGAGTTAGGAGGATGCAAGTCTTTCCCTTGGTAGTTTAAATTTTTAAGCTTATTAGATATAAAAATCTGATATGGTTTTCAAAAAAATTTTTTTTGAAATTTAGTATTAGTCACTCAGGGGGAAATGGGGCGCCTCAGGTCTTCATTGCTGACAGCAGGCTAGCTGCTTCAGCCACACTTCCTTTACACCTCTTTACCTCACACTTCTCACCAGCTCATCTAGCCTCTTCCTTACTTCTCATTCTCAGTTCTCGAATTTTAATCAAATCATCATTGTGCCTGCTACTGGAAGGGCTCTACTTACAATCCCTCTAACTTTTCAAATGAAATTACCTCTCCCTGGCCATCATTCCCCTATATGTGATGTGTCCTCTATTAGAATGTAATTTCATCAAGGTCAGGTATGACTTTGCTTTTACTTTTGTATCCCAGGCACCTATTTTCTGTTTGACATATATTAAGTGCTTATAATGAGGAGGAGGGAATGTATTTCAAGTGTAGGGGGTAGAGTGTTGTAAGCCTGTGTAATATTCACTGCAAGTAGCCTATCCAAATGAAGACTTGGTCAGTCTACTCCTGGAAAGGTGTGACATGATGCAGGGATTCTTGTTCCTGTTTTGGAACATATTCGTCTATCCTCTAACTTCCCTGTGAGCCTATGACATGGGTGATTAAAAAAAAAACCTTTTAATTGTCTGATGAGCCAACTGATTATGCATACAAAAAGCTTGAACAGATAAAGTACCTCCATATGCCCTAGCAGCTTTCCATGGAAAAAGAAGGAAATATTGTAAAGCTGCAGGTTGGGAGTGGGGCTTGGGTGGTGCATTAGTAGCAGATGTGACAGTGGCCTGATGGCTCCCCAGAGAGGTATCATCATCATCACACTATCATGTGTTCATATTTTTCTGTCCCTTTAGTGTTTATTCTTTCCTGATCTTAAGTAAATGTGTATCAGAGAGAGAATAGACCAGTTACTATTTTGTGTGCTTTGAAAAGTTAGAAGGGCCACCAGAGAGTTGTAAATGGGTTCAACCATTCTGGAGAGAATCTGCAGCTATGCCCAAAGGGCTTTAAAAAAAGTGCATACCCTTTGACCCAGTAATACTACTTCTAGGGCTGTATCCCAAAGAGATCATAAAAGTAGGAAAAGAACTCGTATGTACAAAAATATTTATAGCAGCTCTTTTTGGGGTGGCAAAGAATTGGAAATCAAGGGAATGTCCATCAATTGGGGAATGGCTAAACCAGCTGTGGTATATGAATGTAATGGAATACTATTGTGCTATAAGAAATGAGGAGCAGACCGACTTCATAATAACTTGGAGAGACTTACATAAACAGATGCTGAGTGAGGAAAGTAGAACCAGGAGAACTTTGTACACAATTACAGACACAACGTATGTGTGATGGCTAACTTTGATAGACTGGGCTCCTCTCAGAAATGCAAGGTTATAAGACAATTCCCAAAGATTCATGATGGAAAGGGCTGTCCACATTCAGAGAAAGAACTACAGAATCTGAATGCAGTTTGAAGCAAACTACTTGCTCACTTACTTTCGTGTTTTATTTTACTTAGTTCCTTCTTTCTCGTTGTTTACTCCATTGACTATAATTCTTCTTTACAACTTGACTAATGTTTAATGTGAAGGTATTTGTAGAACTGAACCTATATCAGATTGCATGCTGCCATTGGAGGGGGGGAAGGAGAGGGGGAGAAAATTTGAAACTCAAGGGATTGTGGAACTGAATGTTGTAAACTAAAAATAAATAAATATTAAAAAAAAAAAAGAGCTACCAGAGGGTGGCTAGGTGGCTCAGTGAATAGAGCATGGGCCCTAAAGTCAGGAGGACTTGAGTTCAAATCCAGCCTCAGACACTTAACACACTTACTAGCTGTGTGACTTTGGACAAGTCACTTAACGCCAGTTGCCCTCCAAAAAAAGCGCTTTTCATCAAACTGTTAATTTTTTTTTTTTTAAGCAATCAGGGTTAATTAACTTGCTCAAGGTTACACGGCCAGTCATTTCTGCGTGTGGTGCTGAGTGTCTGAGCCTGGGATTCGATCTCCAGGTCATCCCAACACTGGAGCCAGTGCTCTTACTCGCTGAGCCACCTGGCCGCCCCTAAGCAATTGGGGTTAAGTAACTTGCTCAAGGTTACATGGCCAGGTGTTTCTGGGTGGGTGCTAAGTGTCTGAGCCCAGATTCGATTCACAAGTCATACTGACAGTGGAGCCGGTGCTCTTTCTTGCTGTGCTACCTGGCCGCCCCCTACATTTACTTTAAATAGAATTTCTTTTTCTTTCTCTTGCTACTGGGCTGTGTTAGTAATATATAGAAATACCAATGATTTATGTAGATTTATTTTATATCCTGCAACTTTGCTAACATTGTTAATTATTTCAAGTAGTTTTTTAGTTGATTCTCTAAATCATATCATATCATCTGCAAAGAGTAATAACTTTTCCCTCATTTCCTATTACAATTCCTTCAATTTATTTTTCTTCTCTCATTGCTAAAAATAACATTTCTAGTACAATACTGAATAACAGTGGTAATGATGGACATCTTTGTTTTACCCCTGATCTTATTGGGAAAGCTTTTAGTTCACCCCATTATATGTTATGCTTGCTGATAGTTTTAGATAGATCCTATTTAGTACTTTAATGAAAACTCCATTGATTCCTATGCTTTCTAGTGTTTTTTTTTTTAACAGAAATGGGTGCTGTATTTTGTCAAAAACTTTTTCTGCATCTAATAAGATAATCATATGATTTCTGTTAATTTTTTATTGATATGGTCAATTATACTGATAGTTTTCATAATACTGCATCAGCTCTATATTCCTGGTATAAATTCCATCTGGTCATAGTGTATTATCCTTGTGGTAAATTGCTGTAATCTCTTTGCTAATATTTTATTTTAAAAAATTTGAATCAATATTCGCTAGGGACATTGAGCTATAATTTTCTTTCTCTGTTTTGTCTCTTCCTGATTTAGATCAACGCCATACTTTTAGCATAAAAAAGAACCTGGCAGGGCTCCTGCTTCTCTTGTTTTTCCAAATAATTTATATAATATTGGAATCCATTGTTCTTTAAATATCTGGTAGAATTCACTTGTAAATCCATCTGGACCTAGAGATTTTTTCTTAGGGAGTTCATTGAGGACTTGTTCAATTTCTTTTTTTGAAATGCAATTATTTAAGTGTTTTATTTCCTCTTCTGTTAATCTGAGCAATTTAAATGTTTATAAACCAAGATTATATCACCAAAATTGTCAGATTTCTTCACATACAGCAAAATATCTCCCAATCATTGTTTTAATTTTCTTTTCTTGGTGGTAAATTCACCCTCTTCAATTTTTATATTGGTAACTTGGTTTTCTTCTTTCTTTTTTTTTTTTAAATTAAATTAACTAAAGGGTTATTACTTTTTTTTCATAAAACCAGCTCTTAGTTTTATTAGTTTAGTGGTTTTCTTAATTCCAATTTTGTTAATCTCTCCTTTGATTTTCAGGATTCTAAACTGGGATTTAATTGGGGATTCTTAATTTGTTCTTTTTCTAGTTTTTTGAAATTAAACACCCAATTCACTGATATCTTCTTTCTCTATTTTATTCATATATATATATATGTATATGTATATATATATATTTAGAGATATAACATTTTCCCTAAGAACTGCTGTGGCTGCATCCCATAAGTTTTGTTATGTTGTCTCATTATTATCATTCTCTTGAATGAAGTTATTGTTTCTATGATTTGTTATTTGACTCACTCATTCTTTAAGATTAGATTAGAATCCAATTTTTAGTGTATCTTTCCATAGCCTTTTATTACATGTAATTTTTATTTCATCATGATCTGCAAAGGATACATTTAATATCTCTACCTTTCTGCATTGGATTGTGGGGTTTTATCCTAGTACATGGTCAATCTTTGTGTAGGTAGCATGTACCCCTGAGGAAAAGGTATATTCTTTTCTATCCCCATTTAATTTTCTCCAGACATCTATCATATCTAACTTTTCTAAAATTCTATTCAACTCCTTAACTTTTGTGGTTAGATTTATCTTGTTCTGAGAGGGGGAGGTTGAGGTTCCCCATTAGTATAGCTTTGCTCTCTATTTCTTGTTGTAACTCACTTAACTTTTCCTCTAAGAATTTGGATGCTATACCACTTGGTTCATATATGTTTAATAATGGTATTACTTCATTGTCTATGGTACCTTTTAGCAGGATGTAGTTTCCTTATTTATCTCTTTTAATTAGCCATATTTTTGTTTTTGCTTTGTCTGAGATCAGGATCAATACCACTTCTTTTTTTTTTTTACTTCAGCTGAAGCCTAATTGATTCTGTTCCAGCCTTTTACCTTTACTCTGTGTGTCTCTCTGCTTCAGATGTGTTTCTTATTAACAACAAATTGGAGAAATATGGTTTTTAATCCACTCAACTATCTGCTTCTGTTTTATGGGAGAGTTTATCCCATTCACATTCACAGTTATGATTACTATGTCTTTCTCTCCATCCTTTCCCCACTCCTGCCTCATTTATACTTTTCTCTCTCCTTTCATCCTTTCTGTTCTTACCAATGTTTTACTTCTGACCACTGCCTCCCTTAATTTCCCCTGTCTTCTGTCAGTCCTCCTCCCTTTTCTTTCCCCTTTACCCTACTACTTTTTCCTTTCCTTCTTCCCTGCCTTCTGCCACAAATTTCCCCCTCCTTTTTCTTTCCCCGTTCTCCTTCTACTTCCATATAGAGTAAGATTGATTTCTATAATCAAATGAATGCATATGTTATTCCCTCTTTCAGACAAATCTGAGAGTAAGGTTCAAACAATGCTTGTCGCCCACCTTCTTTCTCTCTACTGTAATAGGTCTTTGTGCCTCTTCTTGTAATGTAATTAACCTATTCTACCCCTGCTTCCCCTTCTCAAAGTACAATCCTTTTTTTAAAAAAACTCCTTAATTATTTTTATCATCACATCAAATTCAACTTATCTCCATACCCTCAGTCTATGTATACCCATTCTAAATGCCATAATAAAGATACAATTCTCAAAAGTTACAAGTATTATCTTCCCATATAGGATATAAACAATTTAACCTTATTTAATGACTTCTTTTTTTGCTTTCTTGTTTACATTTTTAAGCTTCTCTTGAGTTGTGTATTTGAAGATTGATTTTTTTGTTCAGCTCTGGTTTTTGCAACAGAAGGTTTGAAAGTCCCCTATTTTGTTGAATGTCCGTCTTTTCCCCTAAAAGACTGTACTCAATTTTGTGGGATGGTTGATTCTTGGTTGCAATCCAAGCTCCTTTGCCTTATGGAATATCATATTCCAGGCCCTCCAGTTCTTTAATGGAGAAGCTACTAAGTCCTGTGTAATCCTGACTGTGGTTCCATGATATTTAAATTGTTTCTTTCTGGCTGCTTGCATTATTTTCTCCTTGACCTGCGAATTCTGGGATTTGGTTACAATATTTCTTGGAATTTTTATTTTGGGATCTCTTTCAGAAGACAATTGGTAGATTCATTCAATCACTATTTTGCCCTCTGGTTGTAGGATATCAGGATATTGTAGGATATCAAGTTTTCCTTGATAATTTCTTGAAAGATGATGTCCAAGTTTCTTTTCTTGATCATGACTTTCAGGTAGTCCAATATAGTTCTTAAATTATCTCTCCTAGATCTATTTTCCAGGTTGGCTGTTTTTCCAATGAGGAATTTTACATTTTATTCTATTTTTTCATTCTTTTGATTTTGTTTGACTGATTCTTGATGTCTTATATAGTCATTAGCTTCCACTTCTCCAATTCTAATTTTTAAGAAATTACTTTCTTCAGTTAGTTTTTGTACCTCCTTTTCCATTTGGCCAATTCTACTTTTTAAGGAATTGTTTTCTTCAGTCAGTTTTTATCCTTCGTTTTCCATGTTGCTGACTCTCTCTTGTATACCTCTCATTTCTTTTCCCAATTTTTCTTCTACCTTTCTTATTTGACTTTTAAAATCCTTATTGAGCTTTTCCAAGAAGGCTATTGCTCCTGAGACCAATTCATATTCCCCTTTGGGGTTTCAGATGTAGGTATATTGACAATGCTGTCCTTTTCTGAGTTTGTATTTTGATCATCCCTGTCACCATAAAAGTTCTCTATGGTCAAGATTCTTTTTCACTTTTTGGTCATGTTCTTTGCCTATTTACTGGCTTTTAAAGTTGATCTCTCCTGCTGGAGCACAGGGGGGCACTGAACCAAGCTTCTTGTGCTGGGGGTATAATGTTAAATGGGATATAAGATCTTCCCCATCCACTAATAGGACTCAAGGAGCCCATTAAGGGAAATTTGCTTAGGGGAGGCTGGCCTGTTGGAAGGCTTTCACACCTTTTGTTAATTTCTAATTAGGCACTGAGTCAGGAGTTGTGATGTCCTCTGGCTCTAAAAAGGATATGTATATTCTGAGGTTATCATTTTGCTTTAGGGTTCACTCATTGGAAGAGCGTTTTTGTGATTTGCCCAGATGAGACACTGGGTAGTTGTTAAGGAACCCCACAGCTTTGAAAAACCCAGATGTTGGTGCTTCTCTCTCTGGTAACTATGTATGTATAGCCTTAGTGAGACAGTTGGATCTGTCTATTGATCTGTGGTAATTTCTCAGACACTTAGAAGCCCTATCTGTTGGTCTTCATTTATCTACTTGTATTTTCTCTATTTTCTTTGTTTGGATTTTCTCTGAAGTTCAGGGTGCTGATTTTTCCCTGAACTTATGAATGTAATTTAAAAAGATTGTTGGCCCCTTGAACATCTATCTTTTCTAGTAAAGCAGATCTAAGGACCTCTGCTAGCAGCCATCCTGGGTATGCCAGTATGGTTGCCACTACAGGGGGCCAGAGTTCTGGTTCATTAGCTTTGTGCCCTGGGGCCTCAGGTGCTGGCAGCTGGAAGATGTAATATTTTGGTCTGGCAGCTTACCTTGTGCTGAGCTGGGGTCCTATTGTCAGTATCTGGCCTGTGCTGAGGCCAAGTGGAGTTTTTCTGCATTTCCTTGGGGTAACACTGATGAACATCGAAGTCTGGCCCTTGGAGGATGCCTGTTTGTCCTAGGCCACACTGAAGAAAGTGGAGATCTAGCCGCTGGGGGCAGCTGCCTGCCTGGAGGCTAGGCCAGGGCTGGTGGTTCCCTTGGCTGTGGTAAGGCACATGGGGGGTCCTGGTGTTGGCATTTGCCTGCTCCACCTCCACCACCCTGGGGTTCAGGATCTCCTGTTAGTTTGCTGAGGTATGCTGGGATGCTTCCTCTCTTAGACTCTGCTTCCCTTTTACCTGAGTGATACAGACTACTTTTGCCAATCATCTAAGTCTCCTGGATCAAAAGACTGCTCCACTCTGTCTTTCTGCTGACTCTGCTGTTCCAGGATCTGTTCTGGGGTCCTATTTTATGGGTGTTCAGGGGTGAGAATAGGAGAAGAACAATGATCTACTGCTTACTCTGCCATCTTGGTTCCCAGACAGCTACTGTTCTTACCACATGCAGCATGACCATGATGAACAAGCCACTCTCCAGGCAGCTCTATAAATTAGAATTGCTAATCTGCATCCATGAAAATAGCTACCACACTAGGTATGCCAATGAAGTCACAGTTCTGGACCCAAAAGGGAAAACTATTCTAAGTAAGGCTTTATGCTTAATTAGTATTCATAGTGGTAATATTCATGTTGGTAGTATTGATTAGCATTACTAGTATTAATATTGTAAGTATTAGCTAAGCCTGACTTCCAAGTATAAGCGTAAACTTGCAAGTTGCAATTGTTTCATTAATTGAATTTGAAACTCTTCTCTAGTACATTGCCTGGAACATAGTCATTTCTGAATAAATGCTTGTTGATTTATTGATAGAGTATTAAACATGAGATTTGTGAAGCTTGATATACTAGATAGAAAAGTTCAGTAAAGATGACTAAGGGAAATAAAAACATGTCTTAAAGATTCATGATAAAACTGGAGCCTTTAAGTAAACAATTTAATTAGACTGCCCTATCCACTAGACCATGCTGCCTTTCAAAGACTATGCGTACTAATGAGAGTAATTATTAATATTATTTACATACACATAACTCTGATATCAACTAATTATGACAGTATGGGCTACTGGTCAAATGTATTTTTAAATATTACTATTGTACTATTGTAACTATAGTCACACATTGCTGACATTTAAGTGAATATATTGTTTCATAAAATTATGTGGTAAAATCCAAGACAATCCCAAAGCACTCCTGATGATGAAAGAATTGATAAGAGTCTGAATGGAAACTGAAGAACATTGTTTTTCACTCTCTTTTTTTATTTTTTGGTTTGAGTTTTCTTTCACAAAATGACTAATGTGAAACTTTTATATTATTGTACATACATAACCTAAATCAGATTACTTACCTCTTAGGGAGGAAAGGAGAGAATTTGGTACTCAAAATTTTTAAAAATGAATGCTAAAAATTGTTTTTACATACAATTGGAGAAAAAAAACACATTTTTTTAAAAGACTGTGGTAAAGTCTGTGGAATGTTGTCTTACTCCATGAGAGTGAATGCGTGTTGCTTTTTCTAAGGAAGCCACATCGCACTTTCAGTTGTCCAAGGGGCTCCCTGCAACCTAAGTTCATCTTCTCAACACCAGTATTCTTCCAAGTGATATTATAGGGTGGCAAATTAAGTGCACTTCACAAAAGCAAACTTTGTTAGTTATTTACTGTGTATAAGGATATGAGGACAAAACGTTAAACCATTCATGCCCTTGAAGCGCTTATGTCTTACTGGGATTCTTGAACCAACAAGATCTGTTAGTCACAATTGCAAATGACCCAAAGGTCAATGAAAAAACATGGGGGTAAGTAGGCTGCAAGTAGGCCTAGAATTCAGCAGATCTAAGTTCACTTCACACACTTAACAGCTGTGTGAACCTGGAAAATCACTTACCCCCTATTTTGCCTCAGTATCTCATCTGTAAAATGGGGACACACCAGAAAAGGAAATGGCAAGTCACTCCAGTATCTTTGCCAAGAAAACCCCATGAACAGATGTCCAACAAGCAGGATGCATTTTATTATAAACAATCACTTCTACATAAGAAGCAGCATAAAATAAATAATTGAAGCCATATATGATTGGAAAGGGAGAGAGGCCAGTCCGAGATGGACAGATTAAAGATTACACTGGTATCCACAAAATATTAAGACCTCAACATGTAGAGTAGATCCTTTAAGGAGGGTTTAATGGAAGGATATGGACAAGAATTGCACAAGTTGAGGAAGCCTGGATAGATTACAGTCTGTACTGGTAGATAAAAAATATAGTGAGGAAATCATGGATCCATTAGTATATCAAAGTAAGCAGTATCCTTCCTTTAAACAACTGTTTCTGCAAATTTTCTGTTTCTCATCAATAAATTAGGTATTTTTTCCCCTGGCTTACACAGACATGAATGGGAGTAGTATGGAATGCTGCTTAGAAAAGCAGATTTAGTATTTGTAGAACCTATATTTGATTACATGCCACTGTGGTGGGGAGGGGAGAAAAGGAGGGGAAGAAAATTTGAAACCTAAGAGATTGTAGAACTGAATGTTGTAAACTAAAAGTAAATAAATAAATTTGTTAATTAAAAAAAAAGAAAAGAAAATCAGTCTTAGAGATTGGGAAAGAAAATATTTTAAAAAGAACTTTAACAATCTAAATTTTTGGCCAAACAAGTCCTAGTACATAAAAATATATCCTTTTTTTTGTGGAGGGGGGAAGACAAGGCAATTGGGGTTAAGTGACTTGCCCAAGGTCACACAGCTAGTTAAGTGTCAAATGTCTGAGGCTCAATTTGAACTCAGGTCCTCCTGACTTCAGAGCCTGTGCTCTACTCACTGCACCACCTAGATGCCCCCAAATATATCCTTTTGAATCTGCATTATCAGACCCTGAAAACATAAAAAAATGTGGAGTACATATTATTTGAATAACTTGCTTTGCAGAAAGGGTTCTTCACCCATTTTCCTGGAGACAACAAAGAATTTCTGAACAAATTCATTGTTGATAAAACTTAGGTCATAATGCAATAAAGAATCCAAGCACCAGGTAGCAGGTTAGCAGTTATACAGTTAATGGGCCTCTGCCTCATATTTTCTTATCATAATTCCCAAAGTGATACAAAAAAGATGAGACTTCAGCATGTAATTAGGCTATACTTACAAGCAACATCATTTTAAAAATCAGTTGCATGCCTGGAGTTAGGTCATGAGCTGGTTAGAGGAAACATCAATGTCAATACTTGATCAGAAGAATAGGCAAAGGATGAGAAGATACTACATGCTCCAAATTCTTCCTATACGAGCCGAAACTGCTAAAACCAAAACAGACACCAGGTGAAAGTAAAGAAATCGACTGCATCACCATTTCTTAGAGGAATTCAGCCAGCTCAAAATTGTCTCCTGTAATGGTCATGGGAATTTGAAGATCTTCCCTGCCCTTTGATAAGTATAAGTGAATTTGAGGACCTTCCCTGATTTGAAAATAAACTCTGCCCCCTAATAGGCTGCATGTGGTCACATGGAGCTGTGGTGGGAGGCTTGTTTTTCAGGAAAGCACAACTTTTGCTACTTTGTGGTCAAGTGGGTCATGAGGGTTGTGATGTTCTCTGACTCTGGAGACGGCTCTATATACCCTGAGGTTTTCCTTTGGGGGTCACTTTGGGAAGAGTTGTGTGATTTGGCCAGATGAGACTGAGCAATCTGTAAGCCCCCGGCTTTGAAAACCAGATGTTGGTGCTTCTCTCTCTGGTTGGCTAACAGTATGTTTGTGATGGTCAGACAGCTGGAAGCCCTGTCTGTTAGTCTGTTGAATTGTGTTATTTCCTCTGTCTACATTTTTGTTCTGCTTGTAACTTCTGTTTGTACTCTCTGAAGTTCAGGGTGCTGACTTTTCCCCCTGCGCTAGGTAAATGATATATGTTTGATTGCAGTAAGATTGTTAACCCTTTTTGAGTTGCTTTCCTTTAGAAAAGCAGATCAAAGAACCTGTGGTAGAAGCCGTCCTGGGTGTGCTAGGGTGCTTGCTGCTACATCACTACAAAGAAAGAGGCAGAAAAATACGAGAAACTTTGTAAGCCAGCAAATACTTAAATTCACGAACAACTAAAGAGACATAGAAATCGAAGCCAACACCAGTTTAGAATACAAATTCATTCAGAAAACATTATGGAGAAAAATGACTTAAGTATAGAAATATTGCTTCCTCAAAGAGCCAAAGGCAACTGAGGAGAAAAGAAATGTTCAAAGTGTTTGGCACGTGTAGACTATACAGAAGCCTCAAACATATACATAAAAGTTTAATTCAAGACATGAATCAGAATGAACAGGAAATGGTAAATACTAAACAACAATACTAAATACAATAATAATGAATACTAAACAATAGCACACACAAAAATGAAACATAATCTATTTTAACAGAGAGAAAAAGATTTATTTCTAATTTAGGAATCATTCCTGAATCATCTGTGCTTACAGTCAGATTAATGACTTGTGATAAAAATTACTATAAAACTACAAGAAAGAATAAAAATGAGAAAAAAAATGTAGTGTGCAACTAAAAAAACCTTCAACTTGACATTTAAGTGTGCTAAGCTTCCAAAAAAGAAGATTGCAGATCGAAGAGATGAAAAGGCCCCAAATCTCATCTAAGTCAGCAAAACTTACCTGCCAGAGAGCTGCAGTATCCAAGGGCAATCTCAGTTGAGAATATAAACTTGTTGATAAAGCCTTACATGGAAGAATAGTGGAAGATTAACACCGAGCATTTATAGATAACTTTAGGTTTTCAAAGTGCTTTACAAATATCTTTTTTTAACCTCACAACAACTCTGGAAGGTGGGTGTTATTACTATCCTCATTTAACAAATGAGGAAACTGAAGTCAACAGAGATTAAATGACTAGCCCAGGTGATGGGGGGGGGGGGAAGGCAATAGGTTATACGGAAATTCTGATCAATATCAATGACCAAAAATCCCTGTGATTCAGTCTGGAAAGAATTCACTAGGCCCAAGCAGTCTTGAAGTCAGGATTGTAAAAGTTTATTGTTATGCTTTACAGCGGGCAGGGGTTTTTAGGGAATCTGCAAACTTAAAGAAGACATAGGCATAGTTTTAAGGAGTTGAGGTAGTAAATTAGGTGTCAATTATGCTAACGAGGTGAGTAAGGGTGGGATTAGGGAGGAGTTAATGAGTGGTCAGTGCTTAAAGGAACATGCACTTTTAATGTCAACTGCTGCAGGCATATTGCCCATAATTCACTGGGAAATAGCCCAAGGGGGGCTACCTAGAGGTGTGGTTTTAGGCCTGAAATGTCACTAAGTCAGCTAGCAATCAAAGGCTGACTGAGAAGTGCCTAGTCTGCCACCCATCAGTGTCATGTTTGACAAGATGGATGTTGGGAACCAAGGCCAACAGAGACTCAGTGTGTGGATAATTGGCTAAGGGGTTAACCTATAGATAGGGTATTAAAGGATTCATGGTGCAGCTGGCCACTTTACTAAGTGGAGATAACGTTTGCCTAAGCTAAAATGTTTATAGATGGTTTAGTGAAGGATTCATTAAGTGTAGCTTGTTATTGTTCCAAGCAGAGATAAACAGTTCATGAGCTATTTCTAGGGAGAGTGCTGGCAGGGGGAAGGGGCAGAGTTAATGCTCTGAGGCTGGGGGGCAGTGGGGAGAGGGGGGGATTGTGATTTTACAAACTGATGTTATAAACATCAAGCATCCCATCATTGGGTCACACCAGCTAGAAAGTATCTGAGACAAAATTTGAATTCAGATCTTCCTGACTCCAGGTCTGGCATACTGTCCACAATGTCACCTAGTTTATACACAAATATCAAGTCAGAAAACAAAGCAAAACAGAAAGGGTAGCAGGGTGGGAAGAAATAAGTAATGGGAAGGAGATAGAATTAGTAAAGATTGGCAAGAGACACAACCTGGTTGTCATCTGGAAGGTGTTTAAGAAAAGGACAATAGACAAAAGACAGAAAAGATCTGCAAAGATCTTTCTTTTCACTATAAAGGATAATAAAGTTGTCACATATAGACTTTGATATCACAGTATTGGATGTGCTTATAGAAATGATCCTACAGAAAACAAAAATGGGAAAAATACATGAACAAGATCAAATAGCACAGCTGATCTGTGCTAGAGGTAACATGATTGTAAGGACAATGAGAAATCAATTCTCTAGGTATATATTGAGAAGGGGAAAATACCAATAGCATGGAAAAGATTTCTGAAATATAATTAATAATAATAACAATAATAGTAAAAGGTAAGTCAGAGAATATCAATGACTGTTGAGGTTTAGGGGTACAGGGACTCCAAAATAGCAACACATGGGTTCTGCCCAAATGAATTAGACCCAAGCCTTCTTTAGCCAAAGAAAAACAAAATTTATTAGAGATCCTCCATATTAGCCAGACTCTTAAGGAATCTAAACATTTTTATAGCTAATGTAAATGGGTCAGATTGAACCTGAGCACTTTCATGGAAGCAAAATGGATCTTAATAAAGATCTAGGAGAGAGGGATCTAGGGTTGGCCAAACAGTCTGAGGTGACTGGAGGAGGGATCTAGGGAGGATCTTTGATTAGAATGGCCAGTAGTCTGGGGTGACTGAGGTAGGGGCTTAAAGAGTATCTTGATGGGAGTGGTGAGTAGGCTGGGGTGACTAGAGGTCAGATGCCAGGAACCAAGAGAATGGGGTTTAGATGGGATCAAGGATGGGTAATAGCCTAAGGTGATCTTGAGATAACAAAAAATGGAGGATAACAGAGAATTAGGCTAATGAAAGGTGAGGCAGCTAGGTGGTGCAGTGAATAGAGCACTGGCCCTGGAGTTAGGAGGACCTGAGTTCAAATGTGACCTCAGGCACTTAACACAAAACTAGCTGTGTGACCTTGGACAAGTCACTTAACCCCAATTGCCCTACCTTCCCCTCTCAAGAAAACAACAACAAAAAAACCCCCAAGAAATAATGAAAGGCTATAGCCTCAGATGAATGCCGGATCAAGTAGGGAAATTCAAGGAGAGTTCAAGGTGGGGTTTGCCAGTGCCAGTATGTAGGCTGTCACAACTATTGACCCATATGCCTACTTTCACATCTGAATAAAATCTTTATGAGAATAATTTCCATAGGCACTGAGGATATCTTTGATGAGATTATTAGTAGGAAATAAGCAAGGCTTCCTTAAGTGATGTTTCCCAGTTGTGGGAAACCATCACACAATGCATTGAAAGATGTAGAGAATATAAGATCTTGCTGTTTGCTCCTGAAAACACATAAACATCTGATTGGTACAACCAAATGCTGCTTTTAAAGATTCTCTTCCAACCAGATATTTCCTATGCATACATCATTATTATGCTAGAATCTTCACTGAAAGATAAGGTAGAAATACTTCATCCCATTACCCTCTGATAACTAACATGAGGAAAGACCTCAAACTGGGAGAAATATGCTTATCAGAGTTGGTTGCTATTGTCAAGGGTCAGAGTTGGCAGAGCTGGTTCAGTTCTGAAGGAATTCAATCAGACCTTCTCTTAAGCCAAAGAAGCATGTGGGCCTGAGACTTAGCAAGGAGCTTAAGCAAAGGCATTGATAAAGGAAAAGGACCCGACTTATATAGCTAGAAAGCTACACAGCCTGTAGGATGATGATGTAATTTTAGGGTTTCTGATGGGGGTTGGAGCTTTAGGCACAGGATGAGGAAGATGGATGACACAAGATAAGGGAGACAAGAAATTTTATGACCTAGGATGGGGGGAGACAGGGAAGTTTGATGGTCCCGGATAAGGGGGAAGTTTACTTTAGGATGATCTCAGCTTTAGGAGGGCCTCCCAAAGCAACTCTTCATGTTATTTTTAACCCTTAGGGCACCTCTGTATCCACATCACTATTATCCTGGAGAAGGATATTATGAATTATGAATGAATTATGGGTGACATTGCCATAGTTTTCAGGCTCTAGAAAACTGCATATTCACCTGAATAAAGATCTACAATATTAAAGAGTGTTCAAATTATCCACACTGAGGGGAAAAAAAAACAGAATGCCTGTTATATAACTGACAAATCAACAAGCCTTTATTAAAAACTATGTATACTATGATACATAGTGAAGTAGAAAAGCTATCTAGGGCTTCATCTATATCTTTCTATCTATCATATTTTTATCCAGCTCCTACCCCCACATGATACATATACAGTCATTCCAAATGGACAATGAGTTGGGTCCTTAATTAAATGGGGTGGAGGGGGCTAGACTAGACTGCATTTGGAAAACTGTAAAACTCTTTCATTGATCCCAAACTTTCCCTCCCAAATAAAGGCTTGGTTTTTCTTAATAACAGTATTCTACCAGTGTAGTTGTATAAGCTGTGAGTCACAAAACACTATTGTTTAAAAGATGAAAGAGAAATGCAGGTCCATATGCATGTAAGCAGATTGCAACACATTCCAAACATGAGAATCAGATTAAAGAAAGTGATCATGCATGATTTAAAAACATTGGTAAATTATGTGGTGAAAGTAGGAGATAACCTGTGAATTGCCTCTGTATTTCAATAGAATTCTTTCAATGCCAAGAGAAATCCAGGAAGGCCCCCAACACAGGGAGTGAATCTCCTATGGTAAATTTATGGAAAGGACATGTTCAAGAGTCAAGCAAAGTAGATAGGTATTAATGAGTTATAACACCGTTAGATGGCTTACCTGTATCAGTGAGATGATGAATCTGCAACCCCTTATATGTCATTTGACTATTTCTCAATATCACAAAAGTCCATCTTTTTAACACAAATCTTTCCTTACAGATGCTATATAGATACAAAAGTGGAATGCCAAGATCTCGGACGAATCAGTATCATATGTAATTGAAAGAGTAATTTAAAGGAGGGGAGTGGGTGGTTATGGATGACAAATTGCATAGGAAATGTGACATAAAAATATTATCAAAGGTTTTGTGAGAAATGTTGGCAGTTTTGTTTCCACAGATTCTATAGGAACAATGGGTGTTTACATGCAGAAAGGCATAAATCTGAACTAGGCTGGCTCAGATCAGTTGGGGGATGGTCACTAACTTTTCATTAACACAAAGGCTTGATGGGCAGGTAGGGAGAGTTGTAACCCAGAAGAGCTGGAGCCAGCTCTGAGGGGAGGAATGGCAGGACAGTCAAATGAAACGAGCAAAAAAGGGCTTGCCTTTGTCTGATCCTTTGTTGTCTTTTTTGGGAGGCTAGCCATTTATTCATTACAGAATAAATGTAAAATAAATGTAATGAAAACCTTTCTGACATTCCAACAAATATTTATTCCTAGACTGAGCATGTTTTTATAACAGTGTGTATGACAGAGGGAACAGAAATCTGTCTCAGTGAGAATGAGAGACAAGAGACAGACAACCTGAGGGGGTTACTCATGATTTAGAGACACAAAAGAACAGTGTTTAGCACCATGCCTTGCACATGGTAGGCATTTAATAGATGTTTATTGAATTGGAGTTTGGGTACATTTTCCATTGAGAATTTATAGACCTATAGAAATGGAAGTGTTAAACACTTACGTACCAGGCACTGACTGTACTGTCTACCATAGTTATGGACATAAACTAAGATAGTCCTTATCTTTAAGAAGCTTACATTCCACATTCTTGTAGGGCAAAGACAGAGATTTACACAGGATTATCCTGCACGAGGAGGTGGTGCTCAGTAAAAAAGTGTCATATCAAGAATTCATAATCTAACATGAGTATGTAGGCAGCACTCCTAATTCTTGGGTTAAAAGGTACCCTAATAAACTTTCAGATCACCCTGGAACTTCATTTAAAGCTTGTTTTAAATACTGAAATAGCTTGATGAAATGGACAGAGGCTAGACTTGGAATTAGATGGCACTAGGTTCAAATGCTGCTTCTAACACCTTCCAAATGGGCCTTGGTATAATGGTAATGGGGATTTGAAGATCTTCCCTGCCCCTTGTAATGGCAAGCAAACAGGTACTTAGTGCCTTGGTTCAAATTGAGCCTTGACCTTGATTATATCAAGCCTCTTTTAAGAAACAGAACTTGTGAATCCCACAGTAGGAGGAACTTGCTGATGCAACAGGAAGGGGTGGAACAGGGAGGAGGAGCCAACGATGAGATGAAAAGCTGAGCACAAGCTGAGAGAGCCAGAACTTCTGGGAGCAAGCAGGATGATGAGGAGCTGCTGTGCGTGAGAGAGAGACATCTTTGCTCAAGGGAGTCTGTTTTGTTTTGAAGGCCTGATGGAGGGAAGGTTTGGGGAGGCTTGGGAATGTTGGTGTTTGCTGCACTGGTTATGTGTACCAACTTTGTGGTTACTGTGATGAATCTGACTTTCTGGTTTCTGGATTTGGCTTCCTGGTATTTGAATAAATGCTTTGGTTCTGTCTTCCATGTGGAGAGTCTGATGCATTTTGTGATTCACAGCTACACCAGCATATTCATAACTGCCATGGGCACTGTGAATATAGAATTGGTGTTATATTTGGCAATAAGGATGGGATCACAAAATATCAGACCTCTTTTTGGAGGCAGGTGGGCTTTAGAGGAAGAAATGGCTATCCCAGGATGTGAGGATTTGACTTATTCCTCCCTAGCAAGAGAGTGGGCTAAAAGCACAGGGCTCTGTGAAAACTGGGAACCGAGGCTACAGAAGGGAGAACCCAGAGATTTGGAAAGATGTTTGCAAGAAATACCAACACAACCAGGGAAAGAACTGGCAGGGGTATGTAGGAGAGGCTGGGCCTTGCTAACAAGTTATCATCTTATGTGTAAAAGTAGAGATAAGCTGCTGGAGGAGAAAGGTCAGATGGCAAGGGAGTTGGATGGTTGCATGAGCACTTTTTTGTTCCACAGCATTCAGGCTCAAGCTGGAGGGTCTCAGGTGGTAGAAGAACAAGCAGTAGCTTCATTTAGCTAAAAAGAAGTGAAAAACTAACAGAAGAATGTGCATGCAGATTTTTTACAGGCTGGGCATGGTTACCCCCAAACTTCCAGGAGAATGTGTAGGAGGAGAAGGGAACAAAGTTAGATGAGGAGACTTCTAATGCAGAAATTTGCCCCATACTAAGGAGAAAGCAGGAGAACCACCAGCGTCAAACAGAGTTCAGGGAGGTAATTGAGGATTTCTCTCAACAAGAGGTTACTGACATGTTAAGTTGATTCACCCAAAGAATGGGAGAGTCTTTAGTGTTTGGATGGTAAGAATCAGTGCGGAAGGAGCCAGAGGAGTATCACTAGATAGTGTGGATTGCTTAAAATTCATAGGCTTTAGTCAGAATCCTTTTGTACACAAAGCTTTTAGGGATTACTATATGCAAGGAGGTAACAACACAACTAATCTATTAGCTTTAGCTGCAGAGGGAAGCAATAAGCAATATCCTGCTGACCCTATGTGGCCTGGTGGAGACAGACCCTGGTGCTCACTTAGAGACTATATCTAAAGGAAGAGGTAATGAAAACTGCTATCGTGGTTGGAGATGCAAATGCATATCATGATACCCCCCTAGCAGTTCCTCATAGAAATATCATAGTGAAGACGGCCCCTCCTGCTTATAAGCACCTAATTCTGATTCTACTAATTGGGGAAATAGGGCACCCTCTTTGGGAGATGCTGGCTAAGATTTCACAGTTCAGTGACTTAGGGGAATGGGGAAATGAGAAATTTCCTTGGGAGAGAAGAGTAACTAGCCAGCAGATTCAGACAGAATAGACTGACAAGAAGGGAACTGTTTACTGCTCTATTGAGAGCAGGGGTAGATTTTAGAAGAATAGATGGTATTCCAACTGAAGAGCTGCATAAGATGTACCAAGAAAAGGTGCTTAATATTAGACTGAATAGTGGAGTAGGAACCGCCCATACAGATACTCCTGAATCATTGTATCATTGTGTTTGCCACATCTTCAGGGAGCATGGGGAATAGGCCAAGCACCAGCCCAGATTAAAGAAATACACAGATGGGATTACAGACCCCATATTGGTTTAACAATATATTGGAAAAATGGATCAACTACCGTAACTAGGGCATTTGTAGATACTGGGGCAGAGGCTTCCCTTATCTATGGAAACCCTGATAAGTTTAAACATGGAACTCCTATTACCATCACCGAACTGGGAGGGGCTGAAGTATCAACCAGACAAGTTAAGCTAACAATGAAAATTGGACAATTACCTAAGAAAGAATATACTGTGGTTGTTGTACCCATTCTTGAATACAACATTGGAATAGATATATCCAGAGGTATGACTCTGAATTTACCTGAAGGAAGATACCAATTTGCTATAAGGAAGATAGGAATTAATACAAAAAATAAAAATGGACCCAATCACTTTACCTGCACCTTTTGAAGTAATTACTTTAAAGCAGCATCGTGTGCCAGGTGGGCAAGATGAAATTACCACTACGATGAAGGAATATGTTGAAGTAGGATTGTTAGTCCCTACAACCACAAGATGGAATAATCCTGTCTGACCAGTATGGAAATCAGATGGGATGTGCAGAATGACTGTGGACTATAGACAAATGAAAAAGGTGACTCCTCCCTTGTAAGCTGCTGTTCCAGATACCATCACCTTAAAAGAAAGGATCCAGAAATATGATGGGACTTGGCATGCAGTTATTGATTTAGCCAATGCTTACTTTACCATCCCAATAGACTTAAACAATGGGACCAGTTTGCTTTCACTTGGCAGGGCAGATGATATACTTTCACCCGCTTGCCACAAGGATACCTCCATAGCCCCACTATTTGTCATAGGATTGTGGCTGAACAGTTGAATGAATTAAAGCTACTTGGTGTGTACACTTACACTTACCCACTACATTGATGATATCATGATGCAGGAAAAAGATGCAAAAGAAGTGGAGATCCTTTTAATTGAGCATATGCAAAACAAAGGGTGGGAAATTAACCCTGTAAAGATTCAAGGACCAGCTCAAAATGTAAAATTTTGGGGTATATACATTGGAATGAGAGATTCTTCCACAAGTCTGACAAAAGATTCAGGATTTTCCTACCCCTAGCAATAAGAAGGAGGCCCAAAAGTTCATAGGATTATTTGGATATTGGAGGTTTCACATTCCACATCTGGGACAGATTTTGAAACCTTTATATAAACTCACTCGAAAGAAATACGAATTTGACTGAAGACAAGGCTGCTATACAATTGGCCCTGGATTTATGGCCTATATACAAAATGGAGTTTATGGCAAAAACAACAAAGCCAAAATGTACCCTTAGAATTTTAGTGTAGGAACCTCCCTCCATCTGGAGTCCAGTATACACCTTTTGAAAAGCAGTTGTTAGCTGCATATTGTGCTTTGGTGGAGACTGAAGAACTGACTCTGGGCCATGAAGTGATATTAAGACCTGGAATCCCGCTGGGTAATGAGTACCCCAGCTTCTCACAGAATTGGACATGCCCAAGAGGCTAGTATAATCAAATGGAAGTGGTATATTCAAAATAGAGAGAAAACAGGCAAAAGCGGAGTCTCTGCTCTACATGAATCTGTAGCAAACATAGAATATTGAGAGGAATGACACACCCCCTGAGCCAAAGCAACAGTTGGTACAGTCCACTGTAAAATGGAATGAGGGATATGATGTATTAACTGAGGAACAAAAGAAACATGCATTATTTACTGATGGGACAGAAAATATTTGGGCCAAAAAAGACATTGGAAAGTAGCAGCCTATAACCCATGTACTAGAAGGACTTTGGAAAGTACTGGGATAGGTGCAAGTAGCCAATATGCTGAACTTACGGCAGTATATCAAGTCATCAAAATAGAACAAGGAGGACAGTGTCATATATTCACTGATTCATGGGCGGTAGCTAATGGGTTAGCTACATGGATGCCCATGTGGAAAAATGAAAATTGGGAAATTCATGGCAAAGAAATCTGGGGCAAAGAATTATGGGAAGATATCTGGAACATATCTTTGGCTACTGATTTGTCAGTTTGCCATGTAGATGCTCACGTGGCCCTCACCACACCAGAACGTGAGTACAATGCTCATGCTGATCCACTAGCAACGACAGCAATACTCAACATAAAACTCAAGATATTGTTCCTACCCTGGCATCAGCTGATGACACAGTGCTGGCAAAATGGGCCCATTCAATGGCCGGCCATTTGGGGGTCCAGGCCACACACCAGTGGGCACAAGATCGAGGTATTAGTATCTCTCATTCACTGTAAAACAGATAGCAGAGGAATGTCATATATGTCAATTGGAAAAGGAACGAACTGTTCCTCAGGTAGTGACTGGAGAGATAGCAAGAGGAAAAGTCCCAGCCCAAATTTGGCAAATAGATTATATTGCTCTCCTACCATAAGTAAAGGATGTAGATTTACATGTACTTGTGTTGACACCTATTCAGGTGTACTAATGGCTTGTCCTTATAAGAATGCAACCCAGAAAAAATCTTGTAAAACTCTGGATCTCATAAGTCTATATTATGGAACCCCAATGCAGATTCAAAGTGACAATGGGTAACATTTCAAAGGTAATTAAATGAAGAGGTGTTGCATACTAAACAATATAGAATGGATACATCATATTCCATGTTATCCACAAGCATCTGGGTTAAGTGAAAGAATGGTTTATTGAAAGAACAGTTAAGGAAGTTAAGTAATAATTATTCATATTAGCATTGGAAGGATAATTTGTTCAATGCTTTATGTAATTTGAATAATAGACCATTGGGAGGAAGTACGCCTCTAGCCAGAATGATGACGCCAAATCTGCAAATTAGGAAACAACAAACACATAAGATCCCAAATATCGAGTATTAAACTTTGAGGTCAGGTGTCCCAGCACCATACCCAGGAATACCTGGTTCATTGGGGTATGATTTGCATTGTTTAGAGGACTTTTGGTTGGACAAAAAAGAAAAATCTCCACTGGAGTATGCATAAGAATCCCTAAAAACCACTTTGGACAGATTTTACCCAAATCAGGATTAGCAGCTCGAGGAATACACGTATTGGCTGGAGTAATAGATTCTAATTATCAAGGAGAAATTACCATGATATTCCATAATTTAGATGAAGAGCCCATACAGTTGCATAAAAATGACAGAATAGTTCAAGTGATTATCATTGCTTGTGAAGCAATACTACTTGTAAAAACTGACTCTCCTTCCAAAATAGCTACCAGAGGAAATGGAGGATTTGGTTCTACTGATCGATAAAATTGGGAGCTAAAGTATGAGTAAAAGGATAGCCAGATGATGTTCCAAAGGCTGCAGAGATTATAGCACATGGGAAGGATAACACTGTAACTATTGTTTATTCAGGAGAAGATGATTACATGTACCCTTACCTCATATATTCTACCATAAGAGAGGCTGCAATAGTGGGCTCATGGACTCCAGAAGCATGGCTGACCATATGTCTACCCTGTTTCTGGTTATTGTCTCCTTGTTTTCTTCTTGGCTTTTTGTCTGTTCACCTTGTTTGCTAGATTTGTTTCTGCAGGCTTGGTACCCTCCACCTGTAGATGCCTGATAACTTAAGCTGGATGTCACTCCCTGTCCACAACTGTGATGTGTCACCCCTGGACCTGGCATCAACCACACTCCAAATGCTGTCTAAAGAACTGACCTCTCAAATAGGACCTCTTGGGAAAGGAACAGCTCTATGTCCAATTTTAGCAACAAGTAGCCATGAAAGAAGAGACCTTTACTCCTTACCCCAAGATTTTGGGATCCCATTTGTTCGAGGGGGAATGATGGGGAGCTTATGCTCAAGCCCCACCCTAAAATACTGTTTTCTGTGTTTATTGTGTGCTATCACTGTTATATTACTGGAAAGTTCTGTTTATACCAGTCACCCCTAAACTCCCATTGACCTATGTAAGGGACATGAAAGATCTTGGGGCCTTGGTATAATGGTAATGGGGATTTGAAGATCTTCCCTGCCCCTTGTAATGGCAAGCAAACAAGTACTTAGTGCCTTGGTTCAAATTGAGCCTTGACCTTGATTATATCAAGCCACTTTTAAGAAACAGAACTTGTGAATCCCACAGTAGGAGGAACTTGCTGATGCAACAGGAAGGGGTGGAACAGGGAGGAGGAGCCAACGATGATATAAAAAGCTGAGCACAAGCTGAGAGAGCCAGAACTTCTGGGAACAAGCAGCATGGAGGCTGAGGAGCTGCTGTGAGTGAGAGAGAGGCATCCTTGCTCAAGGGAGTCTGTTTTGTTTTGAAGGCCTGATGCAGGGAAGGCTTGGGAATGTTGGCGTTTGCTGCACTGGTTATGTGTACCAACTTGGTGGTTACTGTGATGAGTCTGACTTTCTGGTATCTGAATAAATACTTTGTTTCTGTCTTCCATGTGATTCACAGCTACACCAGCATATCCATAACTGCCATGGGCACTGTGAATATAGCATTGGTGTTATATTTGACAACTCCCTGAGATTTACTAAAAGTCACAGATTACATCTGTGTTAGTGGAGAATGGACTGCCACTAGCAGTTTTCCATTGCAGAGAAATCAGAGATTTCCAGCATTCACATATTTAAATCTTAAAAAACCAAAAAAACATAGAGAACTGGGGGAAATGGGAAATGAGCACAATGGCATAGCAGGCCCTTTTCGCATCTGTCTCTGAAGGGACGATCTATTTTACCTACTTCATGATCTAGCCACACCAGCCTTCTTGCTTTTGGCACAAGACAGATCCTACATGGCCCTTGCAAACTGTGGTTTACAGAAGACACAATTAGCTCCAGATTCTAATCTAGGTCTTTGCACTGACTGCCTCCTTCTGCTACTTAGAATACTCTCCCGCTTTACCTTGGCCTTCCAGGCTTCCTTTAAGAGTTAGGCTCCAGGTCTCTTCCTTCTTCCACAGATTGTGCCAAGATTCACTTCCATTTAATTGTATGTAAATAAAATTAATTGCATATATTTTCTCCATTAGAATGAAAGCTCCTTGAGAAACTTTTGTTTGCCTTTCTTTGAATCCCAGAGCTTAGAATGGAATTCACAAGTGCTTAATAAATTCTAGTAGACTGATTACCATTTGACTTGAATATTCTTATCCTAAAGTACACAAATTCCCAAAGCAATGCAGAAACTAGGACCTAGGGGCCTTTCTTATCTCTTGTTTCTTTTCTACTTTCCTTTAGCCCACTCTTGGGCATTGTTATTGCTTGGTAACATTTGAAGATGTAGGGACATATAAAAATACCAATTCAATTACAAGCGTTCCTAATAAAGAGAATGTTTAGCTGTAGTAGAGAGTATTTGTAGATTACCACTGCCAAAAATAACAAAGGTGAAGTTAAGGTATAATGTATGGAGAATGTCTACAAATTTGAGCAGAAAGAATGATGGATCATATAATTGCTGAAAAATAA
This sequence comes from Petaurus breviceps papuanus, assembly GCF_028583685.1. Lineage (NCBI taxonomy): Eukaryota > Metazoa > Chordata > Mammalia > Diprotodontia > Petauridae > Petaurus > Petaurus breviceps. Next base: position 6,012,989 of record NW_027185653.1, read on the forward strand.
TTTTTAATAACCAAATTCTGGAAAACAGAAAATTATTCGCCTACACATATGCTTCTTTTCCATTAAATTTAACATGGGCAAAGAAAGTGAATCTTTTCTTTCAAGTTTAAATACTGAATTTCAAAAATAAAAAAAGACTTCATAACTACTGAAATCCACATAAATGTCTTGGGGGAGGTAAGGAGTGGGGTAGAGTAGGAAGCTGTAGGAAGTGAAACACAGGGCATGATGTTTTTGTTGTTACAGAGTCAGGCTCCCTAACAAGAAAAAAAATCAACAATGGTGTCTTTTCTTAAACAATGAATGTTGTTTTCCTCGAGGCATCAGGGAGTTTTAAAATTTGACAGAATTATTCAGCTTTCAAAGCATTCCACATTCCCCACCCACAAGCAAATGCTGTTAGGTCCCAATTTCAGCCAACTTAGAGCCTAGGAATAGTTTTGAAAATACTAGATCAAATTTCTTAAATGTTCATACTCCACAAATGGATACTTTAAATTGTAATAATTAACAGTTTGATGAAAAGTGCCAAAGCTTTTCTCCCCACTTCATATACTTATTAACTTAGTGGCTAAGCAAAATTAAAATTTTTTTAATGGTTCACCAAGAAGATGAGAGAGTATGAGAAGTGCCAGGAATAAAGTTAGGAATCACTATTAATTTGTTGAATTGGTCTACAAAGCTTTCAAAATTTGGAGATATTTTATACTACAATCAAAATTAAGGATTAAAGGAACTCTAGAAAAACATCCCATAATTGAACAAAATACAATTGTGATTTCCATGAGAGTTAGATAATACTTTTTTTAAAGTGCTTGCTATGTCCCAGGAATCACACCAAACCCTGGGAAAATAATTAGAAACAAAAAGAAGTCTGCCCTCAAGGGCAGTCTAAAGGGGGAAGACAATTCATAAAAGAGCGGTGAAAAGTGTGGAGGTGAACTGGCTGGCCTGGGCACTTCCTCAAGTGGAGCTTCTGAGAGGATCTTACCAATTGGAGGAGGGTATTGGATTTTGTGAGGAATTACTCTTTTCTGTCAAGTAGAACAACTAGAAACAAAATGATAACTTTTTGTTATTTCATTAGGATATCGACTGAATATTTATCCTTTGAAAAAAGGGACCAAAATACCCCTTTCCCCACTTCCAAATTCTACACCCACGAATATTCTGAAAACATTCTCCTGTAGCGATGGATGGAAAACTTTAAAAAATTATTTGAATGCTACAGATATGCAAAAAACATCAACTGAAGTACAATGGCTCTCAATTAATGTTTTCTGTGGTTCAATGGTGGCCAATTAAAAAGAACAAGAGCTTCCTATCCTTGCTGTAGAGTGCTCATGCTTTCTACCATTGTGTTCACTGAAGGAAAACAAAGCTTAAGCTAGATAAAAACAGATGCTTCTTGTTCCACTCTCCCCTACTCCCCTTTTCTTCTCTTTCTTCCTTTCTCTCTCTCTCTCTCTCTCTCCCTTCCTTTCTGTCTCTCTCTCCTCTCTCTTTCAAGCAATTGGTGTTAAGTAACCTGCTCAAGGTTACACGGCCAGTTATTTTGTGTGGGTGCCCAGTATCTGAGGCCAGAACCAATCCCGGGTCTCCTGACGCTGGAGCCAGTGCTCTTACTCACCATGCCACCTGGCTGCCCCCCCCCCCTTTTCACTCAATTAATAAATTTTTTTTTTGAGGGAAAAAAATCCTATGTATATTTGGCCTGGAAATCCACACCATAGGACCACAGATGAACCCAACATATGGAGCTTTTGATTATGAAGTAACTACTTGGAAATAGTGTAATTTTTTCCATGTGGTACATTAGAAAGATCACTGGAGTGTATATATGTAGGCAGCAAGAGTGACAGTGAGAATCTAGGTTTAAACCCTGTCTGTAAAAGACTTTGGGCAAATCACTCAATCCCCTCATCTATGACATGAAGGAGATGAATTATATAACATCTGAAGTTCCTTCCAGTTTTAGTCCTATATTCCAGCTTGTTACAAGTACTTTTTTTTGGAAGCCATATCACACTTCCTTCCCATAGTAAGCTTGCAGTCTCTTAAAATGCCTAGATTTTTCCCATACTACATTGTTAATTAGCTATGCTGCCACTATCCTGTACTTTAACAGCTGACTTTAAGAATGAAGGAACTAGGACTTTACAGTCGGGTCTATTACATTTTATCTCGTTAGATTTGCCCATCATTCTAGTCTCCTGAGATCCTTTTGATTCCTATTCTGTCATAAAACGTGTTAGCTGTCCCTTTAAACTTTATGCTAAACAGCAAAGAACAAATAATGTTATTGCTGAGTCATTCCATTGGAAAATTCCTTACTAGCTGAAATGGATCTATTAAAGGTTACTCTGCATCCTATAATTCTGCCAATTCTGAGCCACACAAGTGCAATGTCATTTAGCCTACAACTTGACTACAAGGAGAATGACAGATTTTGTCATGTCTACAGAAATACAGGGGCATAATGATTTAACTTTCCTGTGTTCTGCCTCAGAAAACCAACAAATTAAAAACAAAAATAAAACAAACCATACGGTTAGTTTGGCTTTTAATAATTATCACATTCCTTCAACAAACCATCCTTTTACATAACACACATGAAGATTTTGTCAGGAATCAAAAGCAAGTTTATTTTATTTTTTTTTCCTTTTGGAGGGCAATTGGGGTTAAGTAACTTGCTCAAGGTTACACGGCTAGTTTTTTTGTGTGGGTGTTGTGTCTGTAAGGGTTATGGGATTTAAAGATCTTCCATGCCCTATTGGACTTGCTGATGTAGCAGGAAGGGGCGGAGCAAGAGGAAGTGGAAGCCAAGCTAGAGTTCCTGCGGTGGCTGGCAGTGGTGGTGACGGCAGCAGCAGCAGAAGAGGCAGCGGCAGTGGGAGCGGCAGTCCCGAGGTGGAGGTGGAGGCGCAAACCCCTTTTTGAGTCAGCCAGAATTTCTGCTAAGGACTCCTGCTGAGCACTGCCAGGGGCTGGAGCTGCTGGGAGCATGCTTCCTAGACGCTGGGTGGTTGCTGTGAGTGGGGAGAGAAGGACCTTTGCCTGAGGTAGCCTGTTCTGTTTTAAAGGCTTGAGAATGTGGGTGCTTTCTACTTTATCTACCTGTGCCAATTTCATAACTACTCTGATGGCTTTCACTTTCTGGTTTTGGCACTCAGTCTTTTGGTATTTTAATAAATGTTCCAGCTTTATCACCCATATAGAAAGCCTGATATGTTTTGTGATTGACAACTACATCAGCATATTTACAATTGCCTTAGGCATTGTGAATATTGCATTGCTGATATAGTGTCTGAGGCTGGAACCGAACTCACGTTCTCCTGACTCTGGGGCTGACGCTTTACTCACTAGCCGCCCCCAAAAGCAAGTTTATTGTCCTATATTTTGAAGATTTATCCTTTTTAAAGGCAGCTAGTTGGTACAGTAAACAGAGCACCAACCTTGGAGTCAGGACTTGAGTTCAAATCTGACCATAGAGACCTGAAGCATTTAGTAGCTGTTTGACCTTGGGCAAGTCACTTAACCCCAATTGCTTTGCCTTCCCCCCTCCAAAAAAACTGTGAAAGAAAAATGACATATGAAAGCATTTTATGAAGTGCAGTCTTATATAAATGAAAAGCACATAAAAAAAGTACAGCTTGTGTAAGAAATCTAGTGCAAATTGCAGATAACTAGAACACTAGCAAGAGGATATATATATATATTTTTTTTTTGGAGAGGGGAAGGGGGGCAGTCAAGGTTAAGTGACTTGCCCAAGGTCACACAGCTACGTGTTAAGTATCTGAGGTTGGATTTGAACTCAGGTCCTCCTGACTCCAGGGCTGGTGCTCTACTCATTATGCCACCTAGCTGCCTCAGCAACAGAATATTTACTGAGCAAAAATAAAAGTTACAATAATTTTATAAAGATATAGCTATCTTTCAAGTTTTAAATAACTTCCTAACAATGGGGTTGTGTATAAAAAGAAACCAATTTCAGGTCTCCAGACCAAATTCTGACAGAATTTTCCTTTTAGAAAAGGCTCACAAACATGGGGAGAGAAGAGCATACTGTGTAGCCAGAGGTTCACAGGTTTTGAGCTAGAAGGTGATTTAAGGAATCTTTACAAAAATCTGAACCAGGCAGTGCATCACTCAAGTTAACCTATTGGAGATGAATGCCATGCAAAACTTTTGAAATAAAATTTCACACAGCCCTTAAACTCATAGCGCCTCTGTAAAACTGGGAAACTGTTGGAGGCAAAGAAATTTGCTTTGGATAATCCCAATTCTCTGGGTTCATGTTTTTTTAGTTATAAACAAACAGAACTTCATTATATGTGACAGCTTATTTCACAGATTTGCATATATTAAATCAAACTACATCTCCTCAAACATAACTACATTTAGTAAGTCAAAATGCATAGTTTGACCATCTGTTAATTCATGCTACCCTCATCCCTTACTTGCCACCCAGCTTTAAACAATGGCTGGTTACATGTACTTCAAACTATACTCCAAGGGCAAATAACTTTTCATGAGTCACAGGTATTTGTGAAATTATAACCTAGAAAACTGCATATTACAACTAAAATTCATTTAAATAGGAGATTTTTCCAATATTGTGCCTAATTTGATAGGCAGTACTGCTAAAATTTACTCCATTTTTAAAGCATTACAAAAATTTGAAAAGCTGTGTCATGTTTATGTGGCAACATTAATGTTAAGTTTTCATTTCTTACCCAAGAACATAAGAAATAAAGCATTTTCAGGAATCTGTTACTAAACTGACTTATAGTGTATTAACTTCTCTAACCAAAACCTTTTCGATTTTAATCTTTGTTTCTTTGGTTACAACTGGGGATTTACATTGTCTGGAATTTTACTACAGGAGTCCTACAGTAAAGGAATTGCGTGAGTTTGCTGTGATTACAAAACTGAAATTATAACTCCATCTAGATTTTAGGAGTCTAACTGCCAAAAAACTACATTGAAATAAAATATATATATATACTTCAAATGAAATTTCGCTTTGGAAATGTCTTTGGGTTTTTTTTTTTTTAATCTCCAGATGATCCTCACAATTAGTTGAATTTTACACAGTAGAACTTTTGTTATCAAAAATGACCTCAAAACAAAATCTGTTTCCTTTTAAGAAACAACAGGCGTGGCTAGGTGGAGCACTGAGTAGAACACCAGCCCTGGAGTCAAGAGGACCGGAGTTCAAATCCAGCCTCAGACACCTAACACAAAAACTAGCCATGTGACCTTGGGCAAGTCACTCAACCCCAATTGCCCTACCTTCCCCATTTCCAAAAAGAAAAAAAAAGTTTTTTTAAAAAAAAGAAACCACAACAAGGTGGGGTAGAGCCGAGATGGCAGAGTAGAAACAGGATCTATGTGGCTCTGGCTCCCAACACCTCCCATACATGGAAAAAAATGCCTTCACAAACTTTAGAGCTACAAAATCTGCAAAGTCACAGTGAAAGACTGCTGAAGACAGCCTGGCAGGCCGATAGGAAAGGTCTGTTGCACAGAGCCAGGAGCTGAGCGCAGTGCTGCGTGAGCTGTGAGGTTCTGGCTCCAGGGCTGCCCTTACTTCAGGAGAGTGTATCACCAGCAGCTGTGGCGATTCCCAGACTTCTCAGCCCATAAATGCCAAAAGGAAAGTAAAAGGTCAGTGTGGAGAAGAGCCTGGTGCGGCCCGGCCCCTGATGAGAAGTGGTGGAGGTGCACTGGCTGCTTCCAGGGCTCCTGGCCTTCAGAACCAACAGGTATCAAGAGACCATTCAGAGGGTCACTGCTCTTGCTTTGACCTGCTTGGATCTGGACTGCGGTCTTGGGTAGCAGTCCTGGGTGTGCCGACAGTGTGCCAGAGCTTGTGGGAGCTGCAGAAAGGGCTCTGGCAGCTGTGAAACCCCTAGCTATTTGAGACACAGCTCTCTGCAATCTGGAAGCAGAGTTCTAGACTGTGCCAAAGGGCTCAAAAGCCAAGTAACTGGCTGGCAATATGAGCAAGGAGAAGAAACACAAACAGACCACAGAATCCTTTTTTGGGGACAAAAAGGATGAAAGCATGGAGCAGGAGGAAGACAATGAAGTCAGAACTCCTGCATCAAAAGCTTCCAAGAAAAATACGAACTGGTTACAGGCTATGGAGGAGTTGAAGAAGGATTTTTAAAATCAAGTAAATGGAGGAAAAAATTGGGAAGAGAAATGAGAATGATGCAAAAAAAATCATGAAAAGTGAGCCAACAGCCTTCTAAAAGAGACCCACAAAAATACTGAAGAAAGTTAACACCTTAAAAAATAGACTAACTCAAATGGCAAAAGAGGCCCAAAAGCCAATGAGGAGAATGCCTTAAAAAGACGAATCTGCCAGATGGAAAAGGAATTTTAAAAACTCACTGAAGAGAATAATTCCTTCAAAATTAGATTGGAGCAAATAGAAGCTAACGACTTTATGAGCAATTAAGATACTATAAAACAGATCCAAGCAAAATGAAAAAAATAGAAGGCAATGTGAAATATCTCACTGGAAAAACCACTGACCTGGAAAATAGATCTAGGAGAGATAACTTAAAAATTATTGGACTACCAGAAAGCCATTATCAAAAAAAGAGCCTAGACTCCATCTTTCAAGAAATTCTCAAGCAAAATTGCCCTGATATTCTAGAACCAGAGGGCAAAATAGAATTGAAAGAATTCACCGACTGCCTCCTGAAAAAGATCCCCAAAAGAAATCTCCTAGGAATATTATAGCCAAATTCCAGAGTTCCCAGGTCAAGGAGAAAATACTGCAAGCAGTCAGGAAGAAACAATTTGAGTATTGTGGAAACACAATCAGGATAACACAAGACCTAGCAGCTTCTATGTTAAGGGCTTGGAAGGACTATAACCAAGAATCCCCTACCTAGCAAAACTGAGTATAATGCTTCAGAGAAAAATATGGTCATTCAGTGAAACAGATTTTCAAGATTCTTGAGGCAAAAACCAGAGCTGAACAGAAAATCTGACTTTCAAAATACAAGAAGCAAGAGAAGCATGAGAAGGTAAAGAGGAAAAAGGAATCATAAGAAACTTACCAAAGTTGAACTATTTACATTCTTACATGGAAAAACAATTATTGTAACTCATGAGACTTTTCTCAGTATGAGGATAGTTGGAGGGAATATATATGTATAAATACATATATATGTATATATAGGAGTTGTATGTGTATATAAAAATATATATATATATATATGTGTGTGCATACATGTATACATAGAGGACACAGGATGAGTTAAATATGAAGGGATGATATCTAAAAAAAATAAAAATAAGAGGTGAGAGGAATATATCGGGAGGAGAAAGGGAGAGATAGATTAGGGTAAATTATGTCATATAAAAGAGGCAAGAGAAAACTGTTAAAATGGAAGGGAAGAGCAGGAGGGTAAAAGGGAATGGGTCAAGTTTACTCTCATTGAATTTGGCTTAAGGAGGGAATAACATACACACTCAATTGGGTATTTTACCCTACAGGAATAGGAGGAAAGGGGATAAGAGGGGGGATAACAGAAGGGAGGGCAGACTGGGGGAGAGGGTAGATAGAAGTAAACACTTTTGAAAAGGGACAGGGTCAAAGGTGAAAACAGAACAAGTGGGGGTGGGTGGGATAGGATGGAGGGAAATATAGTTAGTCTTTCACAAGATAACTACTATGGAAATGTTTTGCATAACTACCCATGTACAACCTGTATCGAATTGCTTATCGTCCCAGGGGGGTAGGTGAGGAGGACAAAAGGGAAAAAATCTGGAACTCAAAAGTTTTAAAAACAAAAATTGCTTTTTTTTCCCTACATGCAACTGGGAAATAAGATATACAGGCACTGGGGTATAGAAATCCATCTTGCCCTACTGGAAAGTTGGGGGGAAGAATGAGGGAGAATATAAGAAAGAACAGATTGGGGGAAGGGGCATTCAGTAGGTCATTATTTTGGGGTGGGAGTAGGGGAAAGATGGGGAGAAAGTCTGTATCCCAAAATCTTCTGAAAATGTATCTTGAAATCTAAAAATAAATAAATAGGACAAAAATTAAAAAAAAGAGTTTAACTTAAATTGAAAATGAGTAAATCTATAGTTAACATAAAAAAAAAAACCCAAAGAAACAACAGCAAGAAGAAGCTAATAAAAAGGTTAATATAGACACACTGGATATTTACCTGAACTAGAGACTCAATCAAGCTTTCCAGTAACCCAAGTACTGATATGTCTAGAACAAATGAATCAGACAAAAATAATTTCAAAGAATTTTATTCAAAATTCTCCTGCCTGGAAAAACAAGATATATGACATGGAATCTCCACATGCTCTAATAACTTATTTCTCTGTACATTATGTATTCTATACATACAATCCAGCATTTGAACAACAATCCAGCATTTAAATTAAGAATCAAGGCTTTGAGTGAGCTATGGGACACTGCAGTTAGTAGTGTCTGTTGATGATTCAAAGCTCTGAGCTACAGTGCATTATGTATTTAAATCAGTGTTTTGCCTAAAAATCAAGATTCTGATAGCTGTTATTTGCATTGAGAAAAGACTGCTAACTTTTAAAACAAGATGAATCTTTGTGGATAAAATTTTCTTGGAAAGCAAAGTCTACACAAACATCATCCTTTTGTTCTCTTCTAAATATTAATTCTTTTCACTGTTCTAGCGTAATTTAAAATGGAAAGATTTTCTTGGCCACTGGCACAATGTTCATGCCAACACTACTCTTTTGAATATAAAAACATGTTCATCAGCTACTGCACTGCTAGCAGCAGGTCATCAAATATGAAGGGAATCAAACAATATCCAAGTTCTGCCCAAGTAGGACCTATTCTTCAGGAGGAAAATATTCTGAATATTCAGAAGGCGGAAAGCATTCCCAATTAGGTATGATGAGCTTAACTGTGGCCTAAGATTATCCTTTTCAGTATAAGCAATTTAGAAACATATACTTTTATTTCCTTTTCCATTTTTAAAAGTGGCAAAATGGTCTCATAAGGAAAAACAAATTACTTTATCAGACAAGGGAATTTCCTACAAACCCCTTTAAGAAAAATTACAATAAAGGGTTTTCTAAGAATAATAATTAAAGTATCATTGGAGAGCCAAACAGCAATACAATTGTGCATGATACACCTTTGGGCTCTGGGTTAAGGATAAAAGCAAAGAAAATGTTAGCACCACAAAGCTAATATTTCAATGACTAAAATAAATCATAAACTGGCAAAATCCCAAGTCCTCTAAAGCACTTCTATCCATTTAAAGTTGTTAGCCAGAAAGCTTCTTCCAAAAAAAGAAAAATCATTCATCCTAAAAGAAAACAGAATAGCAATTTCCCCCATTTGATCCAGAAAAAATACAAAACTCTTATGAATTTGGACTCAAAGGTGTAAGTAGTTAGAAAGAAATAGCTCTCAGTGATCAAAAAGTTTCCACTAATGCATTTTGCCACAACTTTTTACAATTTCAGAGCTACAGTGATTGGAAAATCAGATCAGAATAAGCATATGCAAAGGAAAAATTAAATTATTTAAATAATATTTTTTATTCTCCCTCAAATTTTTATTTTTAAGGAGGGAAAGACATAAATGTTTTTAGTCTGGCTCGTAACAAAGAAAAATGTTTTATTAAGAAGTTCATAAGAGCAACTTAAATGTAAATTTTAAAAATCCCTATAGTTCATAGTTCAATTAGCCTGGATGATAAAATGAGAAATATAGGGTAGTCCATTATAATCAGAGAGTCTGAATATTATTTGGTTTTTCAATAAAGTTTAAGGACTCAGTTTTAAAGTAGCATCTAACCATTATGTAGTTCTAATAACTGCTTGATCAGTATTTTTATTTCTAAAGTTTAAATTATGTTCATCTTTCCCTTTTGTTCTATAAATAATTCTGGTAAATTGCTCTGATTTTCAAATGGTTGATCTACAGAATACAAAGTATTTATGGCAACCTAATGCCCCCCAAACTCATCCCGGAAAAATAATTTGGAAAACAACTGAAATTCTGAAAAATTAATACAAACCATTCTGAGATGAATTTAAATCAAATATTTGCGAGGTTCTAAAGATAGCAGCTATATTCAAATTTAGACATCACCCTAACATTAAATATTTATTATAATTGTAAACAAAAGGCTGTTCCAAAAAAAGTGCATGTAAAAAGGGATTCATTTGTAATGATGTACCTGATAAAGTAATTATAAAATACTTTATTTCATAAAGATTGCAGTACAATAACTTTTAGCTCAAAGTATAGAGCAGAGCTTTGGATGCATGACCAAAAAGATGATATTTTTCATAACATTAATTCTCTGAGCAGCACTCACTAGTATGATGAAATATACTTATAAAGTTACACTTTTAAAACGTCATTAGCACATCCCGTTCTTGTACACTAGTGTAAAAAGGTCTTCCAAAGATAAATGAATGTAGGCCCGGTTTGATTTTCTCAGCTAAAGCCATTATGATGTTAAGATCGCCCTCTGCTGTTAAATCGAGATCTATCTTCAAGTTTCGGAGAGATTTAAATGGCTTTTTTCCCTTTTGCCTGAAAATTACAAGAAAAAGCCCTGTTATAAAAAACGTTCACCTGAAAAAATGTAAAATGATTCTCATTCTGTCAAAAGTTTTACTTACGTATCATCCTCTATGTATTTTATTAGCGTTAAGGCTTTTCTATGAAGGACAAGTAGAAACTGTGCAAGAAAAGTACTTCTCAGAGACAAACCAGGTTTCAAATGAAAGATCTAAGCAAAAAACCAAAACAAAACAATGGTATTTTATGAGTAAACAAAGTTACTCTAAAAACGACCACTTTCATATGTATGTTTCTTCTAGAATTCTTTCCATAAATTCATTTCCACCACTCAATGTAGAATCATTATGCTTTTGCAGAGACTGATGGAGTAGCAGTAGAGAGGGTGATAAAAACATTTTCTGACCATTTATAAACATTCACTTTACTACTGGTACTCTAAACATGAGATCTTTGTCCAAGGACCAACAAATTTACACACTGAAACTAAAACACGTCAATATCGACATTTTCATGCTAAGACAGAAAGGCAAAATGCAGTTGAGGATAAACGGATGATGGCTCAGACTCTTCTTGGAGAGGCAAACAAAGAAGTTGGGGGAGCTGGTTTCACTGCGCACTCAAAGGCAACAAGAAACACCACTTTTATGGGACGTCTGATCAACTTTTCTTGCAGTGCTTATGGTAAGCATAAATAAAATTACATGAAGATAACTGCAGCATATGTGCTAACATTTGTTGCAGAAGATGAAGATATAAAAATTTTTTTTAAGAACTACTTGGTCTTTGGGGCAGCTAGGTGGCGCAGTGAATAGAGCACCGGCCCTGGAGTCATTAGGACCTAAGTTCAAATCCGGCCTCACACTCTTAACACAAAAACTAGCTGTGTGACCTTGGGCAAGTCACTTAATCCCAATTGCCCTCCAAAAAGCACAAAACAAAAAAAAACAACAAAAACTACTTGGTCTTCAAGATAACCAACTTTTACACCTTGTGACTCTGATGTGAAGGTGGGTATAAAAAAATCACAGAAAATGTTGGAAAATACAGCTCAAGCCAGAGAAACACAGGCGCCAAAAAGGCTTACAGACTTCAGGAAACCAAAGCCCAAGTATCACCAACACTTTCATCAAGAGAGTCACACAAAGCAGAAGATATATCAAGCCCCAGATGGAAACATGATCCAATGGAAAGAGTACTGACTAGATTCAGAGGACCTGGGCTTTAAAATCTCTCACTGCCTCCTATCTGTGAGTCTTTGGGCAATTTACTTAACCTCACTGGGCTTCAGTTTCCTCATCAATAAAACAAGGGCTATGCACTAGCTGACTCTGAAGTCCTTTCCGCCCTTCCAGCTCTACATCTATATCCTAAAGAACATCACACACACACAAAAAAGAAACTTATCTTAGACAAGAGATTACTGGTTATTGATGTGCAACTTATTACAATCAGTTTTTCTTTTCTTTTCTTTTTTGCTTTTTGGAGGGCAATTGGGGTTAAGTGATTTGCCCAAAGTCACACAGCTAGTTTTTGTGTTAAGTGTCTGAGGCCGTAGCTGCCCCCAAGAATCAGTTTTTCTTTGAGCAATGAGGCTTGTCCGAGCAAAGCTCAAAATCAGTATTAGATTAAATTGAGGAAGATCAGATGATATTGGGTACAACTACAACAGCCTCAGCCCAACCCATTCAAATGAACGTCTGATGATGAAGAATGTGAAAAGACAAAGAGATTGTCTTTGATTACCACCATTTATTGTAGAAGTGTAATGGACTGTAAAGCAGTAACCAAAAGGAAGAAGGCAAAGGAGCCTAGAAATTACTCCTGGTCTTGTCATTTTTAGGTAGGGTCTGCCACTGGTGATGATTACAGAAGCTGCTTTAGTTACAGTGATGAGCTTTACAAGAAAATCTACTAATATTTTAGTTGTGGTAAGGAAAGTTATAAAGACCATATTCTACTATAACCAACAGGCATTATTTACTAACTAAAGTCAATGACAAAATCACTGATAACCACCTCAGCAAACACTTCTAATATTTTGATGGATGTGTATCTCAATATATGTATTCCTCCAAAGCACAGAAAACGATTCAACCTAGTGTGACTTTGTATCATAGGGAGTTTACATGTCGTAACATTATAATCCATTACCAATGGATCATGAAAATTGTTCATTGCTTATTTTCTGTTTTTGCTATGTAACTGTCCACTCTTTTTCCTTGGCATCAATCTGTCATTGAAGACGATATACTTTATGCTGCTTCTCCTACACAATTTCTCAATTGGAATTTGTTGTAGTCTATGTTTACTGTATCTCTACACTGACCTTTGGGAAAAAGATCCTCAATTTTTATTCCCTGAGATTTGTATTACATAACTTGTAAAAAGATGAGAGAACCCTGAAGGTCATGAAAAACACTACACATTTCCCTAAGTCAGCATGTTCTCCTCTTGTCCAACTCTGGGGGTAGCTCACTGACCATCTGTAATGTATGTATGTATGAAAAAGTCTATATCCCTACCAATAAAAATGTCTGTGTGTATGCTGTAATATATGCATTTTCTTATTCATAAATTGTATGCATGTACTATTATTGTACAAAGTCCTATACATCATAAAACTTGCCCAAAAAGAAATGAAATGATATAATACTCTGTAAATAACATTCAATGGTACAAAAGAAACTTTTCAGTCATTAAAATAGCATTACTGACAAAGTGATATTTTTGTGTGATCAATGACAGAATATGCTATATTATTTTTGGAAATTTGGGTCTAACACCGTGATAATGAGTCTAAGGTCTGGATCATTTTGACACCTGGTTTAAAGCCTTTCACAGCTGAATAAAGATACCTCAGAGAGATACATAGCTCTAAATGAAAGAAATACATCATTGTTGGCTGGGCTTACTTAATCCTGATACTCACTTTTCAGTCATGTCTACCTATTATGAAATGGCATTTTAAAAAATTCAATGAGTAAATTTCCACCTTCCTTAACTTCAATCAGTTGTTCTTGCAAACTAACTGGAAGTTGTGCACTTTTACATTTTTTAATCAGTGGGTTAAAATAATATTGAAAAATGTTCATTTATAAGATTTCAAAGTGTATGGATAGATATGGGAGGTTTTATTGGTGACATGTTAATTAAAAGAACATTAGTAACTTTGAAGAAAGCAGTTTCAGCTGAGTGAGGAATGAATGAGGAAAAAGAAGGTTAAGAGTCAGCGAGATCAGAAGGATACTGATGCCCTTCAAAAAGAGGGGTGGGCCTGGGAGGAAAATATCATGTGATAGGATATGCAAGAGTGTGATGGGACTGTTTTGCTTGCTCATTATATGTTAGTCATTCTTTCACCAATAAATAAAAGTGAGGCATCTTACTCATTGGCCACTACACCAAATACAAAGCTCACCTGCTGAAGGGTGCCTGCGGTAGCCAAGAGGAGGAGGCAGGGTGGAGCAAGGGAGGCTGAGAGATTTACTGGGGTGATTGTTAGGGCATGCTGCCTACCCAACTGCAATACACTTGGTTAGCTAGAACTTAGGGGCTGATGCACACTACAGTTACTTAGTGGGGTCAGCACTGGGAGGGGAAGAAACTATAAATGAATGAAAGAGAGGTGATGTAGCTCCATTAGAAACAAGCCCACAATCGGCTATCACAGAGGATGGGATGTGACCTATTATTCTACACTCTAACTGGCTGATGATACATCCCTGGAGTGATGCCACAGAACATACTTTGGAGATTGCTGGTCTAAGACATTGGGTATTTTGCACCCACTTGGTTTTTCTTGCTTATTTCTTTCATTCTGATTATAGTTTGATGACAATAAAAAAAAAGCATTTGATTTGACAGAAAAAAATAGTACCTTGAGGATCTTTTCCAAAAAGGCCTCTACTATATGTCAAAGTCATTCAAGATTCCTTGAAGGCAAGGAGACATTTTTTTTTTTGCTTTTTGGAGGGGGGAAGGCAGGGCAATTGGGGTTAGGTGACTTGCCCAAGGTCACACAGCTACGTGCTAAGTGTCTGAGATGGTATTTGAACTCAGGTCCTCCTGAATCCAGGGCCGGTGCTTTATTCACTGTGCCACCTAGCTGTCCCTCCAAAAGGCATTTTTGCCAAGATATACTCCCATAATGGAAATGTTGAGCCTATCGTCCAAATGGAAGAGGAAGGAGTTCCTGTGGATAACTAAATCCTTCAGAGAGCTCTGATTTACATGTGACATTGGGCTGACACTGTGCAAAGCCTTCTAAATGAGATCAATCCAATAATCACTCGAGTTTGGCCTAACTACTCACTTGGGAAAAGCAGAGTACAAAAAAGATCAAATGCATTGGGACAAAAGTCATCAACTCCTGTTACTGATCTACCCCCATATAATAAAAACACACACGTCAGTTTTTAAACAGAATTCCAAATAATGTTCACAGCATCGAAGAATAATTAGCAAATTAATGCTGTGAAACTGTGTATAATTCTACTGAGATGATTATTTTTTGCTTTTATTTCCTTCTAAAGTCATTACAGTTTATGAGTAAGTCAACAGGTATTTTAATGCCTTAAATTTCTAAAGTTGTCAAAAGGACAACAAATAGTCTATTTAGAATAACTAAACATTTTTATAATGATCTATTTTCTTATCAATGACAACTAAACTACATTTGAATAACTCAATTCCCATTCTGTGATATGAGGAAAGTGAAATGGTGCTAAAGACAATGAAATCAGGAAGAATGGCAGTACACAGCAAAAAACATATATTGGAGGGACATAATCTTAAAAGCATTAAGTTAACAGTGATGATTATATTACTACTCAATGAACTTAATCAAAAGGACTTTACCAAATGATAAGCATTTCTCATCTGTGAAAATGGTCTATATATATAATTAAGCAATATTCAAAAATATAAAAAGGAACAGGCCGTCTTTAACAACATTTTTCTATGATAGATCCTATCTTTTCAGCCAAACAATGACCAACAATGGAAAAGACTATGAGACATCCCTATGTTTGTTTGCTGATTCTCTCCCCAAAACTGGTTTAACAGAGCAAGATACATCCTTTACAATTCTTCTCCAACAAAATTTATGACACATATATTACAATCAGACAAGATTCTTTCACCTTTCTTTGATCCCTAGTACTCAGACCAATGCTTGACACATACATAGTAGGTGCTTACTGTTTACTGAATTGACAACTGGCTGCCACGTCTTAATGATTCTCCCTTCACATCCTCTCTTGCTTCTCTCTTTCTGTCTCTCTCCTCAATCTAATTCAAGCCCTCATGAATTCTTCCTTGTGTTACTGTAATAGCCCTGACAGGTCCACTTGCCTCAAGTCTTTCCCTTCTCCAATCTATTCTGCAGAGAGCTGTCAAAGTGAATTTCCTACAGCACAAATCTGATCAAGTCACTTGGTCGTCTGAAAAACTCCTGATGTTCCCTGTTATCTCTGAGGATAGAATTCAAAGGAATTTAAAACTTTTACAACCTCACTCAAACTTTTTTCTTTTTTTTTTTATGCACTAAATGGTCCAGCTGAACTCATCTTGCTAGTTTTCAAACAGACTATTTTTCTTTCATCTGATACCTTTACCCACTTCATTATCTTATCTTTTTAAGTTTTGTATATATTTACATATGTATATGTTATTTCTCCCCCAAATATGTAAGCCCCCTGAAGATAGGGACAATTTCATTTGCTGTCTTTATATCCCCATGAGCTATCACAATGGCTGGCCCAAAACAGGTGGTTTAACCAGGCAAAAACACCTGCTTTGGGAAAGTGCTATGTCTACTTAATTATTTCAACTGAATCAAAAGTCAGTAATTTTTAGCATTATAATCTATGGATACTGTGACTGTAATTAATATATGTAGCAGCAGATATGTGAATATCTGTTTTTTCCATAATTTTACTCTATAGGTTTTTCATTAGTAATGAAGAAGAAAATCAGTTTGAAGCTATTTAGAAAGAACATTAAAAATAAGATTTCAGTTTGCAATGAATGATATAATGAGGATAATGGAAGCCTCTATTAAATAAGAAAATGTTTTATTTTTGTTGATTTCCAATTCAACTATTACCTGATCCAGGAAGGCTTTTACTAGTGTGTCTCTGTGCAGAACATCTTGAAAAACATTCCTGGGAAGACAGCATAAAGACAGGATATAAATCAGACTGTTAAAAAAATGGCAACAAAGATAGTAGAAAGAGAAAAGAAATCTAGTTTTTAGGAACTTAACTTGAATTAGCTCTACAATTTAAGGGACTTAATTTAAAGACTTATTTCCCATAGAAACTTTCAGGTCAGTTCACTTTCTTCTTTCTACAATAATCACATCACTACATGGATTATTATAACTTGCCTCTGAAAACGGAAAATGGAGACCACACTGAAGTATAGGCAGTAAATAAGGGTAATGATAAGTTCTAACAACCTGTAAATAAATTTGTTCTTATAAACTGATAACTCTTTATAATCAGGTTGGGAGGGAAATAATGTGATGTAAGGGGTACAAAGGAAGACTGACATGGTACTATAGGACAGGCAACTGGGATTTCTTTTATATAACCTCACTTCAACTATCCTTATATTTCTGGTGGGGTATGTCTGGGGAGTATGATCAGTTTCGGTATATTATGAAAATTAGAGAGCAAAATATCCACCACCTTGGCTTATACCAGGCTGAGAAATAAGGAAAATATTGTAATCTTTCTCAAAAGAATTTATCAGAATTCAAAGTTATACTCAGGTCAGAAAGGGAGTCACCATTTAATAAAGGGTAAGAAGCTAAAAGAAAAAGAAAAGCAGTAACAATGGGAAGTCAGGGTGGTAGGGAGAAATATGACCTCAGCAGAAGTGATGGGAGAGTATGTCAAATTCAATGCAGTCTAGAAAATAAGGGGGAAGATAAGAGGTTTGGAGAGATAGTGGCAGAAGAAAAGTGACCAAAATGCAAAATCAGCACTTCACTTGCTTGGTTGTCTACAACACTGGTTGACTTAGACACCAGTAGTTCCATTTCTGAGGCACTAGGTAGCAATAGATGAGCATTGTGTTGGGTGTCTTAAGGCAACGTGATAACCTGAATGAATTACTGATGCGATTTCAGGGAAACTGCAAGAAGCACTAGCGTGGAAACAAGGCAGGCTCTATTTGTCTGCTGGTCTCAATGAGAGTTGTATATGAAATAAGGCGTCATTGGAAGGGTGATTACATTTTCCATTTTCTATTGTCTACATCTTAGACATCAGTGCTCTGCTCTATTCTGTGACATGTAATACCACTGCTGTAGCCCTACACTTTTTTGGGAGCCGGGTGAGGGGAGTAATGGGGGTTAAGTGACTTGCCCAGGCTCACAAAGCTAGTGTGAAGTTTCTGAGACCAACAGTTGAACTCAGGCCCTCCTGACTCCAGGGCTGCTGCTCTATTCACTGTGCCACCCTAGCTGTCCGTGCCCTACACTTCTTCACATGAGCAAACGGAGAAATAATTTTTCTGGATACGCTTTCAGGTAATCTGAACCTGAATCTTCTTTCTTTCCACCTTTGCTGGTCTAGACAATTAAACCTGATGAACAGTTGTATTTATAAAGAAAATAACATCTGAAAGATTAAAAGACCAAAGTTATTCTGTAATTCTCTTATTATCAGTGTTATTTCATTTTCTTCATGATATTATGATCATTATCATCTACTATAATTTTGCAATCATAGATTTTCATTTCATTGAATTTAAAAGCCATATCCTATGATTGGAATGAGTAAAATTATATATTAAAAATGATTCACTGTAAAGTACAAAAAAGAAACTCAGTCCTACACTCATTTATTGCAATGTATGTTGCACTATGCCCAGGGTATATTGCATGCTTTTTACAGGATAAAAATAGCCAGAATTCATTCCTTCTGTTTAGTTACCACGTTAATTAAATTAATGTTAATACTACTGTTATTTTGGAAGGTTAATTTGAACCATTCAAGGAAAAAAGAGACATTGGTAACAGGAAAAACAGGTCTATTTAACTTAGAAAATGTTCCTTCAAACATTATCATTAATCATGTTCCTTTTCTTTTGAACATATTACTTGAATTTTGTGCATTCAGATGTTATTGGTAGCATTCCACCACACAAGATAATGATTGTTTGTAGAAATAGAGCAACATTAAGTATAATTTGGATGCCATTACATACAAATCAGGAGTGAAGCTTTCGTCTGTATAGATAATTGTATCTTGAGCTACGTCTTCTTCTGAAGTGGCTCTCCAAAACGCAGTCAGCTCTGATCTCATGTACCGACGCTGGTTATAAATATGTTCATGACAGGGTGGCATCTGTTTCACTGTATTAACATCCACATCTATGTGTGTAGTGGGATACGGGGCATACATGACTTGTCGGAAGGGCAGCACAAAACTTCCAGTTGAATCCTGTCACAGTAAAAGGTAAGTTAAACTTGCTATGAAAATTTTAGATACATTTTCCATGCTTTCAGGTTTTTTTCAGGATTGGGGTTTTCCTTTGTTCTGTAAGATATTCACAAATAAAGAGGATACCAAAAGTTTCCAAATTTTCAGAGCTACCAAAAGAGCCTATTATACTTCTGTTTAGTTATAACTCTCGTCTATGAAAAGTTATCTTTTTTTTAGATAACTCCATTCATGCTCTTTCTGTACCAATTCCATCCATCACACCCCAAATCCTTAATATAGATACTTAACTTATTGATAGATAAGACACTTTTTCTTTACATGAGGGAAACAAGCACATACAGAGCAAGGGCCTCAGGAGTCCTGGGTGAATTAACTGTCTAGTTGACTGGAAAAGTCACTTCACCTCCCTAAGGGTCAGGTTTTGATCTGTAAATATCCATTCATTCATTTAGCAATTACATAATTCATACACTAAACTAAGCACGGTGGGGGATAAAGATATCATTGGATCAGAGGATTTAGAGCAGGAAAAATTCATTCAATTATAATTCATTTGGACCAATCTCCTCATTTGACAGACAAAGAAATGGAAGACCTAAGAGTTTTAAAAGCCTTCACAAAGATCACATGACTAATAAGCAGCAGGAAAAGGCTTTATATTCAGGTTCTCTGTCTCCAAATGCAGTGGTCTTCTTTATTACCATGCTGTTTGTCATGCCCTATGGTCTGGTGGGAGTGTTAGCCAGTTTACACAACTAACCATAATATGCCAGGGAAGCAATGAGGTATGTGTGGGTATGGTGTTTGATGGGATGGGGACGAGGGAAGAAACAGCAACTGATCCAACCTTGAATAATGAGAGGAATTGGGTAGGCAGAGGTACCCAGGAAAGAGAATGGATCAAATGATTGCTGAGGTTTCTTCCAGCTCCTTAAGTGCTGTGATTTTATGATTAGGAGAAGCTATTAAAGAACAGCATTAAATTCTTCAACTGATTACTTTCCTAACATGTATGCATTTTTTGATTTTGATAAATTCGCACAAATTAAGTTTGTGATTTTAGTTTCCAAGGAGTAGTCACATTAAAATTCTGTCACTGTGAGCACCCAGTGTGAAGCTTCTAACAGTTTCCATATGGAATAGGTAAAATGTCCTATACGCATTTGTTTTGCATCCTTCTCCCCCTCCCCCCCTTTTTTTTTTTATCACTTTGCCTTGTTTGCATCCTCAAGAAAGCAACCCTAGGCCAGAATAAGGGTCTCTGAGCAATACGGAAGCTGCTACTTTATTATTATCTTACTGGTAATTCCAAAAGAGTAAAAAAGATTCCAAGAAATGAACAATGAGGGGGCAGCTAGGTGGCACAGTGAATAAAGCACCGGCCCTGGAGTCAGGAGGATCCAAGTTCAAATCTGAGCTCAGACACTTAATACTTACTAGCTGGGGGACCTTGGGCAAGTCACTTAACCCCAATTGCCCTACTCTCCCACCTCCAAAAAGACAAAAAAAAAAGTAAAAAAAGAAATAAAGACATTGCATCTTTGATTATTTTAGAATAATTAAGCATCTGAATAATTACTTAAAGTTTTGGTCTTTGGTTCTTTATTGTTCACTTTATATTTGAAATGAAGAAAAAGAGAAAAGTGATAAAATTTTAAAAATACAAATAGAAATTAAAATGTATATATAGGAAACAGCTTTTTTTTTTCCTGTTAATATCCAAGGTGGTATAAATTTAAAAATAGCAAAACTATGAAGCTGCTCAGAAAAAGAAATGTTCCAATTTGAGTTGTGTAAATTAATGGAAATTTTCTCTCAAATCAAAAAAATAAAAATGAATTCATTTTGTAGTGGTTTTTGAAAGCTGGCCATTACAAAAACACTGAGTAGCTATAAGTAGCTATAGGTGGAATATTGGTAGTAGGGGGAGCATACGATGGTGTCCCACTGACTGTACAATCAACATAACCCAGGACACATATTTTAAAAGGCCGGGAAGAGTGATTGTGTAGAGACTACATTCCCTGGAAGAATATATTCCACAATAAATGTGTGTGTGTGTGTGTGTGTGTGTGTGTGTGTGTGTCCTAACACATAAAATAGTAAATATTTTTAGTGAGTTACCAAAACAACTTGGGGTTTCATTTTGTTGAAAAAAGCACAAGCTGTACCTTGAGAAGGCCTTGCACAAATAACCCGGATTCATACTTAAATGAAGACTCATTCTTACAAAGTCTGGAGCATTTTCGTTCTGAAGGAGTCAGAAAAAGGCACAATGTCCTCACTATCTGTGAAACAAAAGGATTCGAGAAGGAAAAAAATATATATATATATATATATATATAAATATAGCAAAAGGGTAGTTGGTTTACAAAAGAAAGAAATCCTGAATAGAAATGTTAAAGTTATATTTACTGATAAATAAGTCCAAAGACTAGTATGTTTCCAATACTTTAGTGCACTTCCAAGTTGCCTCACCTATCATGGCAAATTATTTCAGACAAAAATATAATTTTCTAGAAATATATAGCAAAGCTGGGTATGATGAAAGATCACTTCTGAGAGTTATGCAAATAAACAAGGACCACCAGGGGGCTATCCAGGTTCAAAGCTTTTTGTAGTACTGAAATTTTGTTCTATCAAATATTGGTTGAAAAAAATGGGCCCCTGGATAGGATTTAGAAATTTCTGTTGTGAAAATGAGCTATTGGAGCATGTTTTAGGTAGTTGGCAGGGAGGTGCTATTTCTGCATGGCTTTAATAGTTGTCAAAAATAACTCATTGGGTTATTTACATTACATTATTTTCAATGTTTGAATTGACTAATATATATTAGTTCATTAACTGGTCCTACAGAGCTTTAATTTCCACTGGCTTGTCCAAGTCATGAAAAGGATGTGAGAGCCCTTGTCATCTGGGCTTTTTTTTTTTTTTTAAGCAATTGGGGTTAAGTAACTTGCTCAAGGTTACACGGCCAGTTATTTCTGGGTGTCGTGCTGAGTGTCTGAGCCCGGATTTGATCCCCAGGTCATCCAGACACTGGAGCCAGTGCTCTTACTCGCTGAGCCACCTGGCCACCCCTAAGCAATTGGGGTTAAGTAACTTGCTCAAGGTTACACGGCCAGTTATTTCTGGGTGTGGTGCTAAGAATCTGAGCCCGGATTTGATCCCCAGGTCATCCCGACAATGGAGCCAGTGCTCTTACTTGCTGAGCCAGCTGGCCGCCCCTATCTGGGCTTGTTTTGAGATTTTCTGGAAACTCTTACTTTTATGTTTCTTTTGGGCATGGAAAAGTTGTGCTCTCACTGGAAATTTACAAAGGATTATGGTGAAACTTCCCTGACCCAGCTTAACATAGTGATCGGCACACAGCAAGCATTTAAATAAATGCTTGTTGATTAATCCTGCTGGTGCATTCTCTCCTAGATTACCTTATAACTAATTACTCTCACCAGGCAATCACACAATATTACTTTGCATTTATTCTCTTTTTATGTATTTTGTATAGACTTATATAAGTCTTTAATGTCTCCTATTAGAATATAAGTTTCTTGTAAGTAGTATTTCAATCATTGTATTTGAATCCCCAGTGCCTTAAAGTTTTGGTCTTTGGTTCTTTATTGTTCATTTTATCCTTAAAATGCAGAAAAAGAGAAAAGTGATATAATTTAAAAAATACAAATAGAAATTAAAATTTATATAGGAAACAGCTTTTTTCTTCTGTTAATATTGAATTTAAAAATAGCAAAACTGCATACGCTGCTCAGGAAAAAATGAAATGTCCAATTTGAGTTGTGTAAATTAATGGAAATCACAGCCCCGTAGTGACGGCTGAATTACCAGATCTCACACCAGAACTTGGGATCTTGTCCCCACTGCTGCATTTGATGCTGCCAGCTCCCCTGTCCTCTACGATATGCTTTCTTCCCTGGGTTTTCATGATACTGTTCTCTCTTGGTCTCCCGGTCAAGGAAGAGGATGATGATGGTATCCTTCTTGGCTATCTTCCCACCTGTCTGACCACTCTTCAATATTTTTTGATGATTCATCATTCACACCACACCCCCTGCTGCCTATGAGATTTTTTGAGCTGGACACCCTATATGCTCAACTTGTTTAAAGCAGAACCCATATTTTCTCCAACCACAGTTATGAACCTCCCTATTTCTGTCAAGAATACAAACATCCCAAGTGGGGGAAGCCCAGTGGCCACAGCACAAGTTGCACAATGAGCTGACCCGCTGGGCGCGAACACCAGGGACACTGGAATTCCCCGACTAAAGGCCTCCCTGTGCTTTCTCCACCTCGGGCTGTTTAGGCCAACAGCTCCAGGGAGAGGAATACTGCTTTGCTGTCATCTCCTTGTGAGTGGGACTGGCAACCCAGCTGTACCTCTAGGCACAAATACTTTACAAGACATCATAGACATGTGCCAACTGATGGACTGCCTTGCCAGAAAAACAGTTTTGGGGGGTGGAGTCAAGATGGTGGAGTAGAAACAGGTCTTCCACTGGGGCTTTGCCTCCCACCACCTCCAAATTATGTAAAAGGGGACTCTGAACAAATATAAAAGCTAAAGAACCCACAAAATGACAAAGAGAAGCTAACCTTCCACTGAGGACAGCCCTGCAGGGAGCAGCCAGCCCAGCTTTCGGGAAGCTCACCCAAGCCCAGGGCTTTAACCTCAGGGCAGGCCTGACCAGCTGCCAGCTGGAGGGACTTCACATCACCAGAAGCTATGGCGGTTTCCAGAATTATCAACCCACAGATGATAAGGACAAAGTGAGAGGTCAGTGCAGTCTGGACTTTGGGGTCCGGCAGTTTGGGGTGCGTCGGCCTTTATCCCCTGGAGGGAAAAGCTGCTGAGGTGCTATGGCAGTGTAGCCACTGCCATGCGGCAGCCTCAGCTCCTGGACTGCAGAGTGTAGGGGGACCAAGCACCAGTCTGAGGGGTCATCGCTCTTGCTTTAACCTGCTTGGATCTGGGTTGCAGTCTAGGGTGGAGGTCCTGGGGTGTGTGTCCAGCTTGCCAGAGCATGTGGAGACCTCAGAGACGGCACCCATCTAATACCTCTGGCAGCTGAGAAAACGCCAGCGTTTGGGACAAAAGCTCCCCTGTCTGGTGGCAGAGTCCTACTGTGGCAAAAAGTCCAAAAGCCAATTAATTGTGTGGCAACATGAGTAAACGAGGGAAGCAAAGCAAACAGAACAGTCCAACTTTACTCTCCTGTTCTGGGGACAAAAAGGATCAAAGCACAGAACAGGAGGAAGACAGTAAAGTCAGAACTCCTGCACCAAAAGCTTCCAAGAAAAATATGAGCTGGATACAGGCCATAGAGGAGCTTAAGAAGGATTTTGAAAACCAAATAAGAGAAGTGGAGGAAAAATTGGGAAGAGAAATGAGAACAATGAAAGAAAATTATTAAATGAGAGTCAACAACCTAACTAAAGAAAGTAACACCTCAAAAAATAAACTAACTCAAATGGCAAAAGAGGCCCAGAAAGTCAATGAGGAGAAGAATGCCTTAAAAAGCCAAATTTGCCAGATGGACAAAGAATCTCAAAAGCTCACTGAAGAGAATCATTCTTTCAGAATTAGACTGGAGCAAATGGAAGCTAGTGACTTTATGAGAAATCAAGATACTACTAAACAGATCCAAACAAATGAGAGAATAGAAGGCAATGTGAAGTATCTCATTGGGAAAACCACTGACCTGGAAAATAGATCCAGGAGAGATAATTTAAAAATTACTGGACTACCTGAAAGCCATAATAAAAAAAAAGAAGCTAGAAATCATCCTCCAAGAAATTCTCAAGGAAAACTGCCCTGATGTTTTAGAACCAGAGGGCAAAACAGAGGTTGAAAGAAAACACCTATCACCTCCTGAAAAAGACACCAAAAAGAAAACTCCTAGGAATATTATAGTCAGGCTCTGGAATTCCCAGGTCAAAGAGAAAACATTACAAGCAGCCAGGAAGAAACAATTTGAATACTATGGAAACACAATCAGGATAACACAGCATCTGCCAGCTTCTACACTGAGGGATCGAAGGCCTTGGAAAATGATGTTCTGGAGGTCAAAGGAGCTGGGATTAAAACCAAGAATCACTTACCCAGCAAAACTGAGTATCATGTTTCAGGGGAAAATATGGTCATTCAGTTGAATAGAGGACTTTGAAGCATTCTTGATGAAAAAATCAGTTGAATAGAAAATTTGACATTCAGATACAAGAAGCAAGAGAAGCATGAGAAGGTAAACAGGGAAAAGAAAACATAAGGAACTTATCAAAGTTGAACTATTAACATTCCTACATGGAAAATCAATAATTGTAACTGATGAAACTTTTCTCAGTATGAGAATAGTTGAATGGAATAGAAATGTGTGTGTATGTATGTATACATATATATATATATATATATATATATCTATATAGGAGGGTATATGGAAGTATGAGATATTTCACATTGCTGTCTATTCTTTCATTTGTTTGGCTGTTTAATGATTTCTTCATTTCTCATGAAGTCACTAGCTTCCATTTGCTCCAATCTAATTCTGAAGGAATGATTTTCTTCAGTGGGGTTTTGAGATTCTTTTTCCATCTGGGAAATTTGGCTTTTTAAGGTATTCTTCTTCTCATTTACTTTCTGAGCCTCTTTTGCCATTTGAGTTAGTCTATTTTTTGAGGTGTTATTTTCTTCACTCAGGTTGTTGTCTCTCATTTCATAATTTTCTTGCATCATTTTCATTTCTCTTCCCAATTTTTCTTCCACTTCTCTTATTTGGTTTTCACACTCCTTTTTAAGCTCCTTTACGGCCTGTAACCAGCTCATATTTTTCTTGGAAGCTTTTGGTACAGGAGTTCTGACTTCACTGTCTTCCTCCTGTTCCATGCTTCGATCCTTTCTGTCCCCAAAATAGGAGTGTAAAGTAGGGTTGCTCAGCTTTGCTTTCTTTGCTTGCTCATGTTGCCACTCAATTACTTGACTTTTGAGCCTTTTGCCACAGTAGAACTCTGCCATGAGAAACGAGATTTATCCCGTAGGCTGGGGTTTTTGCAGCTGCTGGAGCTATTAGTTGGGTGCCCTCTCTGAAGCCTCCACATGCTCTCTGGCAAACTACATCACGCACCCCAGGACCTCCACCCTAGACTGCAGTCCAGATCCAAGCAGGTTAAAGCAAGAGCGATGACCCCTCAGACTGGTGCTTGGTTCCCCTCCAGTCTGCAGACCAGGAGCTGAGGCTGCCATGTGACTGTGGTGGCTGCACAGCTGGGGAGCCTCTGCTGCTTCTTGCCCCGGGGGCAAATGCTGGATCACACTCCCAAATTCCCAGGTCCCAAAGTCCACACTGCACTGACCTCGCACTTTGTCCTTAGCATCTATTGGTTGGTAATTCTGGAAACCGCCACAGCTGCTGGTGATCTGAAGTCCCTCTTGCGGGCAGCTGGTCAGGCTGCAGGTCTGGGCTTGGCTTCCAGAGTGCTGCACTGGCCACTTCCTGCCAGCGTGTCCTCAGTGGAAGGTCAGCTTGTCTTTGTCATTTGGTGGGTTCTGTAGTTCCAAAGTTTGTCTAGAGTCATTTTTTACATGAATTAGAGGAGGTGGGAGCTGAAGCTTTGTAGAAGTCCTGTTTCTACTCCGCCATCTTGACTCCACCCAGTTCTCCAAATGCTTTTAAAGCATATTAATTTCCACCTTTAAATTACGGCATGTAATAAGCTAACCATACTAACGATTCTAATACAAACTACTAAGTGTAAAGTGACTTACCTTATTCACTTTATCTGCACTGCTACCTACTACTATAGAACAGCCACAGGTCTGCAGGTGGGAGCTGATGGCACTGTAAGTTAAATGAAGATTTACTAGCTAAATAAGATAACTGTACACACCGAAAATCAAATAAAAGCAAACTATAAAAATTATTTAATAGTAACATTTAAATAATCATAAAACCCTAAGCTATAGCATAAAATCCGAAAAGTACTGCTGAGATAATCTCATGTTCATTTTTGCCATTATATGGGCTTACATTTCTGAGATTTATGTGGAATTTGATTTAACTGGAAGATTACTAATTTATATAAAAGCATACAACAACAATAAAAAAGGGTCATGGAAGTTAGCGACACAACTATTAACCTGAGAGTCGGGTCTTGGAAATCTTACTTAATGATTCTTTACCTCAGCTTTTTTCTACCAAACTGTGGAAAATCAAAATAATTTTCCAAAAGACATAATAAGGATGAAATAAAGATATGCAGAAAACAGGTGCTTAATTACCACTTTCAGAGAAATAAGGATTTTTTTTAATCCTATTTTTTATCACTAAAATCTATATAGCTTAACATTATATACAAAAAACTGTTCAAGTTATTTTTTATGAACTGGAAGAAAATTCTTACTTGAGAAGGAAACCTTCATGGCAACTGTCCCCAATGTCATCGTCATTTAGTACTGTATCACTTATCTAAAGTAGAAAGAAAAAAAATAGCCATATTAGAACACAGTATAGAAAGAAATTTTTTTTCTAAGATTCTAATCCAGAACTTAGCAGATTGCATAGTACACAAGTGCTCAAGAAATGTTTGCTGATTTAAGTTTTGTGGCATGAAGGTTTAAAAGAGCATACTGTTGTCATTGCTTTGAATCAAAGAAAGCCACAAAATCATCACTTCTACATCTAATAGTAAATCAGCAGCATGTTTGTGAAAGCTGGTCACGCAGGTTAATGAGGTTCCACAAACACAGCTGACTCCTGAGCTCTTAACCAGTCTGACAGCCCTGAAAATCCAGAGTGAGACCAGCAAGAGTAATAATGGGCGTTCCCACATGGCCCAGTCTGGCTTCTCAGTGCTGCTGTATTCTAAACAAACAAAGATTTGGAATTACTGCTCTTTAAAAATTTAAAACATACTCTAAAATGTGAGAACAACAATCTTTTAAATAAGATTCTGAAAAAAAAATTATCTGCACAGATTTAAACTGAAAAGAGCTTAATGCAGACTCTGAACAGCAACCAAAGTGGCTGACCCCATACCGTGATAACTAAAGGACACCATAAATGTTTGTGTGCACACGATAAAGTCTGTAAGCGAACTCTAACATGATATATGAATTGTACACTGTCATTATAAAAGTCAGTACTATATCATTAGAACTTCTGCGTTCTCAGAAAGTGTGTGAGTAGCAAAGCTAATATAGCTAATATGATTCAAAAATGATTAACTTACATTGACCAAATTACCTAAAATATTTCTATTTAATTGCTAGGGACTTTTTTCCCCTACAAACACACAGTAATGTGTGTTTATGTTAATAGCCTACCACTGGTATTTATTAATTAAAGGATTTTTGCTAAACGTGAAAAAGGTACCACTGTTTTGACTTCAAAACAAATATGAACTTACATCTATTTCCTCAGGAACACTGTGTGATTTCATAGATGAAAGGAGCTCCATTACAAGAATAACCTCTCCAGTAAGCATTGGAATAATGCTCTGACCCTACATAATAAAGTAAAATGAGGTCAAAAAGATATGTAAGACAGGAAGATCTTGGTAATGAAACTACTAACAATGAAACCAAGGGATAAATGAGGTTTTCTAGGATGGTGAGATGGAAGGAATACAAAAATCAGTGCTTTCACTGGCTGGAAATACTTGACAACATTAAAAAGAATCAAATAAAACATGTTTCACACTCAAGGTTTTTAAGTTTCTGTGCTAATTGAAGATGATTATAATTTTTCCAGAAAGTCTTTTTCAGTCACCAAATTTCTCATACATTGACAACTATGGCTTATCATACACCGCTAAATGTCACTATGTGAACAGTCTGGTTTAAAATGAATATTTCTAATTTAGTACTTAAGGTATAAAAAATCAATTAAAAAGATGTTTTTCATATTTTATAGCTAGGGAAGCTAAAAGACAGCATAATCTGTAAATCTTTTTATCAATAATTTCAAATAGTAAAGACCAGACTCATAGCAAGATCCTTACGACTGCTAATAAAGTATTCTTTCTACAAACAAAAATAAGTTTATACATAATCACATGAATTTTTAAAATGAAAAAACTATCCTCTGGTCTCAAGATAACATTTCTCACTAATACAGGTTGAAGCTGGAGTTTTCGAATATGCTTCCTCTTGAACCAAAGGGAAAATTTGTCTTTTACCATATCTCAGACCCCTGGGCCCTGTAATTGAACAAATCATCCAAAACTTATCCTAAGAAGAACAAAGGTGGCAAAGTGTTCACCTGTGGTTGATGATATTCCTACTCTGATTGTCTTACCCCTCTCCCCTCTCAATCTGAATCTTAGATTCTACTTTAGAGGTAAAATGTTTGGATCGGTTCCTTTAATTTTTTTTTTTTTAACAAAGATTCTTTTAAGATTCCTTAGAAGCTCACTAATATCGCCTCACTATTAACTGGGTCAACTGAAAGACCACAAGACCAGCATCCTTCCCGCCCCCACACAAACTCTTTAATAATTACCTTGAATAACACCGGCATTTCATGGCATATACATTCTTACCTGATCTTCCATTCTTTCTGTTCCTTCTAAAACAATCTTCTGGACATTCTCTTGCCTCTCCTAGGCAAAAAAAGTGCTCAATTTAGAACGGTGTTAGTATTTATACATTCGTATAAACAAAGGTCAATTGGCAAATTATTTTTAGGTGAAATCTCACTTCATAAATTCCCAAAGAGTGATATGAATGATTTTTCTTTGCTGAATAGAAACAGGAGATACATATGTAACTATGCCAGCAACTATTATGGTCCCACACACAAAAAAAGAACAAAACAAAAGAATATTTTACTTTCTGATTAAAAACAAACAATAAAAAATCAGTTCACTTTAGCAAAAATGTTAACTATTCATAAAAGTGACTTAGACCTTCCTAAATGAACAAGATAAAGTTAGATCTAACAGATATGTCTACAGTGAAAACCAACTCTTATTAAGAAAAAACAAAACAAAACATGTTTTCCTTTGTCATCTAGCAAAAGTCTTCCCAAGATTTAATACAACTGTCAGGGACTTTACAAACTCATCACCTCCCTTTGCTCACTGAGCTCCCAATCTATTCCTTGGAGTGAGGAAGTTGGAATACTCCTTGCTCTTTGCGGCCATTTTTAGACCCCTCCTCTATCACCATAATCAGCAATCTCTCCTCCCCTACAGGGTCCACATCATTCAAGTTTATTGTCTAACAGAAGTAGAAGAGATTAAGAAGTGGCAAGAATATACAAAAGAACTATGTAGTGTGGTTACTGATCTACAGCCAGATATCTTGGAGAATAAAGTCAAGCAAGTCTTAGGAACCATTGCTAACAATAAGGCCAGTGGAGGTGATGAAATTCCAGGGGAGCTATTTAAAATTCAAAATGATGATGTTAAATTTCTGCATTCAGTATGACAGTAAATCTGGAAAACTCAACAGTGACCTCTGGATTGGGAAAGACCAATCCTAAATAAGAGCAATGACAAGAAATATTAAAATTATGAAACAATTTCCTCATTTCACATGCCAGCAATGTTACACTTAAGATTCTACACACCGGAGTTCAGCAATACATGAACAGAAAATTACCAGAAGTGCAGGCAGATTTTCAAAGAGGCAGAAGAACTATGGAAAATTGACAATATTTACTGGATTATGGGGAAAGCACGGGAGTTCCAGAAAAACATCTCCTGCTTCACTGACCACACAAAAGCCTTTGACTCTGTGGATTACAACAAAATGTGGCAAGTCCTTAGAGATAGGAGTAATGTTAAAAATGTCTTTACATGTAATTGGAAAAAATAAAATAAAGGTAAAAAAAAAGAAATATTAATCTCAGATATGAAGACAATGCCACTCTGATAGCAGAAAGTAAATCAGAATTAAGAAACCTCTGCATGAGAATGTGAAAGAGGAGAATGTAAAAGCTGCTGGTTTGAAGCTTAACATTGAAAAAAAGCAACCCTAAAATCATGGCAAGTGGCCTCATCACTTCCTGGCAAACAGACAGAAGCAGAGTGAGTTTTTATATTCTTGGGCTCAAATATTACTGCAGATGGTGACTAAAGCCAGAAATTTAAAAGGCACTTGCTGCTTGGAAGGAAAACTATGACAAATCAGGACGATATATTAAAAAGCAGAAATGTCACTTTGCTGACAAAGGTCCATATGGTCGAATCTATGGTTTTTCCATGAACTGTAATAACTGGACTACAAGGAAAGTTGAGTGTTGCAGAACTAATGTTTTCCATCAGACATGGTAGTCAACGACTATAGTAATCTACTGTTTTTGATAAAACCAAAGACTCCAGCTTCTGGGATAAGAACTCATTATTTGACAAAAACTGCTGGGAAAACTGGAAAAGAGTATAGCAGAAACTGGGAAGAGACAGATATCTCACACTGTACACCAAAATAAAGTCAAGATGGATTCACATTTAGATATAAAGGCTGATACTATAAGCAATATGGGAGAGCAAGGAATAGTTTACCTGTCAGATTTATGGAGAAGGGAAGAATTTAAGATCAAACAAGTGACAGAGAGCATTATGAAATGCAAAATGGATAATTTTGATTACATTAAATTGAAAAGCATTTGTACAACGCAACCAAGATTTGGAGAGAAGCAGAAAATTGGGAAAGAATTTTTATAAGCAGTGTCTCTGATAAAGGGTTAATTTCTAAAATATACAGAGAACTGAGTCAAATTTATAAGAATAGAAGTCATTCCCCAATTTATAAATGGTCAAATGACATGAAGTTTTCTGAGGAAGAAATTAAAGATATCTATAATCATATGAAAAAATGCACTAAATCACTACTGATTATAGGAATGCAAATCAAAACAACTCTTAGATACCACATGTCACTGGTTAGATTGGCAAACAGGAAAATTCTAAATGTTGAAGAGGTGGGAAAATTGGAACAGTAATGCAATTATTGGTAAAGCTGTGAACTGATCCAATCTTTCTGGAGAGCAATTTGGAACTATGCCCAAAGGGTTATAAGAATGCACATACCCTTTGACCCAGCAATACCACTTCTTGGGCTATATTCCAAAGAGATTATATAAGTGGGAGGCGGACCTGTATGTATAAAAATATTTACAGCAGCTCTTTTTGTGGTGGCAAAGAATTGGAAATCAAGGGAATGTCCATCAATTGGGGAATAGCTAAACAACTTCTGGTATATGAATGTAATGGAATACCATTGTGCTATAAGAAATGAGGAACAGATGGACTTCATAATAACTGGAGAGACTTACATAAACTGATGCAAAGCGAGGGGAGCAGAACCAGGAGAACATTGTACACGATGACAGACACCCTGTATCTATGATGAATAACTTTGATAAACTTGGCTCTTCTCAGCAAACCAAGGTTATAGGACAACTCCAAAAGACTCACGATGGAAAGGGCTATCCATCTCCAGTCAAAGAATTACGGACTCTGAATGCAGACTGAAGCAGATTTACTCTCTCTCTTTTTTGTTTCTTTTTTTCTCGTGGTTCATTCCAATGGTTATAAATCTTCTTTACAACTTGACTAATGTTTAACGTGAAGGTATATGCAGAAACTATATCAAATTCCAAGCTGTCTCCTGGGGAGGAGGGGGGGTAAATTGGGAACTCAAAAGCTTGTGAAATTGAATGCTGTAAACTAAAAATAAATAAATTTAAAAGCAGAAAAAGAGATTTTATGAGTTAGAAAAAAAAGAATTGATGTTTTTAAATTGTGATGTTGGAGAAGACTTTGAGAGTCCCTTGGACAACAAGAACAAATTAGTCAATACTTACAGAAATTAATTCAGACTATTCATTAGATGGTCAAATACTGAAGGTGAAGCTTAAATTCTTTGGCCACATGATGAGAAGAAAGGACTCACTGGAAAAGACCCTGATATTGGGAAAAACTGAAGGCAAAAAGAGGTGGGAATGACAGAGGATGAGATGGACAGAAAGTGTCACAGAAGCAATGAACATAAGCTTGGACAGATTCAAGATAGTGGTGGACAGAAGGATCTGGTGTGCTACAGTCCACAAGGTCATGAAGAGTTGGCCATGACTGAAGAGTAACAACGGATCTAGATCCTGGAGGATGTCATCTATTGACTACCAGGACATTCTCCTTCCTTCACTCCTCAATGAGTTCAGTGTCTACTGAGCTCCTAGTCTTCCTCTGACTTCAACTCCTGACCTCAGAGCAGGGGCCTTAAATGTGTATGTTGTTGATGCTGTTAAATCCTTTAACTTCCAAGTTCCTGAATCTACTCAATTCCCATGACCTCCTTCCTTCTCCACTCAACTCAAGCTGCAGAGACAAATTCTTCAACTTGACTTACCCATAGGTGTTCCATCTCCATGTTCGTGAACTCTTGAATTCTTTTGCTTATAATCTTTAGTCATTTCATCTTTCCCTATACCTTATAACCTCCAACTCTATTCCTCCATCTCCCTGGGACCTCCAACCCTTCCAGTCTCTTAGTTTTCACGAGCCATCATCCTGGAACTGGCTACACTGTCCTCCATTCCCTATCCTGACCCTATGCTGACCTCCACTGTACCCTCTGCACTCAAATCCCTTACCTCACAGCCTATCATGCCTTGCCAAAGGATTACTCCCATGATCTACTTCCATTGCTCCTGATGTGCTGCTGAGATGGAGCTGGAGAACATTACAAAGTCCTACTGTCTAGTACATTACAAATTTATGTTATCTAATCTCACCTTGGTCTTCAATGTAGCAAAGTAATTTATCTTCCTAATCAATCTGCAATCTCACTCATTATAGCAGGTTTTCTAAACATTCTCATGTTCTTGAGCTTCCCACTGTACCCTTTCTCCCTCCCCTGTCAGTTAGGAATGTTTTCACTATATTCTTGACCAAAACACTCGAGGTCATTTGCTAAGAGCTCTCTCTTTTTCCTTCCTCATCAAACCTCAGTTACCTTTTTCCACTCTCACCTCCTCTCACATGAAGATGGTCAGTCCTTCTTTTTGTCTATGCAAATTCCTCTACATGCATCCTTGTACCCATTCTTCTCTTCTCCAACAGATCCATCCTCCCCTCCCTCTCCCTATTATTTATTTCTCCTCTCTCATCATTATGCCAAGATAAAATCAATTTGGAAACTCATGCCTCCTCAGTACTCCGGGTCCCTCAGATTGGGGAGGGGTGGAGGACGAACATTGAAGATTTCCTCTCCCATCCTCTCTGTCATCCACATTTAAGGATGGCACCCCAGGAATTTTCATCATTTCCCACCCAGCTGCTTCCCTGGGTTTCACTGTCATCAGAAACTTGTCATTTTGCAAACTCAAAAACTCAAACCTCCTCAGATCTGTTCCTAACTCAGCAACATGACTTGATAAAGCCCCCAGGTTGGGTAACTGTTCCCCATCACACCACTCCCCCCCCCCCAAGTGTTGTCTTTCCTCATTAAATTGTGAACTCCTTGAAAACAGGGATTGTGATTTGTCTTTCTCTGTATTTCCAGTGTTTAGCAGTGCCCGGCACATTTGCTGTTGTTCAGTTGTGTCTGACCCTTTGTGACCCCATTTGGGGGTTTTCTTGGCAAAAATACTAGAGTGGTTTGCCATTTCCTTCTTCAGCTCTTTTCTACAGAGGCAAAACTGAGGCAAATAGGGTTAAGTGACTTGTCCAGGATTACACAGCTACTAAATGTCTGAGGAGGTCAAATTTGTACTCATAGAGGTGAGTCTTTCTGATTCCAAGCCAAGTGCTCTATTCCACTGTGCAGCCTGGCTGCCCCGGCACATAGGAGTTTAATAAATATTTACTGACACTCTTTCTTCCTATTTCTCTTCCAGGTGTTTCCCTAGTCCAATCCCAGTTTAATTGTCAAAATGATTTGCCTAAACTGCAGGTGTAACTTCCCCTCTCAGTAAACTCTAGTGTTCCCTATTACCTCCACAATTAAAAATAAGATCTTTTTATTTGGAATCTGAAGTCCTTAGAAACCCCCAGTGATACTTGCCTCCTTACTGTTCACCACATATATGATATTCTATCATCCAGTTTTTACTGGTTGTCCCTTATGACTACAATGCACTCCTTCCTCTTCTTCACCTCCCAACTTTCCTAGCTTTCTTCAAGTCTCAGCTAAAGTCTCACCTTCTGCAAGAGGTCTTTCCCACTACTATTTAATCTTAATGACTTCCCTCTGAGATCACCCCCAATTTATTCTGAATATACCTTGTCTGTACATGTTTTTTTTTCTCCCCAAGTTGTTTCTCCTATTAGACTGTGAGCTCCTTGAGAGCAAGGACTGACTATTTTCTAGGTGGCCAAGCTGGTCCTGGAGTTATGAAAACCCGAGTCTAAATCCTGCCTCACATATTTACTATGTGACCCTGGCTAAATCATTTCTTTCTGCCCCAGTTTCTTCAAATGTAAAATGGAGACAATAACAGCCATGACTTTTCAGTGTTTTTGTTAAGTTTAAATGAAATATTTGTAAAGCATTTAGCTAGTGCCTGACATATAGTAGGTGGTTAATATATGCTAATTTCCTTCCTTCCTTCAAAGCCCTAGGCTTAGCACAGTGCCTGGCATATAGTAGGTATTTGAAAAATGCAAGCTGATTGACTAGAAGCTTGTTGACCAACACTATGGCTGTCAATAACCAAAAAAATTTTAAGTACTCAATCAACATATTGACAAATATTTGCCAAGTGTTTACTATCTGGATCACCTAATCACCTAAGAGATGCTGTAGGTGATACAAATAAGTTTTATACATATACATATACATGTACATACACACACACACACACACACACACACACACACACACACACACTTATATATACTTGCATGGTCCGGCTGCTCAAGCAGCTTTTAATTTGGGTGGGAAGTAAAAATACATACACATAAAAAGATCACTTAACACCAGAAAACAAATGCTAATTGCTTAACATAAGGAAAAGTTTATGTCTAATCAAACATTTAATTTTTGTGACATAGCAAAATTAATCCCTGAATATGAAAACTGATGCTTCCCTAGCTGTAAAATAATTTCACAGTAGAGATAAGGAGATAATATTTGACTTAGATCTTAAAAAAACAGAAAGAAATTGTTGGGAAGTAGATCATTTATAAGGTCTTCTATCCTTAATTCTTATGATCCTAAGATATTACTCAGCATAGCTACTTTCTGTAAAAACAAAACAAAACGGCATTCTTTAGTACCAATTAAACCAAGTTGAGTAGAAGCAAAATATTATTAGAATTCCTAAAACTAAGCCTGCTGAATGACTAAATAAGGAATACAGCTGGATGCTTCCAAAACTAATGGAAATTTTTTTTCTTTTACAGATCTGAATCAAATTACCTTCAAGAAATTAAAAGGTTGAGAATATACTTTAGTTAGTTTTTACTTTGACATATGCAGAAAAAAATAAAAGTTAAGTTTTTTCCTCACTGGCTACACATTACTATCAAGTTATAAGTAGCATACTAATTTAAACATTTTCCAAGTTGAGCTATTAGGAAAATTGAGAGTTTGAAATCACCTTAGATATATAATCTACTTTAACTCATTCATTTTATTTGCTTTTTTTTTTTTTGGAGGAGGGAGGGTAGGGCAATTGGGGTTGAGTGATTTTCCAAAGGTCACACTGTTAGTTTTTTGTGTTAAGTGTCTGAGTTCAAATTTGAACTCAGGTCCCCCTGACTCCAAGGCCAGTGCATTCACTGCACCACTTAGCTGCCCCCGCTCATTCATTTTATAAATGAGGAAACTGAGGCCCAAGTTACATTGTTATTTAATAACAGTTTTCTATTTTAGACCAGGGGTCTTTCCCAACACTGCACAATCCATCTG
Organism: Petaurus breviceps papuanus; assembly: GCF_028583685.1. Lineage (NCBI taxonomy): Eukaryota > Metazoa > Chordata > Mammalia > Diprotodontia > Petauridae > Petaurus > Petaurus breviceps. Next base: position 6,049,878 of record NW_027185653.1, read on the forward strand.
TTGTAATAATTTCTAAATACTTATGCTTGGCTGCCCCAAATAACATTCTACCTTTGCCACATTCCAAAGTAACTGCCTGAATACTGCTTTTACTCCATTTCAAGTTAGTGAGGTTCATTTTCCCCCATATATTCTATTAACAAAGCAAACCCTATTTTACAAAATAAGTAATAAACTTAGAAATTTCATTACTCTAAGATGGGATTCTTACTATTTTTTAAAGTATACGTGGGGGCATGAATGCTACTCAGAATGTTTTCAAATTATTAAAATATATAGGATTGGAAGGGAAGCCAATTATACTGAAATACAGTTATCACAATGTTTTTTAAAAAGTTCATGGGTTCCCGGTTAATAATCCCTAGTACAGAGTAGCTGAACTCAGATAAATGGAGAAGGGACAACTAGGTGATGGAGTAAATAGAGCACTGGCCCTCGAGTGAGGGGGACCTAATTTCAAATACGGCCTCAGACATTTCACACTTACTAACTGTGTCACCGGGCAAGCCATGTAACCCCAAGTGCCTTGCCATAAACAATCAGTCAGCATGACTAGGGTTCCAGTTTGCTCTGACAAATGTCTTTCCTGTGCTACTGCTTACTTAGGCCTATCTGTGTCACAGGTAACTTTCACAGTTAGAGAAGGAATTTCCTCTCTGGGAATTCTCTACAATAAAATCACAGGAAGAGATGTGACTAGTAAGGAAACCAAACATATGTAAGAGAGATTTGACTAAAGGATGCAAATATATAGCTTTTTTTAAGGTTAGTGCAAGAACGGATAACTTCCTACAGAACATCTCTAGGGATCATGTAAAGGAAGAAAAATGAGTTAGATGAACAGTCAGGTCAGAGCTAGTATGAAAATACGTTTATTCCCAGGTAAAGTCTTGGTTCTAGGCACAGTCTTAAGACGATAGAATTTCCAGACAAGCTGATACTGACTTCTATTTTTTTAAAAGATAATGTCTATTCAAGAATAAGTTTATGAAAACAAGTCTATAGTACTTCATCATGAGTTATTGCTTGATACAATTAAAAAGCAACATATCAGGAAAAACTACAAGCACAGAATTTATTTTATAAAGACTTTATTAATACTACTAAATCATAGGATGAGAAACACCACTAAGTCACATAATGAGTAAAATAAGTAGAAAAAGAGCTCTAAGACCAATGCAGGTATACAATGTTTAGAATAAAGCGACATTTGAATACATTGAATTTAATGAACAAATTCATGGGAACAAATGCATGCCATTTGCCCCCTACTCATCATCCAAGAGAGTAACCCTGGTGGAGAATGGACCTACCAACTGTAGTGCCAATGAAACATTCACAGCACTGACAACTATGAATATGCTGGCATAGTTCTCAATAGTAAAATATAACAGACGTCCCATATAGAAGACAGAGGCAAAACATTTATTCCGACACCAGAAAAACAAATCCCAGTATCAGAAAGTCAAAGAAGAAGTTAATATACCATAGCACAGCAAAGACTCACACCATCCTTTACCCTTCCCACAAACACTCATAAGCCTAGCTGAATGTAATGGTAATGGGAATTTGAAGATCTTCCCTATCCCTTAATAGACTTAAGGGAATTTGAAGATCTTCCCTGCCCCCAATAGACTGATTGAAATCATATGGATCCTGTGGTGGGAGGAGTTTGCTGAAGAGTAGAACAGAGGCCAAAGCAAGCTGGCAGTCAGGGCAGCTAAGAGCTGGAGGGAGGACTCACCCAAGGAGACATCTAGTTATGGAGTGTTGTATTTTGTGATTGAGAACGATGCCAGCATATTCATAGTTGCAGTTGGCACTACACCAACTGCCAGTCACTTCCACTTAGAAGACAGATAAACCAGCCTAGCTGAAATAACAAAGCACACTGGTAGAGCGGCAGGCAGCATGCACCAGGTAAGCCAATTCACTGGCACCATCAACTGCCTTCTCAGACCTAATGGAGACAGTAAGAATATTCTCACCACCAAAGTTCTTAGCACTGTCAAATGGTTTATTATTAGAAATGTATATGGCTTTATTTATGGAAATAATACATTAAAGAAAATGCATAAACACTCGCTTTGACACTGCACTGTAATGACCATGGGATTTTTCTCCCTGTGTTTCAGATAAAACTTCCTGTACATTACCTTCTGTTGGAATGGCTCCTCTAACAGCAGAGACTGTCTTGCTTATATACACAGGACTTTGCATCATGCATACATAGTGTTTAATAAATGTTTTTTATTCATCAATCATTCATTCCTTAAAGATTTCCAGAGTCTCATAAAAGCAGAATATCTTTTAAAGGAGCGTGAAGCCTAACGATGTTTCTCCAGATTCCAATATAGCTCAAACCACAAATTGTTCAATATATTAAAAAGGAAATACCAGTTAATTTCTGTATACCATTTAAATATAAGTTAACACATGTGTGTTATATATTCTTTTGTTAAAAGGAGATATAATAAAAAATGGAAGCTATTTTAAAGCACCTACAGATTATAAAATTCAGTTTTATAACATTCAGAACTCCTAAGAAAAAGATTAATTTAATGTTTTGATCTAAATGGATTTCTACCTCAAAGAGAAAGAAAATGAGTTTCAAATGATCCAAATTTTCAAAAAAATAGCAAAAAAAACCCCAAACCCCAAGACCTAAATATAACAGAAAGACTGAACTCAATGTGCAGTGCAGCTAGCTTGCTGAGAAAGTGCAAAATAGTAAAAATGTGTCACGTAGGCAGTGATATTTTTCTAAATTATAGAAACCGTGTAATATTTTACCCTAAACTCCAAATTCAGATGCAATTTCTTTTCCCCATCAAATCACCACTTAAAATTGTCTTTTGAAGTGCTGAGAAAAATATTTTTCTACTTAGATATCAAATAGTATTCATTTGGGAATATCTGTTCATATTTTCACAATGACAAAGAATTATAAATAATGATAAACAAATACTATCTTGATGACAAAGAAAAATATTCTAACCAAGTTAAGTAAGATTTTAACAGGTGTAGAGGAGGAACAGCATGAGGATATTTTGAGAAAACATCTTTGTGTAAAGCAAAGTAAGATAGAATACCCAAAAGTTAGGTATAATAGTAGAATACAATATGAGTGATGTAACATAAAATGTCAAAATTATCATTTGGTAGTTTAGAATTACAAAAGGACCTACTGACTTTAATAGAATTAAAATTATATTTTTTGGGGGGCGTCTAGGTGGTGCAGTGAATAGAGCACCAGCCCTGTAGTCTGGAGGACCTGAGTTCAAATCTGGTCTCAGACACTTAACACTCGCCAGCTGTGTGACCTTGGACAAGTCACTTAACCTCAATTGCCCTGCTTTCCCCCTTCCAAAAAGCAAATAAATAAAATAAAAAAATTTTATTTTTTGGTTATCTCATTTCAAGAATTTTTGTTTCCAAAATTCTTCTCTTGAAGAAAAGCATAACTTATTCTCTTTTCATTTTTTAAACCTATTTTGTTATTATTTATGAAACACTGACCTTATTTCTTTTAAGTATTCCTGCAGTGAGCCAGGATTCCTTGGAGGACTCCTGCACTCACACAATAGCTACTGAACCTGGGGTAAATTACTTAATCTTTCAGTGATTTAGGTAACTAAGACTGTAAAAATACAAACCAAATGCTGCACTGCATTGGTAGATAGAATCACACAAACAAAATGATTTGATTGGTCGAGACCAAACAGGACACAAGACCAAAGTAAATAAAATGCTAGACTCAAGAACTACTCACCTTATGCATCCATATCCTTCCTTTCCGGATGATGTGTGTTAATCTATCAACACACACTCTGTGAAGGGGAAGGTAGAAACTGAGTTCAGTTTGTGGAAGTATTATTGACAGTCCATATGTACTCCTATCCCCATTCCAGTTTCCATCAAAGATCAATGAAACAATAATTACTCCTTTTTCAGACAACACAAAAAACTTCACATCTATGGCTCCACTTTCTGCATTCCGAAGGATTTCTCCATTTAGAGTATGATTAGCAAGAAAAGTTATTTCTCCATCACTGAGAAGTAGTTGCTGTGTCTTGGGAGCCCAAATATGCCTTACTCTAGGACCAAGAATGTTGTCCCAGTATGCAAAAGTAGCTGCTAATAAGGGTGAATCACCATTTAAAGCGATCTCAGTCTTGGCAACAGCTGGAGATGGTGGTGGACAAAGAGTAGACATGACTGCATCCTGATCATCGCATTATCACAGTGTTTAGGTGACAATCTAAAAAATGAAAAAAAAAAGATGGCTGTTAAATTTGTCTCCTTTCAGTCTTCAAATTAAAAACCTCTATAGAAAGAGCTAATTTTGACTCAGTCTTCACATTGTTTTTCATTAATTAAAACAGAGATTTTCAGGTGTGACTTGATGGATAACATATGCCATAAAATATATTCAATAAATATTTGTAGATAAAGCTAGTAATAAATTCACTTTCCCAGAGATAAACTCAAATATCCAAACAGAATCAGAAACAGGAAATAATGAAAAAAGTTTATAAATCCCACTAAGATTTACATATCTGGCCCCTTAAAGAGCTTACTAAGAACCTGTTTACTCCTACTTTACAGAAGTCTAATATGCATGGTTACATAGTTTCCCCATGATCATACAAGATTAAAAGAAGAAAATTAGAAAAGGTAGGGTGGTATGAGGCAGGTATATGAAAGTAGTAAAAAATAAATGAGACGACAAAAATCAATCAAGAAGACTATTAAAAAGCAGGCAAAAGAATAAAAAAGAAAGCGGTAAGGAGGGTAATTGTGCAGTATAACGGCAAATAGCACTGTAACATCCACTGACCTTAGGGATATCACTTTATTACAGAATGAGATAATTAGTGCTCACAATAACATCACTGCAAAGATAACCTAGCCTAAGCCTTATTTCTGAGATGAGACTTCTGAAACTAAAACAGAGGAAGCTTGTGCTTAAACAGTTGGTGGCAGTCTGGACGGAGTCCTTCTGACTCCGATGGTTTTGTTCTTAATTATTAAACCAAGTTCTCTCTCAGTATAGGAGAAATGTTATGTGTATATTACAGACAAACCTTGTTTTATTGTCATATGCAGACACTGTGCTTTTTGGTTCGTTTTTTTCAAATTGAAGTTTTGCTGCAACTCTGTGTAAAACAAGTCTATTAGTACCATTTTTCAAACAGCATGTGTTCACATTGTGTTTCTGTGTCTCATTTTGGTAATTCTCTCAACATTTAAAACTTTTTCATTATCATTATATCTGTTACTTGTGATGTGTGATCATTGATGTCTGATGCTATTACTGTAATTGTTTTGGGGCCTCACAAACCCATATAAGATTGCAAACTTAATTGTTGCATTTGTTTTGACTGCTTCCCAACTGTTCATTCCCTGGTCTCTCTCTCTCTCTTCAGGCCTCCCTATGCCCTGAGACACAACAATATTAAAGAATATTATATAAACATAGTTGATAATGCAGTGGCAGGTTTTGAGATGACTTACTCCAATTATTTTTTTAAAGCAATTGGGGTTAAGTAACTTGCCCAAGGTTACACGGCCAGCTTTTTTTTTGTGTGGGTGTTAAGTATCTGAGGCTGGAACCAATCCTAGGTCATTCTGACTCCGGGGCTGGCGCTCTTACTCACTGCGACACCTAGCCACCCCGACTTACTCCAATTTTTAAAGAAGTTTTACTGTGGGTAAAATGCTATTGAACAACATCACATACCACAGAGAATTGTTCATGAAAGTAAGAGTCAATTGATGGGGCAAACTTCACTCTTGTCTTAAAGAAACTGTTACAGACAACCCACTCTTCAGCAACCACCACCCTAATCTTAGCAGCCATCAACACTGAGGCAAGACCATCCACCAGCAAAAGATTACCACTCACTTAAGGCTCAAACGACAGTCGGCATTTTTAGCAATAAAGTATTTTTAAAATAAGGTACGTACATTGTTTTATCAAACATAATACTATTATACATTTAACAGACTACAGCATAGTGTAAACATAACTTTTCCCCCCTAATTTATTAATTTACTTATAGTTTACAATATTCAGTTCCACAAGCTTCTGAGTTCTAAATTTTCTCCTCCTCCCTCTCTTCCTTCCTTTCCCCCCATGGTGGCATGCAATCCAAGATACAAATGCCTCCACATTAAACATTACTCAAATTGCAAAGAAGGATTATAACCAATGGAATGAACAACAAGAGAGAAAGAACAAAACAAGCTTCCATCTCCATTAAAGACTCTGTAATTCTTTCTCTGGATGTGGACAGCCCTTTCCATCTTTTGGAGCTGTCATACAGCCTTGCATTGCTGAGAAAAGCCGTTAGTCATCACAGATACAGTGTGTCTAATTGTGTACAATGTTCTGCTTCCGCTCCTTTCACTCAGCATCAGTTTATTAAGTCTCTCCAGTAAACTTAACTTTCATATATACTGGGAAACCAAATACATTCTTTTGATTCACTTTACTGAGACATTTGCTTTATTTGTGGTGGTCCAGAACCAAACCCAGCACTGATAACTACAGCAAATTGTACACAGTCAAAGCTATGGCGTTAGGAGGACAACTCTCTGAGTCACTCTGTGCCTTATCTTGTGCAGCTGACACCTCTGTCCTTCCTAAGCCTCCCTAACATGCAGAAGGCATTCTTCTTGGTCTTTTATCTATCTGGAAAACACCAGCTTGGCGTGCAGGTCGCCTGTCCACTCCTCTCCTCCCTCCTCCCCTTCCTGTTCTGGTCCTGTCGCTAAGCAGCGCTTCTCATTTATGAACAGTACACATCTGCCACGTGTTTCTGCTGTCTTTTGTGATTGTCCAAAATTTTCATTGTCCTGACACTATTATTCCCCACTGGGAGAATCTGAGTATTAGAGACCAGTTTTATGGAAGCACACATTTTAGGCTCAAGAAAAGCACTCTAATTTCCCAAGTATCAGCTGGTCTGATTTTCTCATCAAATATGGGTCCAGTTACTATAATTTAACCCAGAGGAGCTGACGGGATCACAAAGTGAGGTAGTATAAAGAGAACTGAGGACAGAACCCTGAATCACAACCATGAGTCAGAGGGTGTGATCTGGAGAAAGATCCAAGAAGAGACAGAGAAGCCATAGTCAGGTAGGAGGAAACACCAGGAGAGAGTGATGTCCCCAAAACCTAGACAGAATCAAGGAGGAGCGTGATTAACAGTGCCCAAGGCTACAGAGAGGTCAAGCAGAATAGGCCTGAGAAAAAGCTACTGGACCTCTGGGCAACTATGTGGCCCAGTAGATGGAGCACCTGGCCTAGAATCAAACACTTGTTAACCGTCCTTTTTGCAATTTCTAAAGGTACAATAATAATCTAGTTTGTTAACATAGCATAATTTGTTAACCCTTGCTCAAATGATGGGCACTCCCCTAAGCTTCTGATTTTTTTTGCTACAACAAAAAGTGCTATGAATATTTTTGTAAAATGTGTCCTCTCTCCTGTGTGATGTCTTTAGGATATAATTTTAGAAGTGATACCACTAGGCCAAAAGGTATGTAGTTTGGTGACTTTTAGGAGCATACTTCCCAAATTTGTTTTCCAGAATGGATAGGCCAATTCAATTCTGCCAACTGAACACTCGTGAGCCAACTGACCTCTCCAGGAATTATTTTCTCCTGTTATCTTTGCCAATCTGATGAGTATAATATGGAGTTCAGTTACTTTTATGTGTATTTCTCTTATGACATTGATTTAGAGCATATTTTATGTGGCTGTCAAAAAACGATTTGTCTTCTTTTGAGAAGTACCTGTTTATATCCTTTGCTATTTATCTATTTAGAGAATGTCCATCCTTCTGATTTCATTAAGAACATCCTTGACATGTACACAGCACAATTATAATGTCAGTTGCCTATGTCTTCTTTGGTCAGTTTTTTCCCTAAATGTTTATCATGGCTGGAAAAAAATATCCCTAAGTTATTTTAAAGGATTTCTTATATATTTAGTCAAGTCTACTCCTTCTATATTCCCTCTTAAATGTACTGACAGTTCCTAATATAAGCATATAGGGTATTGAAGTAGTTGAGAGACACATTGTGTTAGTTCCATTATCTTCATCACTGAAAATAGATGACAGAACTATAGAACAGACCATACTGTTTCCTACATTGCTTTGTGTTGTATTATAAGATATTCTGTGTCTAACATTCTATACTTTTCTTACATAACTTTTTACAAGCTTATATTCTAAACCAATTTTGAACTCAGCTGCCTAATTTTTTTTGTTTACTAAGACTGCTGTCTGCTAGCTAAGGTGGTTTGAAAATCCCTATCTCTTTACTCCAATTCCTATTTTTCATTCATCAAACTTTTCTATAAAATGGTGATAGGTAACATCCTTAGCTTTATTAATTTCTTGTTTTTCAAAGTATACCTGGCTGGAGTCATGGTAAGTAATGGTATTTATTTTGATCACTGATTGCACATGTTCAGTTGTTTCTGAAATGAATACAACTGTATTCAGTCTTTTCCTGTTTATAAAGGTTTAGTCATTTTCATTTTTTTTTTTGTGATGGTCAATGCTTGTCATGTTTAGTGCTTACTCAGAAACTTTCTAATAAAATATTCATGATATAAAGGCATGAGACATCTGAGTAGTCTCTTAAATCTCTTAAGACTGACCTACTTCTTAATTTTGAACCATGTTTTCAACACATCACCTTGTGTATGGAAGTCACCATTATAAGCTGTCTTAGTTTAGATGATTTTGTCAAGTTCTTCATATAATTTCTCTCTTTCTCCATCTACTGCAATAGACAATGGCATTAATCTTACAATACTTCATAATAGTGTTTTTGCTTATGTTCTTCATAAAAAAGGTAAAGTGAGACTCTTATGAAGTGTCCTATAAAATGTTCAATCATTCAAAAGATGTTTGCTAGCCAACAGTCCTGTGGTAGGAATTATGTGCTAGGAACCAAGGAAAATATGACTTGGATAAAAGCTATACCCTCACGGGACTTACAGTCCCAAAGGAGCATAATGAAAAAAAAAAAGATAATTCTAATGTTATACTTCCCCCTCAAAGCACATAGTAGCTGCTTAATAAATTCTTGCTGAACTGAACCTAGTTGAAAACATAGGGTCAGGTGAGGTCTGAGGTAATGATCCGGTATTACTGCAGGGAGAAGGGGAAAAGGGAAAATTTCACAGAGATAGCTTGGGAATTGGATTTTAAAGGATAAACAGAAATTCAATGAAAGGGAATGATTAACAGAAAAGTGAAAAGAAAAGCAAGGAGCCAGAAGAGCATTATGTATTTTTGGAGATTGGAGGATAATTCAATTTATCTAGGATGATGTACAAAGAAATATGATATTAAAAGTTGAAAAGATAAACTGATACCGTATTTTAGAGGGCTTCGAATACCAAAATCTACTCTTTGCTCTATAAGAAATAGGCAACTATTTGAGATTTTTTTTTAACAGAAATAACACATATGTACAAAAAATTATTTTGGCAATAGTGCAAAGGACAGATTGGAAGACAAGTGTGTTCTGTTGCAAAGCCCTGTCACAAGGCTATTGCAAAAGTCTAGGTGAACAATAATGAGGGTATATACTAAGGTGATGACTTTGGGAAAACAGAAGACACAGGTATGAGGGATGTCGTGGAAATGCAATCGACAGGACGTGGTAATTAATTGGATATGAAAGGTGGACAAGTGGGAGGTCACCAATGAAACCAGAGTTACGAACCTGGAAGATCAGGGTTAATGAAAGAACCAAAGACAGAAAGATGATGCCAAAAAGGGAAGCAGATTCAATATGATAGTAAACTTAATTTTGCATATATTGAATTTGAAATGCTAAGGGGACCATAATGGCTTCATTATTATCATCACCACAAATAGCAGCTCACATATAACACTTTTAGGTATGCAAAATGCACCATACACATAGTTTCATTTGATCTTCACATGATCTCTGAGAGGCACTTGTTGAGGTTAAGAAGTGATTTCAAAAGTCTAAAGGCTAGTCAGCACCTGGGGCAGCATTGAAATCCAGGTCTCTCTCCTTTCAAGATCAACACTCTACAATACCGTATATGCAGCCGCTCAATCCAGTTAGCCATGTTCTAAAAAGCAGCTGATGCTGAGATCTGGAGTTCAGAAGACAGTTCAGCCCACAGACATACATGTGAAAGCCAGTCTGCACAGAGTTGGTAGATGAAGTCAGTGGACCGAAAATGAGACTGCCAAAATAAAAAGCATAAAGAGAAGAGTGGCCCCCCAACAGACCCACATTAAGAGATGAGGAAGATCCATAAGATTGTTAGAGATGACCTAGCACAGTCTCCTAATTTTAAAGATGAGGGAAATAGGAAATGTCAAATAACCTGCCCAAGATCACAAAGGAAATAGATGAAATTTCAATTCAATGCACATTTATTAAGAACTATGTGCAAGGCACTATTAAAGACGCTACAGACATAAAGGGGAAAACCGCTTTCTGCCCTCACAAGACTGTGTCTGCTCTCCCTTCTTCTAGTTCAGGACTCTTTCCACTCAACTACACTGTCTTTAAGAGACAGAACATCATTTAGGACAGGAGGGTCATTAATTTTGAGCAGATGACCTTAAATGTCATCAAGTCTGAGACCCATTGCGTAAGGTTATATGGGTTAAGTAGCAGAGCTGGGATTTGGGTCAGCATTCTTTCAAGGTGTACCATCTCTGAAACCAAAGGAAGATAGGTAAAGAGATCAAGGAGGGTTAAGATGGAAAAAAGGTTGGTGGATATGGCAATAAGGAGGTCACTGATAACCTTTAAGAGAGCAATTTTAGTAGAATGGTGAGTGCACAAATCAGACTGTAAGGGGTTGAGGATAGGAGAGAATAAAGAAATAGAGATATTAGGTACTGTAGTGAAAGGGAGGAAAAGGGGTGGGGTTAAAAATGTTTGTAGAACTGTTTCTTCTTGCATTTAGGCACATATAAAGCCAATTCTACCCACTTCTATACAATCTACCTCCACAGTATCTTCCTTCTTTCTACTTTCTTATAGTGGATTCTCCCTCCCCTGCTGCAGGGCAGCAACTAATATGTAACTTAACAGTTTTAGAGTGTTGACTGGGTGTAATGGAAATGCAAATTTAAAGATCTTCCCTGCCCCTAGGCCCTTTGATAGGCTTAAGAGACTCTGAGAACCTTCCTTGATTTGAAAATATACTCTGCCTCCTAATAGGAGGAATGTGGTCACATGGAGCCTGAGGCAGGAGGATTGCTTTTCAGGAATGCCCACACCTGGATGCAGTGTGATTGAGCAGTGGGTCAAGAGGTTGGTTACATTCTCTGACCCAGGAGAAGGCTATATAAGCCCTGATGTGAGGCTTTGCTTTGGGGCTCACTTTGAGAAGTGTTCTGTGATTTGATCAGATGAGACTAGGAAGCCATTGTTGAGAGCCCTCTGGCTTTGAAAAACGCAGAAGTTGATTTCGTATGGATGTAATGGTTGGACAGTTTGGAAACCTGTCTACTTGATCTGTTTCTCTGTCTTGATAATTCTGTCTGTATACTCTGAAGTTTGGGGTGCTGACCTTTTTCCCCTGAACCAGGTAAACAATTTATATATTTGATTGATTAAAGTAAGCTTGTTAACCAATTTTGAGCTACTTTCCTTTAGCAAAGCAGATTTAAGAACCTGTGTTGGCAGCCACCCTGGGGATGCTGGGGTGCTTGCTGCTACACTGGGGCACTAAAATATTAAATGACTTGACCAAAGTCACATGGGTGTCTCATACCATCTTTTAACTGAAAATGTTCTTTTTGAAACTGAACTGGAACATAGTCAAACTTGATTAAATTAAGGGAAAATATTTTCCACTTATAAAATTAAGTGGTTAACAGTAACACAATGCTAATTAGTATAAGAAAGGTACAATTTGGGGGCGGAGTCAAGATGGCAGAGTAGAAGCACAACCTCCAAGCATGGGAGGTGGGATAGGAGGGAGGGAAATATAGACAGTCTTTTACAATACATCTACTATGTTATTGTTTTGCATTAGCCACATATGTACAATCTATACTGAACTCCTTATCTTCCCAGTACGTCTGGGTGACAAGGGAGGAAGGGAATGAATCTGGAATTCAGTTTTAAAATCAAATGTTTAAATATATTTATATAAATATAATTATTAATACTATTTTACATGTAATTGGGAAATAAGATATACAGGCACTGGGGCATAGACATCCACCATGCCCCACTGGAAAAGTAGAAAGGGGTATGGGAGAAAATATGGGAGAGAGCAGATTGGAAGAGGGGATATCCCATGAGACTGCTATTTTGTGGCAGTGGGTAGGAGAAAAACGGGGAGAAAATTTGCAACTCAAAATCTGGCGGAAACGAATGATGTAAATCAGAAGTTAATCAAGCATTTGAAAAAATGAAGAAAGGTAAAACTCATTTAAAACATTTATCACTGAAATCCTGTGAGGAGAAATGATCAGAGAAAAGTTAAACCTCCAAGGAAGGTAGAAAAAATTTACAAACACAAACTGTTATAGACCAGGGTTGACTCAGGATAGTCTAGTAGTTCAGGTTCCAGGTTGGAATGAAATCAGACAGTTAACAAAACCAAGTTTACTTAGCTGTACACAGCATACACAGAAAGGCTGTTGAGCAAACACATACCACTGATTAAGTTGGGTGAAGTTTCCTGAAGCATTCATGTCGACACAGGAGGTACAGACTTACGCCACTGGTACAATTAAGTCTGAAGGTGGTTTCACCATCTTTTAAGGAAAACCTAGTCTGGCCTATATGGATTTTAGTTCAAATTCCCAGCAGGGGGTTTAGTAGACACTTCTATCATACATGGATAGCATCTTCTGCTGTGATGAAAATCCAGATTTGGAAACGTTTGAAAAGTCCAATGTAATTCTGACCAGAGACCTTTTTCAGCATAATATATGACTCACACAATTTCTGGCAGTATGTGTGCTTGAGACAATCACGTGATTTTTTTTTTTTTTTGCTTTTTTGGAGAGCGATTGGGGTTAAGTGACTTGCCCAAGGCTACACGGCTAGTTTTTACAAGTGTCTGAGGCCGGTTTTGAACTCGGGTCCTCCTGAGTCCAGGGCCAATGTTCTATTCACTGCACCACCTAGCCGCCACCAATCATGTGATTTTTCATAGAGGTCTCATGAGAGTCCAGTATTCCAGTGTCCTAATATTATTATAAGAATTTATCCAATCATGACTGGCTTGCCCACTCTCAAGTACAGAATAACATACACAAGAATTTCATACAGGCCCATGGTATTTGTGGTGCCATTTTACAAGAACCAGAAGGGCATTCTGTTCTGTGACAAGTCACTTGCTGTTTGATGCAAAGAAATAATGGGGTCTTACTTGGAGGGCTTTTGGTCTTCTCAGTTGACACTGTACTAGTACTGGCTTGCCAGGCCTCCTCTTCTAGGCAATAAGGTGTTCAAGATCAACCATGCAGCACCCATAACCAATAGAAGTTTCTTCTACCCTCTCCCTGTCACCCCTTTGTCCTTCTGGAAACAGTTTGGCCAAGTATGCTCGGGGACTTTTCAGAAGATCCTTTAAGATTATTGGGTAGATTCCCATTTTCCACCTCTGGTTCCCACAATTTGGATTTCATTTTGAATATTGGGAATCAACTGTCCCATGGCTACTATTTTTTTCACTTTCTTTTTCTTTTAGTTGAAAACTGAAAAATCTAGCTGGTTCCTAAATTTGGGGGCTAGTCCCTACATCAAAACCTTTTTAAAAAAGAAACTAACAAAGAAAAAACTTTCTTTCCATGAAGTTGCCTTCTAGGAAAATAGAGGATAAAACAATTTTTCCTAAACTACACCTGAGAAATATCCAGAGGCACCTAAGTGGTATAGTGGATACAGACAGGGCTGGACTTGGGAGTCAGAAAGCCCTGAGTTCAAATTCAGCCTCAGACACTTATTAGGTGTTTGCCCCTGAATAAGTCCCTTAATGCCCCTGTCTCAGTTTCCCCCTCTACAAAATGAGGATAATAACTGCACCTATTTTTCAGGGCTATGAGCACAAAAAGCAGTAATATTTGTAAAGTACTTTGCAAAGCTTAAGACTCTATATAAATACTACTACTAACTATTATAATTATACCACCTTTATTTTACACGTAAGCAACCTGAAGGGAAAGAGGTTAAATGTTTTGCCTAAAACCCCTTAAGTAGTTAAGTCATATGGCTGAGTGCAGAATCAGGAGATTTTTTTTCATGCTGCTTCTCATCTGACACTTTAACCACAGACAATTTTGGTTATCTTTGAACTTTTTTCAGTTTTTGATGTCTGTGGTTTTACTGTTTCTTAAACCTTTGCTTAGAAAGGGCTACCTTATTTATGATTGGTACAACAGCATCATTTAGTCTGCTGACTACTGCTAACTAAGATTCCGTAGTCACCTCACCTGTTAAAAATGCTACAGTAAATAAAATAGTGGTTTTTTTCTGGACCCTGAGTGTGTACTGCCTCTAAAACTGACCAGCATATGGAGACTTATGTAAGTTTCCTATTACAGTATCATTGAACTTTAATCACTTTCATGTTAGTCCACTGAACTTGTATCTTACAGCTGGTGATACTTTCTTGACATTTTCCAGAAAGACATTATTTGTATCTATTATAGGTTCATTTGGTTAGTGTTGCTAACAGTCTTTTAGCATGGAACACAATGCCATCTGGCCTGTCTCTTTAAGATGTATTACTCTCTTTCAGTTGGTTTTACTTGTCTAGAAAGACCATCCAACATAACATAGGTCTGCTCAAGGGGGTAAACCCAGTAACAATCTGGACTTCTTTAAAGCGGGTGAAATGTTCTAGCTGGATACAGTTTTACTAGTCTACATGACTTCACTGTATTTCAAGCTTTGTGGCTTCTGCTAGCAGTGTGATGTATCTCTTGTGAAACTGACTTCTAAGTCTTAAATTACCAGATGTTAGTTACTCTTCCCTTTTTATGCTTTTGTGTGAAGCACATCCCAGCCATCCAATCTAGGCATCTTCTTATCTGTCCTGCTAAAACATGTCCCCCTTTTCCAATTCTTGTAATGGGAACAGTTATCAAGTCACTAGCGTGATTTCTGGTCACTAAAGATCTGCCTAATATCCCTGGGACTTCCCAAACTTAAACTTCCTTTTTTTGCAGTCTCACACACATTAAATTACAAGCTCCTGGAAGGCCAGAAACGATCTCAATTTTGTAATCTATACCAGGGCTTAATACCCAGGTCAACAATAACAGGTGCTTAAAAAATGAGATTTTCATTCATTTAAGAGCACTGATATGTGCCTCAGTCAAGTAGCTCCTAAATACCTGCTTCAGGGTCAGGTTTGAGTAAAATTATACTCAAAGTGCCTGCTTAAGTGTTCCATGAGGGTTTTAGTCATTTTGTTTATATTGCTTGGCTGCTTCCCCCACAATCACAGCTTCTTACACCACATCCCCACCAGTTAAATCCTCCAATATCTTTTCATTTTCTTAAGTCTGTTTTGTGTGCAGATTTGAAAAGGATTCTACCGACTCTTCACACAAAACTTACCAGACTCTTAAAGTCTGATACTCATACTTTCCTAAAAATGGACGTTATTTTTGGAAGCAAGAGAAGTGATTTTTTGATAAACTATCCTAAGTCTGGCTCTGCCCACAAAGGTTTTCTTCTCCATATTTGGTAAATTCACAATTGGTGCAATATTTTAAAATTATTGTAATTGCTGGCTTGATGCTCCCACGTACACTGATTATTTCCTTTGCACAAACGAACTTTACAAGGTTTTACATAAGAGGCCAAAGATGTCATCATCTCAATGAGCCCTTAAATACTGGGGGTTCTTATTCTTTTCTGTATCCTGGACCCCTCTTTGAAGTCTGGTAAAGCCTGTATCTCATCAGGAAAATATGTTTTAAAAATTATGCAGCAGTCCTTAAGAGTGAAGGGCTTAGAGTCGGGAACACGATTCAAAGGTGGCCTCAGACATTTACTAGCCGTGCAATGCTGGACTTAATCTGTTTACCTCAGTTTCCTCATGTGCTGAACAGGAGGATAACAACAGCCTCTCGAGGATAAAGGCAGGTACTATTTGCAAGGAACTCTGCAAACCTTAGAAGTGCTCATAGAAACACTGTCCGTTTGTACAAACCATGGCTGAACGCGCAGTTTCAACCAGCGATCCCTGAAGACCAAGACGTGATTTTCTCCCATCCAAGGCCCGGACCTAACCAGGAGCCCCGCTCAAGGCCCTCTGCCAGTCCCGGAGCACCCTCCCCACAGGCGCAGACGGAGCCTTCGCACACACGGGCTGCCCGCAGGTCCCAGGCCCACCCCAGCCTCGCCTTCCTGCTCCCCTCACCTTTAAACGGCCTGGTCGGGAGGCGAAGCCCCAAAAGCCGAGGGCCCGGAAGGCACACCGAACCTGCGGCCGGGACTCGCCAGCACACCTGTCCTGCCCGTCCCGTGGGCCTCGGCTTTAGGACTCCGGGGGGGGGGGGGAGGGAGGCGACGCTGAGAGGGCAGATGGAGGGGAAAGAGGAGCCGGCTTTGTGCGGGGTGTCCGCCGCAGCCGCACTCCGCCGAGGGGGCGGGGCGGGGCTGGCACGCCCCACTCCCGCACCCGGGAAAAGCGGGGCTCCCATCCCAGAATGCCCCGGGCCGCGGGCGGGGGCGGAAAAGGAACGAGACCCACCCCAACCGCACCCTGCCTGAGGCGGGAGGGCGGCGGATCCTCCCAGAATGGCCCCCACTCGGTCACCGATAAGGCCCGACGCCCGCCGGGAGCGCAGGCTCAGGCGCCCCGGGGCTGCTCCCCACCGAGCCCACGGCCACCCCACTCACCCGCCGCCGCCTCCGGCTGGCCGCCGCAGCCCCGCCCCCTCCGTGGTTCTTACCCTCCTCCCTGAGCTCGCCCCGCCCCGTGCGGCACCGATTGGTCAGGCTCGGGAAGGTGTCCGCCCCCCCCCCCCCCCCCC
>NW_027185653.1:6067009-6087889 GCF_028583685.1 Petaurus breviceps papuanus
CCCTTGGCGGCTTCCGCCGGCTGAGAGAGGGGCACGAGAGCCTGAACACGCCATCTCGCTTATGGGCGGAACCTGTAGTCCGCCCGCTTCCTGTTTTTGGGGGGGCGCGGGGCACCCGGGAATCCCGGAATGGAGAGTGGGGTGGGGGAGGGGATCCGAGTTGCAATTACGGAAGCAGCTGACTAGGGAGGAGAAGGTTGCGAGTGTGGCGTGTTACGTCATACGTCGCCGCGCCCTGCTAGGTGACGTCATCCATGACGTATTCTAGCGCTCCCTGGTTAAGTAAGACGACCTCCAAAGGAGAAAATGCAGGGTAGCGACAGAAGGACCTTCCCCAGGTAGAGCCGCCGTTTTCCGTGAGGCTTAATCAGTGCCGTGTGTTTTAACAGCAGCCACGGCCACTGAAGGGGGAGTTTTCTGGTGCAGAGATGCTCTCATGTGAGCCAGTCGAACTGGGTCTCTGAGGTTCCTCGTAACTGAGGTTTAGGGATTCCTTGGCGCTCCCCCCACCCTGCATCCTGGCTCATAAAAGTTCCTGTGGTCCTTATCTTACATCATCCGCCTTCCAAAGAGCTTTCTTGACGCAAAAGCACGAGCCTTAGCAAGGCGCTGACAAAGGCATTGATAGAGGACGAGGACTGGCCTTATGGAGGTAGCCTGTGGGATGATGTTGTAGCTTTTAGGGTTTCTGAGGCGTCTGGAGATTGAGGGACAGGATGAGGAAGATGGATGATACGATAAGGGAGATGGGAAATTTCATGACCCGGGATGACAGAAGACAAGGAATTCCAAGGTCCAGGACAAAGGGAAAGTTTTATGGTAGTTCAAGATAAGGGAAGAGACTTCAGGTTAGAAATAAACCAGGGGCTTCACAAAGTATTAGAAAATCAACCCATAATATTTTTAACCCTTAGGGATCTACATCAATAACCTGTTTCATTTTAGTATTATCTAGGAGTTCTCTGGGAACTCAACTTCCTCCCAAGGCTAATGCCTCAACTCCCCCAAGGCTGCCGTCTGTTACTTTTTATCAGTAGTCTTGTTCAGCAATTCTTGTAGTTCTGTAGAAACTTAACCCTTTGCTCCTTCTCACACTACTATTCCTTTCCCCAAACTAGAAACACCTCTAATTTGGTCTCAATAGTTAATCCAAGCAATTGTATTAATACTCAATAGCTCTTACATTACCTGGAAATACACAATGGCTTACATATATATATGTGGAAACAATACTGAACTTAGTTACAAAATATAAGGAAGTAATAAGAATGTATATATGATATTTAGAATGGGGAAACTTCACTGCAAGTCATTCCATATAATCCCCACTCCTTTTTCTACACCTTTGAAGTTTCCCCACTTTTCTTAACTCTAATTCCTGTCATTGTATTGACATCATACAAGGGGGCAGTCCCCTTTATGAGTACAGATACAGAGATTCAAAAGAAAACAATAACAAACAATTGTCCCTTCCAGAGTCCAAAAGTCTCTTTTCACAGTGTTGTCTGGCAGGAGTTACACAATCTAATGGAAGTCCTCTGATTGTTTCCATCCATCCATCTTCAGCATCGCATTCCAGGCTCTTTCTCTTCTGCCTTCTTTCATTCACTATCCTATAAAAGAAACATTGGAACCAATTTAAATTACCCATCCTGAACCCTTATCATTCTTACAAAATTAAAATTTGAGTCTTGGTCAGTTGTCATGATCACACATTAAAACTACCGTGTTTCCCTGATAATAAGACCTATCCCGAAAATAAGCCCTCCCCTTACTGTGTAAAATTCCTCTAAAATAAGCCCTCCCCTGAAAATAAGCCCTATTGAGATTGCTACTGTAGTGAAGGTGATCCCCCGCGCTACATGCTACATTACGGTACCTTCTGTATGCACCCCCCTCCCCGTGAAACACACGCCACGCTCCGAGCTGCATCCAATCAGAGCTGCAGCAGTGAGTGCGTCATCCTGTTCTTCCCCAGTGATTTGCTTGCTGGCACCATTGAGAGCAGTGCCTCGGAGGAGAGCTGAGGCAGGACAACATAAAAACCCGGTATGTAAGCGGGAGTGAGGGGGCATGATGGAGGATAAAAAGGGCATGATGGAGGAAAAAAGAACTCAGGGGGCATGATGGAGTGAAAAGAAGGACTGATGGTCATAATTTTGTTATTCTGTCTGTTTTGACCCCCAGACATGAGTACAAAAAGGAAGAGCTACCGTATACTGTTGAGTATAAGAAAGCAATTGTAGAGGAGTCACATGGCAAGAATCTTGCAGTTTTCTGTAAAGAAAAACTTTTGGATCTTCGAATGGTCAGAAAATGGAGAGCAGATTATAATAACCTCAATCAACAGGTGGATGAGGGAAAAGGGAAAAAGCGCAGGTCTGGATCAGGTCGGCAGCCCTTATATCCTGACTTGGAGATCCTCATTGGTGAATGGATTGCTGACAGGAGAGCAAAGGCCTTGGTTGTGCGCAGGGCTGATATTCAAGCATTTGCCCTCTCAATGGCACCAGAGTTTGAAATGGTCTCAGAAGGATTCAGAGCATCACAACACTGGTTGGACGGTTTCCTTCAACGGTACAGGTATGAACTGTCCCTAAGAAGATCAACAACACTGTTTTAGCTGGAAGATGCTGAATTTATTAAACGTGCACTTGCATTCAAGTCCTTTATTGATAGGATCGACATTTCCAAGTACCAAACCTGCAATATGATTGCTACGGTATGGATGAAACTGCAGTGTTTATGGGACAAGGATCTCAAACAACAATTCATCACAGGGGTGCAACGTCAATCTACATTCCCACCACTGGCTATGAAAGTGCACGGGTCACCTGTGTTTTGGCAATTCATTTGGATGGAAAGAAAGCCACACCTCTAATCATCAGTAAGGGCAAGAAAGATAAGATTGAACGTGTATCTGGCATTTACGTTCTTGAAACCGAAAAAGCCTGGTGTACACAAGCCGTTATAAGAAAGTGGGTTGATTTAATGCTGCTACTTGTTATGCGAGGTAACCAAAGAGATCTGATAGTCTGGGATTCAGCCAGCACTCATCGCGCTAAAGAAATGAAGAACTTCCTTGAAGAGAGAAGAATAGATCAAGTAATGATTCCTGCAGGAATGACTGCCTATCTCCAGACCCTTGATATTGCAATAAAGAAGCCATTCAAGGACCATTTGCGCATGGAAGTCAATGACTACATTGAAAATAGAATGGAAAGAAATCAGCATGGAAACTTTGTGAAGCCCTGTCTGCAAGAAGTCGTGACTTGGGTGAAGAAGTCATGGGATAAAATTACTGACAGCTGTGTCGCCAAGGCACTACGAGCAGGTTACCTGGACAAGACATATTCGTTTAAAGAGAGCTATATTGCTGGACATGACAGATTGGGTCTACTTCTTCTGAAGGAAATGGAGGCGCAAGACATCCAGGACGGAATTCAGGGTATGGACACTTATGACGATGTTGTTGAAGAAGATGACATGATCATTATTGAATAAAGGTACATTTTTTTGTTCACATTTACCTGTTTATTAAAATTGCTGTCAATGTTCATTAAAATAAGCCCTCCCCTGAAAATAAGCCCTCTGGTGTTTTTCTGTCCAAAAAAAATAATAAGACAGTGTCTTATTATCGGGGAAACATGGTAGTTTCTTATATTTTTGCATTAATCCATTATTCATCCACCAGGAGAATGAGATTTCACTAAGGAATTTACATTATACTAACAATTACAACAATTATATTTATTAAGTAGTTGAGAAACTATTCTTTTAATATTAACTAATTATGAGAAAGCTGAAACAAGTGTGATCCTAACTAAATAACAGAATAATATTCCCACAAATCCTTGACCTACTTGTCCTTACATTATTACAAAGAATTAAAGGACCCTGACTTATACAGGAATATTTATCCTAAATCCTAAGCCTAATAGCCTTATCTTATAGTAACTTAAGATGTTCCAGAATCAAGTTTTTAATGGATTTGTTGTGTTTTCAAAACTTTTGATTATTGAAACTTGCCACCAAGAATGGGGACAAAACTGTAATCAGGGGGCCATATGTCCCCACCTTCAGAATGTCAATTTCAGGCAAAATGTATACCAAGCTGCAATCTGCATTGAGCCCAGCTCAGAGTCTGCCAGGTGTCACTGGAAGGGTCGAGTCAGGAGGATCCTGCCTCAGCTCATGCAGAACAGTCGTTCTCCCGACCTTCCATACCCATACTTCACAGGCCTTCCATACCTGTACCTCACAGGGTCTGGCATCATGGATCGGTGGCTCAGACAGCTTGGATAGCCTTTCTTAATATCCATACCTGTAGTTAGACTCAGAAGAATACTCAGTTAACAGTCCCATCAAATCTTAAAAAACAAGCTCCAACAATCAATCTAAGATATGATTATAATCTCACATTGGTTAAGGAATATCTCTAAAGTGAGCCTCAACCTATATTTATTTCTATATTTATTCTTGTTCATAAAAATAAAATCTCCCATCAAGATTATAAATTATTGCTCTAATAGATTTGCATTTACTTCCCAAGTTTTCCTATCTTCTTATAACTGTGCTTAGTTTGAGCTCACACTAAAATTTCTTTTCTCTCAACTAAAAATGTTTCTGATTTAATCCCAACAATCAATTCAGTCAATTGCATTTATACCCAATTACACTTTGAAATACACTGGGACCCCATTCCACACATATACACAGATATAACCTTAATCTGATCTGGTGGGAGAAGCTTTAACAAAATCTGCTCAGATGTTTTTAGCTGTTCTAACTTTTACTCCCATAAATTTCACTTATGTTTCCACTCCTTGGAAACTTCTTTGAAAGTGAGAGCTTTGAATCTGCTAGTCGAGTGAGTGGGACCCTGATGTCCCCTTCTCTACTGGAGAGCTCAAAGCTTCACCTCTGAGGTGTTTTTTTATACAGATCTATGTATTTTCCTAATTTGCCCCAGTGCCAAATACTAATTATCTTTAGCATTGAATCAGGAGTGGCACTCTTCAAAAATGACCAGAATGTATTCAGTTGCCTTTCAGTTGCATTCCGATACACAAAGCTTTCCTCTTTTAGATGATGCAGGAAATAGTTAAATGTTCATCTGACTGCCTCTTTGATCTGAGGGGAGAAGATTCCCTCCCTTTCTTATCGCCTTCTCCTCTCTCCACTTGACCAGAGTGGAATGAAGAGGAGGAGATTTTCAAACTTTTAAAAATCTTAAAACTTCTGTTCACACTTTCCAGTAGCAAATCCCTTAGACCTCTCTTAACTTCTTACCCTGCTCCTTCCTTTGCTACATGCTTAAACGTTCTTGCTTTTCTACTCATCTTTCTGTTAGACTTTGATTAAAGCCCCTTTAAAACCACACATACCTTATTTCTTTCTACCATTTCATTTACCATCATATAACCTAAACAAGACAATATTTGCCTCTCTTTCTTTCCCTCTCCAGCCTGCATTCAGCAGCGGGAGAAGGAAGAGGAGGGAAAGAGAGAGATAACAGCATTCCAAACAAATGTCCAGCAGTCCAGCTGCAGTTTAAACTTTACAGGGTGTTAGATTACTCACTCACACTCATTCACACAGCAACACAAAAACAGAACAGATAGAGAAATTGATAGGAAAGTTCCAGAAACTCACAGGGGACTGTCAGAAATCCTCAGCACAAATCACATATTTTCTTGGCCTCCAGATAGATGCTAAGGAGGCCAGGTTAGACTTGCTTTAAGATAGCCTAGGTGCAGATCCCCAGGTGTAGGGGGGTGGGGGGAAACTGGCCCATCCTTTCTTCCTGCCCTTGAACACACAGAGGCTGTTCATTACACAGACAGACACTTTACACAGAAACACACACACACAAAAACTGAATATACAAGCCAGTTTCACTGGAACATTTTTTTTTCCTTTATATTTTGGTAATTCATTCCAATTTTGTAATCTACTTTCCAAGGGACTATCAGCCGGCACTTCCTGAATCTGCTCTGATTTTCTTTGGGGTTTGGACTTTGCTTTCACCATTTCGCATGAGAGGCTTTTCCTCTCCAAGAGGCTCCTCCTGTCGGACAGGGGTCACCCACCTGCCAGCAGTCACCCAATAGCTTTCTCAAAGAGTCCTTCACCCTGGAGCCTGCAGTCCCTTTCACCACACAGTTTCACATGAGAGGCTCTTCCTCTCCAGGCCACCTTGGCTCCCAGACTCTTGAGGTTTGCTTGGTCATCTTACCTTCGGACCACACTGGTGCAGTTCTTCTACTGTGAGCGCTCATTTACCATCCATGTAGCAGCACATCCGTCACTTTTGCTTTCTTTCTCATTCTCTGAGTTTCTCTGCTTCAGGCACTTTGCTCAGTGAAGAGGAGAGACACCACCCAGGTCTGGAGACCACAGGAGCAAAGTGTCCCACGGGCACCTGCCTCCAAATAGGGCTGCTGGTCGGTCCCCACTGAGTCACGTGATCCCAGCACATGAGCCCCCAAGCTGTGTGGGATACGGAGACCCTGACCCAAATTGACTAGTCGGAGAACGCTCAAAGTGAAGGTAGAAAGTTTTATTAGAATCTCGCTAATAGTGGGCGGTCCAGTCTGTGGGCAAGACAGAGAGAGAGAGAGAGAGACAGAGAGACAGAGAGACAGAGAGACAGAGATTGAGAGAGAGACAGAGAGACTGGGTTAAATAAGGAAGGGTTACACGCTCCTCCCAAACATTAACTTAATTATTACTAATGAGGCTCTAATCTTGTTAGGTAACATACATAATACATGAGGGCCACTACACAAGCAATCACAGTAACAACCCCAGAATACTGAACCCCCTTCAGTCTAACCTAGATACATCCTTATCTGGGCCTGGGTGCCCCAAGGCCACTGTCTGTTTCCTGATTGGTCAAATCCACCTGCTGCTGCCGCTCCTTCTGTTCTACATTGTTTCATTTTAGTATTATCTAGGCCTGGGAACTCAACTTCCTCCCAAGGCTACTGCCTGTTACTTTTTATCAGTAGTCTTGTTCAGCAATTCTTGCAGTTCTATAGAAACTTAACCCTTTGTTACCTCTCACACTACCATTCCTTTCCCCAAACTAGAAACACCTCTAATTTGCTCTCAATAGTTAATCCAATCAATTGTATTAATACTCAATAGCTCTTACATTATCTTGAAATACACAATGACTTACATACATACATACGTATATATATATATATATATATATATATATGTGGAAACAATACTAAGCTTAGTTAAAATATACAAGGAAATAATAAGAATGAATATATGATATTTAGAATGGGGAAATTTCACTGCAAGTCATTCCACACAGAATCTTTATGTTTCATTTTGTCCTCTGGTTCTGGGCAATTCTCATTTAGAATTTCTTGAAATCTAATATTCAGGATTTTTTTAAAACATCTTTTTTTAGGTAGCTGAGTAATTCTGACAGGGGCCCACACCTAGACTTTTTTTCTTTACCCCAAAAGAATTTGAGTCCCATTGTCCATAGGCCTCGGGAAACCCCCAACCGTGAACTCTCCTGAATTTTCCCACTTCATCTTGCTTTTTCATGCCCAAATCTGTTACCCTTAACCTAGCCTAGCCCTCCCTTGCCTGTTATCTCCAGATTGCCTCTGGCTGCATTTCACCCTCAATCCCATTAAAATCCCATTCTCTTGGTTCCAGGGAATCTGATCTCTAGTCACCCCATATTACTAGACTACCCCCTAGATCCCTCCCACAGTATTTCTGTTTATAAGATCCATCTTGCTTCCATAAAGGTGCTCAGATTCAGTCTAGCTCAGATTCATTTTCTCTGTGGTTGTTCTGGCCTGCTCATCAATACAAGCTTCCTGAATGCTTAGGTTCCTTAAGAATCTAGTATGCAAATCTGTAATAAACTTTGCTTTTCTTTGGCTGAGAGAAGGCTTAAGTCCAATTTATTTGGCAGGACCTCACCTGTTGGTGCCTTGGGGGTACTGAGCAGCCCTAAAACCCAAGCCTCAATAATTTCAAGACAATCTCTGTCTGATCTGTTTTTTAGGTAAGTTGTTTTGAATACTCTTATTTGTTAATTTTTTTTAAAAATCCTTTAATTTTTTTGTTTGTTTCCTGGAATAATTGCAGTTTACTTTGTTCATTCTGATTTTCAGGGCTTTCAATTCTTGAGTAAGATTTACCATCATTTGTTCTAAACTATTATTTCTTTTTGTCATTAATTTTTTCCTAGCTTTCATTTCCTTAACATATTTTATATCTTTTGTTTCATTTCTTTCAAGTGTTCTTGTAGTCTTTTTGACCAAGGTGTTCTCTTCTCTGAGATTTAGCTTGCTGAGAAGTTACTCTTTTCATCTGGATTTCCCTCTTGTGCTTATCTCAATCCATAGCATTTCCTCACTGAGGTCAGTATTTTTTTCTTTTATACTTCTAAATCTAAAGTTGCCTCTGTCCCTTACTGTGAGCCTGACATGTCCCAACTGGATGCTGTTGATTGTGCTCATAATTACTGCAAGACCTCTGTGCTTTGCTTCTCAGGTGCCACCTTGGCCCTTTCTTCTGCTGTAGCTTCTGTTAACAACTTTATACTACCTTAGCATTGCACAGCCTGGAACTGGGTGCTGTGATACATAAGCATTGATCTGGCCCTATCTCTTCCTATCCCTACGGTTGGACTGTCTGAGGACTAAACTGGCCCTATTCCCTACAGTTTTTAGGAGGGGAGTGTAGGGTGCTAAACTGCTTGGGTAACAAGCTGCTGGTCTCCTGCCCTTTGGGAAGGGCTGCCTGGGTGCAATGTGCTATCCTGTTTGCATTTGGGAGTGTCTGGTCTCCTTTTGTCTTTTGAGCTTGTCACTGCTCTGCCCTCTCTTGTGCTCTGGGTCTTTTCTTAATTTTTTTTCTTTGTCCTCTTTTATCTTGTCTCTGCTCCAACCTTCTGCAGGACTCTAGCAGGACGTTTTTGCATTCCTGCATTGGATAGAGTTACATTTTCACTTTCTTTTTAGTTATCTTTGTAACTGTTCTTTCTCATGCAACTTTTAGAGCTCTACTGGAAGCAGGAGTAGACATAACACACACTCACCTTTCCATAATTTCTGAACCTTTTCTAATGTTTTTGCTCTTTCAGTTTTTTTCCCCTCCATCCCTCCTAGTTTCATTTTTAAAACTTCTTGGCCCTTTGTTCCAGGGCTAGAATCTATCATGTTTCTCACTCTCACAAGGTAACTGGGCCTAGTCTTCATTCTCCATTCTTGTTTCATTACCTCTGCCCTCCAGTAGTTCTGGTTTCTGTTCCCTTTTCATGTACAGCTAACCAGCTGTAAGCTTTCTTAACAGGAAGCTCAACCAAAAAAAAAAAAAAAAGACAATGTAAGTGATTATTTCAAGGAGACCAATTAAGAAGATTTCTGGAATGTGGTGGTATAGAAAGGTATCCTGTAAATAGCTTGTATATATTTGTTTGTGGTCTTCCCCCATCAGATTGTGAGCTTCTTAAGGGCAAAGTCTGTATTTTGCCTGTGTCTAGCATTTAGCACAGTGCCTGGCATATAGTAAGCACTTAATAAATGTTTTTTTAGTAGAGAATTTCATTGTATAATATATATGTTAAGGAATTGTGCTAAGAGTAGAAATATGCTTTTATTTTAAGCTCCGTGATTATAAGTACCTTGTCTTATTCTCTGTATCCTAATTATCTTTTTTTTAGTTTTTTAAAATAAATTTTATGTTTAATTTTAGTTTACAACATTCATTTCCACAAGATTTTGAGTTACAAATTTTTCTCCCCTTTTCTCCCCTTCTTTCCCCCACCCCCCCCCCCCAACTGCCCCCCAAGCACCCCCCCCCAATCTGCTTTCTCCTATATCCTCCCTCATCCCCCCTTCGACTTTCCAGTAGGACAAGATGGATTTCTGTACCCCAGTGCCTGTACATGTTATTTCCCAGTTGCATGTTAAAAAAAAATTTTTTTTTTACACATTTGATTTTAAAACTTTGAATTCCAGATTCTTTCCCTGCCTCCCTTCTCACCTACCCTTACTGGGAAGATAAGCAGTTCAGTATAGGTTGTACATGTGTAGTTACAAAAAAAATTTCTTATGAAAGACTGACTGTATTTCCCTCTATCCTATCCTGCCCCCTCACTTGTTCTATTTTCACATTTGACCCTGTCCCTTTTAAAAAGGGTATGCTTCTAACTACCCTCCCTCCCAAGTAGCCCTTCCTTCTGTCATCCCCCCTCTTATCCCCTTCCCCTCTACTTTCCTGTAGGGTAAAATATCCAATTTAGTGTGTATATATTCCCTCCTTAAGCCGAAATCAGTGAGAGTAAGGTTGACCCATGCCCTTTTGCCGTCCTGTTCTTCCCCTCCATTGTAACAGTTTTCTCTTGCCTCTTTTAGACTAGATAGGTAATTTGTAGATAATTTACCCTATTCTGTCTGTCCCTATCTCCTCTCATTATATTCTTCTCTCACCTCTTAATTTTATTTTTTGAATATCATCCCTTCCTATTCAATTGATCCTGTGCCCTCTCTCTATTTATATCTGTACACATATATACACATACTCATATATGTATGCATATACACATATACTCTCCTATATAGACATATATATGTATGTATACATACATATATATATATATATATATATTTATATTCTATTCAACTATCTTCATGCTGAGAAAAGTTTCATAAGTTACAATTATCGTTTTTCCATGTAGGAATGTAAATAGTTCAACTTTGATGAGTTACTTATGATTTCTTTTCCCTGTTTACCTTCTCATGCTTCTCTTGCTTCTTATATTTGAATGTCAAATTTTCTATTCAACTCTGGTTTTTTCATCAAGAATGCTTGAAAATCCTCTATTTCATTGAATGATCATGTTTTCCTCTGAAGAATTATACTCAGTTTTGCTGGGTAGGTGATTCTTAATCCTAGCTCCTTTGACCTTTGGAATATCATATTCCAAGCCCTTCGATCCCGCAATGTAGAAGCTGCTAGATTGTGTGTTACCCTGATTGTGTTTCTACAATATTCAAATTGTTTCTTCTTGGCTGCTCGTAATATTTTCTCCTTGATCTGGGAACTCCAGAACCTGGCTATAATATTCCTAGAAGTTTTCTTTTGGGGATCTTTTTCAAGAAGTGATCAGTGAATTCTTTCAATTTGTATTTTGCACTCTGGTACTAAAATATCAGGGCAGTTTTCCTTGAGAATTTCTTGAAGGATAATTTCTAGGTTTGTTTTTGTTTTGATCATGGCTTTCAGGTAGCCCAATAATTTTTAAATGATCTCTCCTGGATCTATTTTCCAGGTTAGTGGTTTTTCCAATGAGATATTTCACATTCCATTGTATTTTTTCATTTGTTTGGATCTGTTTAATAGTGTCTTGGTTTCACATAAAGTCATTAGCTTCCATTTGCTCCAATCTAATTCTGAAGGAATGATTCTCTTCAGTGAGCTTTTGAAATTCTTTTTCCAACTGGCAGATTTGGCTTTTTAAGGCATCCTTCGCCTCATTGGCTTTTTGGGCCTTGTTTTCCATTTGAGTTAGTCTATTTTTTAAGGTGTTAGTTTCTTCAGTCAGGCTGTTGACTCACTTTTCATGATTTTCTTGCATCATTCTCATTTTTCTTCTAATTTTTCCTCCACTTCTCTTACTTGATTTTCAAAATCCATCTTGAGCTCCTCCATGGCCATAACCAGTTCTTATTTTTCTTGGAAGCTTTTGGTGCAGAAGTTCTGACTTCGTTGTCTTTCTCCTGTTCTATCTTTGATCCTTTTTGTCCCCAAAAAAGGAACCTAAGATTTGATTGCTATGCTTGCTTTGCTTCCTTTGCTTGCTTATGTTGCCACTCAATTACTTGACTTTTGAGCTTTTTGCCACAGCAGAACTATGCTTCCAGAAGGGTTAGCTTTGTCCCAAATGGCTGGGGGTTTCTCAGCTGCCGAAGCTATTAGTTGGGTGCCCTCTCTGCAGCCCCCCAAGCCCTGGCCCACTGGCGAACACCCCAGCACCTCTACCCAAGCCAGCAATCCAGATCCCAGCAGGTTAAAGGAAGAGTGACCCTCTGAATGGTCACTTGCTTCCCCTACTGATCTGCAGTCCAGGAGCTCTGAAGCAGCCGTGGTGCGGCGGCTGTTGCACCTCCACCACTTCTTGTCCAACGGGTAGGGGCCATATCACACTCCTCCATTACCCCCTCAGTTCCAACAGAGTTCCACACTGACATTTTACTTTGTCTTTGGCATTTATGGGTTGATAATTCTGGAAACCACCACTGCTTCTGGTGGATGTAGTCTCCTGAAGTCTGCTCCAGCTGTTGCTGGTCTGGACCGCCGTGGGGCTAAAACCGCAGGCTCACATGGGGCTGGGCTCGGCTCCCAGCATCCTGTGATGGACCCTTCCTGTCCACCTGCCAAGCTGCCTTCAGTGGGAGATTTGTTTCTTTCTGTCACTTTGTGGGTTCTGTAGCTCTAAAGTTTGTCTTGAGTCATATTTTATAGGTATTTGAGGTGGTTATGGGGGAGCTCACAGAGTTTTCCTGCTTCTATGCCACCATCTTGGCTCCACCCTTATCCTAATCATCCTGAACTAAGTATACACTCAATAAATAGTTGAATGTATGAATGAATGAATGGATGTAGTAGTTGATCCATTTTAGTGGTAGCATGCCATGTTGTTTTTGCACCATTAAGAAGGAAAATTACAGATAAGGGTGGTATGGTGGTGGCTGTTCTCATTTTTGAGGGGATAAATGGCTTGAGAGACCCTTCTAAAAAAAACCCTTCCTATTATCATACCACAGAAGCTGTATTTGTTTTTGTATGTATTCTATTTGAGTCAGTGAAGTGAGTGGGAAATAGGGTCTATTAATACCTTAGCAGGGATAAATGGTCAGCTATTTGAGAGAAAGAATAAAGTGCCAGACTTAGGGGGAAAGGAGTTCTAGGTTGGACAGAGTTCCAAAAGATTTTTTGCATAGGGTCAGAATAATCTTGTCACCTTTGGCATTCATATCATTGCTGTATTTCAGAGAAGTGCACAAATCGTCACGGATCTATTCATATAAAGATAACATTTTAGGAAAGGGACGCATGCCTGCAAGAGAGCCAGTGAAGCAAAGACAAAATCTAATTATATACGTGATGTGTGAAACTCCGTTTAAACTGGTTTTAGTTTTGTTTTTAAGACTGAAGTGAATGCTTTTTTTTTAATATAGAGACAACCTCAATACCTTTCATTAGATATGGGGCTAAAGGAAACCAAAATAGAATAGTATCATAATGAAGGTGAAAAATAATGTTGCTGTCATATTAAGGTGTGAAAGTTAGAATCAGATACACCTCTTAAGGAAAAGGGAAAAAAAATCATTTAACGACAGATGCCTATTGAACTCCCAATGACTTATGTATATAATCTTCTTGTATTGAGTGCCTTCCAAAGCAGTATTATTCAACCTAGCAAATCAGAAAAGCACTGATTTTCTTTTTTGTCTGTCGTTATTGCTCAGTGGGAGTGGCACTTAAGTCCTTTAGCTTTATTCTGAATAATTGAGGTACTTTATCAATGCAAAATGATAAATTATAATAATAGTAAGAGGAGGATACTGTGTTCTTCATGTGTGTAGTTGTCAATTACAGCCAAGAATCCTATTTTCATTCCTTTTCAACAAGATCAGTTTTCCTTTTCAAACTGTTCCAGAAGTCTAGTGTGATTCTTCGGAGCCTGAGCTGAGGACGTGTTGATTAACTGCCATTTACTTTGATTATAGCAAATTAGATTTAACTGACTGGCATGTGAGCGATTTGCTGTTGGACAGGGATGAGAGGTAGTACAACACAAGCCATGATGCATTGAATTTCCTTTAAGTAATGAGATTTTATGTGGTACTTCTGTCTTTGGGAACATATTAATATGCTAGTTATGGTACTTTACTTTTGGGTTTGAATATGAAAGAACGAAAACCTGCTTCCTACTGTGACTAAATTTTGCTGAAGTTACTTCTAGTTACAACCTTCATTTCTGAATATTTAGAATGAGACCTGTGAGTGAATGTAGTGTAGATATAAATAGCCTCGTCTGAGGGCCCCCAGTCTTGAAGAATGATGTGAAAAGAAGCACTTTTGCGTAGGCATTCTGAAAATAGTTCAGTTACATGAAACTAGACTGGAATCCATATGTCCTTTCTCTACCTCCTACCTTCAGCTTTAGATCAATGATTATTGTTCCCACTGTCTTTATTACTTGGTTTGACTCATACTTTTAGAAGTTGCACATTCCTACTGAATAAAGACTAATTTCCTTAATTTGGTGTTAAGGACTCTATAATTTGGCTTCAATCTAACTTTCTACTTATTTCTTGTTACTCTCCCTATCATAGTCTATCCTTTAGCTAAACTACATCATTTTTTACAGACATATCCTTTACCAGGGTTGGAAAACCTATGGCCTCGAGGCTATTTGTAGTCTTCTAGGTCCTCAAGTGCAGCCCTTTGACTGAATACAGACTTCACATAACAACTGCCCTTAATAAAAGGATTTGTTTTGTAAAACTTGGACTCAGTCAAAAAGGCTGTATTCTAGAAGGTCACTCTAGGCTGCAGCTTCCCTACCCCTGTGTGCTTTCATGCCTCTACCCCTACTATGTTCATGATATTTCCTATGTCTTTTTTTCTGTTAACATCCTTTTGTGTTTTCTCATGATGACCATCTGTCAAATTCCAATGTTTGTGGTGAAGGTGCATCCATTAAGTTTGATTGCATTTAAGCAAACAGAAGATAATATTGGTGATAAGAAGGTTGTGAGATGCACAAGTCTTCAATAGTAAATGGTGATCATTGTTGTTTGCAACTCCATTCCTCCCAAAGACTTTCTGCTATATGTGATAGTCTGTGCCTATTGTACTAAAGTCACCCATAATTAAGAGCTTGTCCACTTTTGGCACAATGAGGGTCTCCAGGCCTTTATAAATTTTTCTTTGACCTTGTCAGAGTTCTTCTTGGTGGGATCATATACACTGGTGGCATGGGATTTTCCTTCAACTGGCAATCATGTTGCTATGAGCCTATCATTCACTCCTTTTGGGAGGCATGCAGGCCTGTTGACTAAATTAGTTCTGTGAAACCCATGCCAGTTTCACAGCACTCCCTTCACCTGTGGCCACTCCACTCTAGGAAAACATGTATCCAGCTCTGACTTCAGTAAGCCGGCCTTCATTTGCCAGACTTGTTTCACTCAGGGCCACTGTTTGGTTGCAATACCTGCCTAGTTCTTGCGCAATAAGTACTGTTCATCTTTCAGGTCTACTAGATTTACTATTGTCTAAGCTCCCACACATTCCATGAACCAATGGTCAATGGAATCTTCTTCCCCAAAATTTTTGTACTTTTTTTGTGTTTTGACCACAGGGTGGGATCCACACATGTTGAGAGTAAACAGGTCAGGGTTGAGTGAAGCAGACAATTTTTAGGGCACCTTTTCTAGTCCTTTCCTCACACTAGGAGGTGAACAATATGGTCCTTTAAAAAATCACTGCTCAGACAATCTAGAGGCTGCCCAATCCCACTGCTATTTCAATCCATTTAGAAGAAAATCTTATGGCCTGGGCTTCCTGTGTGCAGGGTTGTTATTACAGTTCCCACTGCATCCACACCTATTCCTTCCTCACTTGCCTGTTGCCACAGGACTTTGAATTCAGTAGAAATGGTAAAATGGTATAATGTCTTACGACGGTGCATAAATTGGATTTTAGGTGAGGCAGAATTCTGTAAAGTGATCAGCCTCACTCTTTCAGAGTCATTGAAGTCTAGTGGCAAGACCAAGTCAAGACCACTGTGATGACACAGTGACTGACTTTGACCAAGCTCTGAGTGCTCTACAGCACCTTCTTCAGCGACCTTAAAGGCCATTGGAACAAATTGGTTCTCATTTGCCCTTTCCATGGGGGGGATCTACACTGTGCTTGGGGTAGATAAACCGCTATCTCAGCAAGGGGTTACTCTCAATCTGATTTAGCCTGCTGCTAAAAGAGTTTACTGGGGTGTGACTGCTGTGCAAACCACAACTTCATGGATTCACAGGCAGGAGTTGGGTGATCAGTGGTCACCAGATGTGAGAAGGGCGGGGCGGCCCTCACACCAGAGGTGCTGGTCTTCCCGCAACACACCCTACATCTGTATTGTACCATATTGTTTATGTGGAACAGTTGGTGTCATGGAAGAGAGAGCGCTCAACTAGGAACCCGAATAATGTGGGTCTGATTCACTGCTCCTAAACTACGTGTTAATAGACAAGTTACTTAATCTCTCAGGGCTTTGGTTGACACATGTCAAAATGGGAATAAAAATACTTCTACTTTCTATCTCAGCATTGTGAGGAAGTCTGAAGTTATATTTATAGGTGATCTGTTTGCTTTCTTTTTTGTATTTAGAACTTTTGGACAGTTTTTGTATGTCTTGCATTATAGTGTAAAGGTTTTTTTTTTTTGCCTTATGTTATTCTGAGAGATCCTTAAGTTATCCCTTAATTTCTTTTAATATTACTGCCTGTTATTTCTCTTTCCAGATTGGGAAAATATGCTATTTTCTCTTTCATTTCTTTGGAGAGACTCACCACTGGGTTCAATATTTGTTTCCTTCTAAAATATTCTCTAAGGCTCTGATCTATCTCTTGAACCATTGTGAGATATCTTGTTACAGTTCCATACTCCTAGCAGTACATAGGGTAACAATCATCAACTTAATATTTGATTATGAAAGATAATGCATTGTCTCTATGTAGATAAGATGTTTTGATAAACTGTTTTTCTAATTTCTGCTCAGTAATAAAAGCATGAGTTACTATTTTTGTATTTATATTATTTTATATATTTTGCCTATTTTAAAAATTTATACTGCTATTAAATATTACTGCCACCTCTTAATGATAACTTATCCCATGGCAACCATAACAACGAAGTACAATAAATGAGCAAAATCAACAAAGGCTGTTGGACAATGTATACCTAATTCTGAACTACTACCTCTTTAACAAGAGGTGGGAGCCATAATTTACCATTCATTTCTCTGAAGTCACAGTAGGTAACTTCATTATTAAGAACCCCTTAGGTGTTATTTTTTTCTGACTGTTGTTTTTTTTTTTGTTATGTAACTTATTCTCTTGGTTTTGCTTACTTTGCTCTGTTCATTCAAATATTTCTACGTTTAAGGAATTCTCTTTATTTCTTGGAAGAGATATACACACCTATCAGTGAGAATCTTTGGAATGTGGGTGAAAGATAGTTGGCTAAGTGGCTTGTCCAAGGTCACACAGCTAGTAAGTATTAAGTGTCTGAGGCCGGATTTGAACTCAGGTCCTCCTGACTCCAGGGCCGGTGCTCTATTGACTGTGCCTCTGTAGCAGCAAGCACCCCAGCGTCCCCAGGGTGGCGGCCAACACAGGTTCTTAGATCTGCTTTGCTAAAGGAAAGCAACTCAAAATGGGTTAACAAGCTTACTTTAATCAGTCAAATATATATATCGTTTACCTAGCTCAGGGGAAAAAAGTCAGCACCCCGAACTTCAGAATATACAGACAGAATTATCAAGACAGAGAAACAGATCAAAGGAGACAGTTTCCAAACTGTCCAACCATTACATCCATACCAAATCAACATCTGGGTTTTTCAAAGCTGGGGGACTGTCAACAATGGCTTCCCAGAGTCTCATCTGATCAAATCACAGAACACTTCTCAAAGTGAGCCCCAAAACAAAGCCTCACATCAGGGTTTATATAGCCTTCTCCTGGCTCAGAGAATATAACAACCTTCTGACCCTGCTGCCCAATCACAGAGCATCAAGGTGTGGGCATTCCTGAAAAGCAAGCCTCCTACCACAGGCTCCATGTGACTATGTTCAGCCTATTAGGAAGCAGAGTATATTTTCAAATCAAGAAAGGTTCTCAGAGTCTCTTAAGCCTATCAAAGGGCCTAAGGGCAGGGAAGATCTTTAAATTTGCATTTCCATTACAGCCACCTACCTGCCACTAGCTGCCCCCTAAGGAGGCTAGATTTTTTTTTTTAAAGCATGTTAATGAATCTCCTTTCTGATAGCAAATTCTGATTCCTAAATTACAAATCTGGTTTCTATTAAAGATAATCTTTCAGGCTTCCTTAGATCATACAACCAATAAGTGGCATTTTGTGACAATTTAGGATAGAAAGTTAGAGGTAGAGACAGAGGAGTGAAAAGGGAGAAAAGTAGTGTATTTTTGAATGCAAGTGGCAGCACGTATCATCAGAGTAAGAAAACTGTTCAAGGAAACACAGGAGAGAGAACAAATGCAATTGTGAAAGCAGACCTTTTAGGCAATACTTTCCAAACATACTAAGTGGTTATTACAACAGTAGATGAGACTGTCTACCACGTTGTTTGTATGACTTCCTGAAATCAGGCCACCGTGTAGTTGGGAGGTTTCTGCATTGTTAGTATATCAAGAAAGAGCTGTGATTCCTCCTCCCCCTCCCCCCCACTTCTCACTACCACTAGGGTTGCCCCTTCTCGATTGTCTCCCTTCCTTTCCCCTTCCTGGTCTGTTTCCCCAACTGTAATATAATGACAAGGAAAGGCAACTTCCCAAGGTTCAGAATACCAGCATAGGGGCTCTCCATTTTATTCAGTGACAAACCAAGAACAGAGAAGATCAAAACATGACATTATTCAAAATACAGCATTTACTAAGGGTGATTAAATAATCTCCAAGGACTACCCCACCCCAGGACCTTCCAATCATTCAATCAATTACAAAGTCACTGTTCTAAATACTTCTCCACCCCTAGGCTATACCTTCATTTGGTCCACCACAAAACCCCTCTTCTCAAATGGAGATTAGTTTCCAAACATAGGTAAAGTACCTTCATTTGTCAATCACAGAGCACAATAAGGTCAAAAGTTCCCCACCCCTGGATCACAATTGAATCTACCCCAGAGTTACATCAAGTTTAAACACAGCACTTAATACCCAAATGGAGGTCTTTTCTTCATCTTGACAGGAGGCAAGTTCTCAGCAATATTAGTTCCTGGGGAGACAAGGCTTAGCAAGGCCATAAGATACATTGCCAGTCCCTTCATGAATTTATCCTCTGTCTGTAGAACAGTCCTAGAACCCCTGAACACATTAGCAAAGCCCTCTCCCAGGATTTCTGTAAACATACAACAAGAAAATCCTTCTTCAGGGCTTCTGAACCAACAGAAAGGCTCCCAGACCCCTGCAACAACAGCACTGTCCTTCACCAGTGGACAGTATTCATTCTGTCTGGAGGACAGTCCCCAGACCCCTGCAACAACAGCACTGTCCCTCACCAGTGGACAGTATTCACTCTCTGTCTGCAGGACAGTCTCAGGGCTTCTTAGCGAACAGCCAGGTTCCAGGACTTCTTCAACAAAAGGACTGTCTTTCACCAGTGGACAAATCTGGCAAAACAACATCAAAACAGACAGACAAAGTACCAGCAAAACAGCCATGTCTCCTCAGTCCTTGGCAGCTCAGAGGGCAGGTCTCAAAAGTCCAGGGCAATTCAAAGTGGCCACCAGCAATTCTCATAGTCTCTCTCTCCCTCCACGAGGTGCTGCTTCCAAAAAGATCTTCCGCCTCTCTCTTGTCTCTCCAAATCTACATCACCAGCTCCTCCCAGTTCAGGACTTTCTTTTCACATCAAAAAGTCCATCCCACAGGAGGGATTAACAAGCTCTGGGTTTTAACACAATCAATTTGAAAACCAAGCCAATACAGGGGAATCTTCAATTGCCATTACCATCACACCAACCTAGGAGAGATGGCTAAGAAGTGTCAAGATATTAGGAGATGCCCTGTTTTTCCAGAGCTAAACAAGCAGACCGTGCCCCGGGTTTGCCATAACAACAATCTTGGATGATCTTACCTTCTGGCAAAATGTGTTGACCAACATCACATATTCCGAGGGCTTTATGATTTTCATATTAATTGATGATAACTATTTAAGATTTTTTGGAGTCTCCCTATTTCCCAGGGATCTGAGAGCCAGAAGCAGCTGACATGTTGTAGCAGAAAGCCATTAATCACATCTCCTGACACGATGTAAACCAAACCAGGGACTGCACTCTTGTTCCTGCCATCGTAATTCTGGTTCTATACCTCACTGAATGATCATAAGGCTCAGTGATCTTTAGGACTTAAAACAATCACAAGGCTTAGAATACCTCTATTGTCCCAAGAAATGCCAACTATGGAAACTGTACTCAGGACCTAAAGATGACTGGGTGCCACCTTTTTGTGGTTTTCAGGGATTAAAAACCCTTTCCCTCTATAAGCTCTCCTCAAGACTTGATTCACAAACCTCTTTCCCTCAGTCTGGAATTAAACTTTCGTTTGATTTCTGACTCTAGTATGCTTTGTTTTGTCCTGGCCACCCACCGGTTAGAGACTGGTTCTGGTCCTGGACATGTACCACCACCAGTGGTATCCTCCCCTTGCCTTGCATTTTCCCCCTTCCTAGGACCAGGCTACCCAAAATCCATCCAGGCTAATTGACTCTTCATACTGTTTTTATGAGATGAAGGTCAACTCTATTTCTTTTAGTGAGGTAAAATAATTAAGGGTATAACTTCCTGGGTTCCTTCCATGCTTATTTTCTGCCCTGCCTCTTTATGTGATATTCGTCCTCCACCCACATTGATGGGGTGCTTGAGATCTATGTTTGTAAAATCAATTTGTAAACTCAATTTGTAACATCAATGATGGGGTGCTTGGGATCTATATTTGTAACATCAGTCTGTAAAACTTTGTAACATCAGTTTGTAATACCAATTTGTAACATCAGTCTGTAAAACCAGCTTGTAAAGTCATACCCCTCCCCAAA
>NW_027185653.1:6087989-6095624 GCF_028583685.1 Petaurus breviceps papuanus
GGCAACAACTCATGAATTGTTTATCTCAGCTTGGAACAATAACAAACTATTCTTATGAATCCTTCACAAAAGTATTTATAAACATTCCAGCTTAGGAAACTATTATCTCCCCCTTGTATAGTGTCCCTGCCCCCATGAATCCTTCGGTACCCTATCTCTAGGTTGACTCCTTGGGTGCCTCAATGAATCCTTCAGGACCCTATCTCTGGGTTAACTCCTTAAGAGCCTGGGTTCCCAGTCATCAATCTTGTCAAACATGATACCGATGGGTGGCAGACTGGGCACTTCTCCATCAGCCCTTGTCGTCTAGTCGACTTAGTGATGTTTCAAACCTAAAACCACACCTCTAGGTAGCCCCCCCCCCCTTGGGCTTTTTACCAGTGAATCATGGGCAATAGGCCTTTGAAGTTACATTAAAAATTCGTGTTCCTTTAAACACTGGCCCCACCTTAACTCCTCCCTAATCCCACCCTTAATCACCTAGTTAGCATAATTGGCCCGGGTTCTACTATGGATTACCCTATAAAAACCTTAATTCTACCCCTTTAAGGTTTCAGGTCCCCTAAGAACCCTTGTCTGCTGTAAAGTGTACAATAAACTTTTACAACTCTGACTCCAAGTTAGCTTGGGCTGAATTCTTTCCCAACTGAATCGAAGGTTTTCTGGTCTTAAGATAAGATCAGAGTTCCTGCTGAACCTATTGTGAGCCATCCCTCATCAGCATCAGGAAAAAATGCTGCACAGGAAAGAAATATTTTTCTAGCCAGGCAGTTTTAAAAGACATTTTCAGGTACACAACCAAGTCAAAGAAGGCAATTCCCACTTAGTGGTACGAGAATGTAGAGAAGCAGGCTATCTCCCATTTTAGGCAAATGCTTGAAATCTTAAAGACCCCATCTTCAAAAATATGTCTTGAATAGATATTTATAAAGACAGTTTCTAATTGTTATGTTTTCAGAATGATCTTGTATGTACCTGATCTCTTTCTCTTGTAATTTTATTATGATGACTTTTTGTGATCATTTGGTGACTTGGGAGACTCATGGATACAAATGCAGGTCTAAGCCTAATTTTTTTTATTTTTTTGGACAGGTACTTGACAGTGTCAAGGCTCTACAAAATCCAACTCTGTAACCCTGGCTTCTCAAAAACTTGCTATTTTTAAGAGAAATTTTAAAAAGCAGTGAATTAATACACCAAGTCTGACAATGTCCAGGGGTCAGTGTTAAATAGCTGGCTCTCTGCAAAAAATATAGGCAGGAAACATTTTAATATACATTATTTTAAAAAAATTTTACTTTATTTTAAATTTATGAAATCAAGCATTTCCATAATGCAGTAGAATTGCAAAAAAAAGATGATTGTACATGAAACTGCAAACCTATTATTATTATATGAAAATATAAATATTATTATTATATGCAAACCTATGCTATTCCTTTTAAATGAAAATCGTAACTTTCCTTCTTTCTTCTTCCCTGCCCTAGAGATGGCTACTGTTAGACACGTGTATGTATATTATATATAAATTTTTTCTCAATAAATATTAGTACTTTCTCTGGATACAGTTAGTATTTTCATAGGTCTTGTAATTTTGGGTAAAAGTCAAAATTACTTATTCACTCAAAGTTATTAAAACAATATCACTGTTATATACAACATTCTCTTGGTTCTGTTCATTTTGCTCTTCATTATTTTGTGCTAGTCTATTCATGTTTTTCTAAGATCATCGAGCACAGTAGTATTCCATCACAATCATAAGCCACAACTTGCCCTTAATAACTGTCTCCATCAC
This sequence comes from Petaurus breviceps papuanus, assembly GCF_028583685.1. NCBI lineage: Eukaryota > Metazoa > Chordata > Mammalia > Diprotodontia > Petauridae > Petaurus > Petaurus breviceps. The sequence goes on from NW_027185653.1 coordinate 6,089,785, forward strand.
ATTCTTAAATCTAGAATTGACAAGTCTACAAACAAAAAAACAAGCCCTGACTTGTAACATTTGCCAATTTACAAGGCAGAAGAGGCCGTTGTTGAAAATGGCTCCAGCACATTCCTAAATGTTCCACATCCATAGTTCCCTACCTTTACAAAGAAGAGAGGAAAGTGTGTATTCTTTTCTTGTTGCTACTATTTCTACTTCAGCAACCAGGCTGGCATTCTTTGTTGAAAATCAGATCCTGAGCAGCAATTTTCCTTGTCATTTCTCCATCCATTTGAAGGATGAAATTGCCATTAATGCAGCCAAGAAATGATTAGCTGTTCTGTTTTGGGCCAAGAGCCAACTCCAGCAGATGTTTAGATAATTGAAGTCCCCTTTCAGTTCCACATTATGCCTCCTTGCCAGGTTCATGATCTGTTTTCCAAACTCCTAATCTATATCCTCTTTTAGATCTTGTGTTGTGTACTCAGATAGCAAAATCGTTTTTTGTTTATGTCTCTGATCGGGGTTGATCTTTGCCCAAATGCTCCATCACTGTTTCCTCCTGGTTTCTGCATTTACTTCAGTACATTTTATTGCACACATCATTGCTGACTCCTCCTTCCCTCTTCCCCCCACATATATTTTTACCTATCCTGTTACATTTGAATAATATATAAACTTCTGAAACAATATTCTGGTCATGGGTCCCAGCTCACTAAGTCTTCATTATACTTATGAGGGAATCACTGGTTCATTTGCTTATTACCCAGATTCTGTATATTTCTGCTACTGATTGCCTCTAAGATAAACATATAAAACCCTCATCCTGTCATTTAAATCCTTCTGCAATATGCCTCTTGCTGATCTTTCTGGTCTTCAGTATTTTTCTCCTCCATAGTCTGTGCTAGTTCATTTGTTGTTATGTCTGACTCTTCATGAACCCCATTTGGGGTTTTCTTGGCAGAGATCCTGTGCAATTTCTCCAGCTTACTTTACAGATGAGGAACTGAGGCAGAGTTAAGGAAATGGTCCAGGGTCACACTGTTAGTGTCTGAGGCCAGATTTGAACTCATGAGGAAGAGTTTTCCTGACTTCAAGCCCAGCTATCCATTATACTACCTAGCTGCTGTGTTCTAGTCATATTGCCCTGCTAATGTTTCCCTGTATATAAAATTTAAATTCCCACCTCCTTGCATTTGCATCAGTGGTTCTCCATGTCTGGAATGCATGCCTTATCTTTACATTAGAATCCCTCTTCCTTAAAAGCACAGTTCACATAAACTATGCTACATGAGGCTTTTCCTGATTTCCCCTTGCTCCCTTGTCAGTATTCTGCTTCTTGAAATTACTTTCCATCTATTTACCTACATACTATAAGTTCTGCAAGACATTTTGGTTTTGGTCTTTGTAATGCTAATGGATGTTTACTGAATTTCTGCAAATATATAGGGCCATGTCTTTATTGTTGGGTTATTTCCATAAATTGTATCTCCGGTTAGTTACTGCCACCTGATATTCTTCCTCCCTGTAAATTACTATGGTTTTGAAATTTCTTTAGACTATGAGCAAATACCTATTGTTAGTTATGTTCTACCCTTCCCCGGAAGCCCATCATTCTTATATTTTAAGCTACAGGCCTGTAATGGGAATTTGAAGATCTTTCCTGCCCCTTCATAGACCTAGGGGACAGGGACATCCAAGGGTGCTGCCCCCTCACCCTCGCCATGACCATCCCGCTGTGCAGCTTCATGTTCGGCAAGATTGTGGGCAGCAAGTGGGAGGCCTACCTGGGGCTGCTGCGGGCGGAGTACACCTAAGGGGATGCCCTGGATATGCTGGGCCTGAAGCGCTACTGCTGCCGCTGGATGGTGCTGGATCCTACTGGCCCATGTGGACCTGATCGAGAAGCTTCTCAACTACGCACTGCTGGAGAAGTGAGCCCCCATCCGTGAAGGCTGGGCAGCCATTGGCTGCGTGGAAGAGCCCGAGGAAAAGAGTCCCCATCAGCCATTGGTGGTGTGGAGGAGCCCAAGGGAAAGAGCCCCCTGAAGGCCTGGCTCAGCTGTCTGCCACAAGGCCTCCAGAGATGGCAATAAACCCACTATTGGGGAAAAAAAGAAAAAAATAGACCTGGGGGGCAGTTTGAAGACCTCCCCTGCTTTGAAAGTAAACTCTGCCCCTTAGTAGGCTGAATTGTAGTCACATGGAGCCTGTGGTGGGAGGAGTTTTGTTGAAGGGAAGCAGAGCCCACAGGAAGCTGGTTCAGAGCTAGCCAGATGGGTGGGGGAGGAGAACACTCAGGTGAGGAGTCAGATAAACTCATGAGTAAATATTGATCTTGTCTTGGTTTGTGGGAAGGCTGAAGGATGCTGTGGGTCTCTGCATTCTTATGGCTTCTGAATATCTTTGGGACTATGATGGAATTGGCTTACAGGTTTTGGTATTTGGTTTTCTGGTCTCTGAATAAATGTTTCAGTTATGTTCTCTACCTGGATAATCTGGTATATTTTTCGATCGAATGTCATGCGGTACTTATAGTCACGATCTTTCTCGTGATTGTGGGTGCTATAAATATTGCATTGGCACTACAAGGCCATAAATCTATAGCCTATTTTCAGATATCTTTTCAAAAGCTTAGTGAATTCAGTCATCAGAGGTAGTGAACAGTTTTCTAACAGCACATCCATGCAAAAGACTAACAGCACTCTAGGAGGCTGAGAAGGAAATAATACTCAATAAAAATTTATTAAGTACATATTATGTGCCAGAAACTGTCCTAAGCACTGAGGATACAAAACAAGGCATAGGATAGTTCCTGCTTATAAAAATTATTTTCAATTTATAGAACAAAACAAACATTTCCATAACACAGTACAATAAAAAAGATGATTATACATGAAACTGCAAATCTACCATATACAACTTGCTATTCCCTCCCTCTAAATATACAAAAATTATCATGTAAATGTCTTTCCTTTTTTTCCCATTCTCCTTCTACCTTCTGCACTCTAGAGATCACTACTTATAGGTAAACTATTCTATACATCTATTTATCACTTTTTCTGCATGTAGATAGTCTTTCTTATTTCCTTTTTAATTTGTGTACTTAAAACAGTCAAATGACTGTTCCAAGTCATTTTTAAAACAATATTGTTGTTACTGTATACAGTTTTCTCCTGGTTCTTCTCACTTCATACTTCATCATTTCATGCAAGTCTTCCCATGCTTTTCTAAGATCATTGAGCTCATCATCTCATATAGCATTAGTAATATTCCATCACAACTGCCAAAACTTGTTCAACCATTCCCCAATTGATGGAGATCCCTGAAGTTTTCAGTTTTTTAACACAATAAAGAGAGATGCTATAAACATCCCATTCACACTAAAAAATATAATTATTTGTGAATTTCCCTCCATCTTATTTTTGCTCACAATTTTCTTTCTTAGCCTTTCTTACCTATTGATGTTACCATCTCTTCTCCCCCCACCCTCCCACCCCCACTTCACCTATCCCAAGAGTGCCCCCATCCCTTCTCCTACCATTCCAATCTCAGTCCACATATCCCTCTAAAAGTCCTCCCCATCCTCCCAAATCCAGATCTACCCCTTTTAAAAGTCCCTCCCTTATTCTCTCACCTCTGTATGTTCAGAAGATTTCTACACCCTTCCAGATGTACACCTTGTTTCTTCTTCAACCCAGATGAGAGTTAAAGTTTCCAGCATTACCAGCCCTTCACCCCCACCTGCTTCTTCTGTATTAGTTCTTCATTTCACAACCCATTTTTATAATTGCTCCTTTTTACCTTTTTCTACCCAATGTTTTTTTAGAATCACCCCATCATACACAACTTAGCTCCAACCTTTGAAACTACTTTTGTAATGATGACAGTTTTAAGAATATTGATAACATTTTATATATAAACAGTTTGACTTTAGTGCCTTATAATCAGTCTTTAATGTTTTCCTTATTTCTTTTTGATCTTTTAAGGACCTCACAATCTATTAGAGGTGGAAGGAGGCAGCATGAAAACTGTACATAAAAAATATAAAGGATAAATTGGAGTTAAATAGCAGAGGAAAATTACTGTTATTAAAAGGTGATCAGGACAGGTTTCTTGTAGAAGGTGAGATTTTAGCTGGGACCTCAAGGAAGCCAGGAAAGTCTAGAGGTACATATGAAGAGGGAGAGAATTCCAGGTATTTATGATGCTTGAGTGTTTTGAGTGAGTAACATCAAGAAGACCAGAGTTATTGGGAGAAGTTATACAGGGATTAAGGTGTAAAGGTGGGAGGGAGCCAGGTTGTGAAAGACTTTGAGTATCACTGAATTTTATATTTGATCTAAGATGTAACAGGAAATGATTGGAATTTATTGAAAAGGTAGGTCAATGTTTTTAGACCCATGAAGACTAATTTGGTGGCTTAATATAAGTTGGACCTGAATTGGTCTCTATTTGAGGTAGGGAGAACAAGAAAAAGGCAGTGTGTAGTACTCTGGAAGAGGTCTACATCAAGGTGGTTGCTGTCTTAGAGGAAAGAAGTGAACATATATGAGATTATGTAGGAAAAATCATTAGGAATTGGCACCTGTTTTCAGGAGGTGAGAAGGTGGAGTTAAGGATGACATCTAGATTGTAAACCTGGTGTACTAGGGAGATGGTGGTACCCTTAATATTAATAGCTAAGTTTGAAAGAGGAAAATTTGGGAGGAAAGAATGAGTTCATCTTTGGACATGTTGAGTCTAAGATATCTATGGGATGTCCTGTAGGTAGTTGAAGATGCAAGTCTGGAAATTACAAGAGAGATTAATGGTGAGTAAGTAGATTTGAGAAGCATCAGTTTGGAGATAATAATTGTACATGTGGAAATTAATCAGATACCCAGTGAAATACTATAAAAGAAGAGGGGGAAAAAGACCCAGGATATAGAGACCTGGGGATACCCACTTTTACCATGTATGTCCTGGGCAAAGGTCCATTAAAAGAGACTGAGCAGGAGCAGTCGGATAGGAAATGAACCAAAATAGTAATGTCACGAAACTTAGGGAGTAGAGAATATTGTGAAGAGGGTGATTGAGAGTGTCAGAAAGAAGACAACCATTGGATTTGGTAATTAAAGGATCATTTGTTAACTTTTAGGAGTTAGCAGTTTTCAATGAATGAGACTCAAAAACAGACAACAGAGAGTTAAGAAATGGACAGAAGGAAATACTTTCTTCATGGCTTGTTTATTCCCCCTAGGAATGTTTCAAATGCCCTTTAAAATTATTTTTTTCATTAAATGTCCTCCCCCCTCCCCCGCCCCATTAATGGTTAGACTCAGTTGTAGAGTGGATGACCTTAGGTTGTATCTCGTAGATCATGTTGGGTTATATCTTGAACTCTTTTGCACTTCAAAAGACATTATTCCATTCTTGTGATTATTGGTGGGTTTGGAATTGGTGTTATTTGAATTTATTTTCTGCTGTATTGAAACGTTTATTTTTTCCTGGTCACTTACAGAATTTATTAGTCAGTAGAGTTATTAAGTTTATTTACTAGTTGTCTTACAAGTAGCAGGACAAGGTGTTTTCTGAAGACAATCTTTTGGATTCTTTCGATTTTTAACACTTTTGTTTTCTCTGTTCAGAAGTTCTGGGCAGTTTTCATGCAATTGCTTTTTTATTAATATTTTTAAATTTTTAGTTTTCAGCAATCACTTGAGTTTGAGTTCCAAAATTTTCTCCCCTCCTCCCCAAGAATGTGCAATCTGATAGACTCTAGATATACATTCACATTAAAACTGATTTTACATTAGTGCATTGTCTTTCTCTTTCTTTCTTTCTTTCTTTCTTTCTTTCTTTCTTTCTTTCTTTCT
>NW_027185653.1:6095634-6162110 GCF_028583685.1 Petaurus breviceps papuanus
TCTTTCTTTCTTTCTTTCTTTCTTTCTTTCTTTCTTTCTTTCTTTCTCTCTTTCTCTCTTTCTTTCTTTCTTCTTTTTTGGAGGGCAGTTGGGGTTGTAACTTACCCAGGGTCACACAGCTAGTTTTTTCGTTAAGTTACATTAGCGATTGTAAAGAATTCAGTCCAATGGGAGGAACCAGGAGAAAGAAGAGACAAACAAGCAAATAGTATGCTTTAGTCTGCATTCAGACTCTATAGTTATTTTTTTTGAATGTGAATATCATTTCCATCACAAGTCCTTTGGAGTTGTCTGATCCTTTCATTGCTAAGAGGTAAGGTTTCATTGCTCTTCTATTATTTCTTGTGTTTCATGGTTTACATTTTCTGACTGGGTATAGTTTTTGTTGTTTTTTGGAAGGGGAGAGAGCCCTAAAAAGTCCTTTAGTTTGTTTCTACTTATTCTCATTTTAGGATCAATATGTTTTACTTATATGAAGATCATGCTTTCTTTTTGTTACTTCTTTTTGGTTTTTCTTCCGATCAGTTATATTCCCTTTTCTTTGAGATTTGTTTACCGTGGATTCAGTTTTTAAATTTTTTTCTCCAATTCTTTCTTCTGCGGAAGCCGCGTTCTGCTTTTATAAAACCACTTAAGAACATGGAGTTCCATGCTCTTCTCTGAATTCCTCCGGGCCCTCTGGCTCATCTCGATTTATTTTTTTTTTCATCTTGTGGTATTCACAAATGAGGCCATTTCCCCTTCTGTTATATCATCCCTCTTAGTTAATGCTATTTTCTTCTTGAGATCTTTGGAAAAATCATGCGTTTTTTTTTCCTTAACTTTCTCTGTTGGTCACTTTTTTGAATCCTTTCCTTTTGATGGCAGTTTCCTTGGGGGGTGGAGGGGAAGGGCATATCTCAAAACTGTTATATGCATTGATGGTGGCATGGCTCTTTCCTGCAAGTGGCAAACACATTGTCTGTCAAAGGCATACAAGCTTGTTGAGAAGATTAGTTTTTATTATAAAATCTGTGCCAGCTTCACAACACTCCCCTTCTCTGTGGCTGCTCCACTCCAGAAAAACATGTATTCAACTCTGACTTCAATAAGCTGGCCTTCATTTGCCAGCCTTGTTTCACTCAGGGCTGCAATTTGGTTGCATTACTAACAAGTTGTTTGTGTTTCAGGGCTACTGGATGTACTGTTGTCTATAAGCACCCACACATTCCATGAACCAGTGGTCAATGGAATCAATCTTCCCAAAATTTTTGTACATTTTTTTGCATTTTGTAAGCAGGTCAGGGTTGGGTGAATATTTAGGGCACCTTTTCTAACCCCTTTCTCACACCGGGAAGCAAGCAGAGTATGGTCCTTAAAAAAGGCTGTTCAGACATGCCAGGGGCTGCCCAATTCCACTATTATTGTACTATCCATTAAGAAGACAACCTTATGGCCTGGGCTGTCTGTGTGATTACAGTTCCCATTGCATCTACGCTTAATGCTTCATCACTGACTACAGGACTTTCGAGGTAGGTAAAAATAGGAAGATGTCATGGGTGATGTCTTTTGACTTGTGCATAAATTGGATTTAAGGGAGGCAGAGTTTTGCAAAGTGGACAGCCTCCCTGTCATTGAAGTCCAGTGGCAAGACAAAAGTCAAGACTCAGGATGCAGGGGCTGACCTTTATCTTTATTCTGAGTATTCTACAGCACCTGCTTCAGCCCCTTTAATAGCTCTTCTAACAAATTGTTCTCATCTGCCCATTCCACGTGGGGAAGTCTTTACATGTCTGGTGTAGACACTACTAACTCAGCAGGGGGTTACCCTCAGTCTGATTTAGCCTGCTGCTGAAAAGGCTGCTGTGCCAACCACACCATCATGGATTCACAGGTGACAGTTGGGTAATCAGGTGGATACCAGATGTGGAAACCAGTCCTGGAAAGGGCTGGGCAGCCCTCAGCACCACAGGAGCCAGGAGCCAATCTTCCCTGAACACCTGTATGACCCTCTTCTTACTAGAATTTTATAATAGCCCTTTTAAAACCTATTTATTAAGTGGTGAAATGAAACTTACCTGATAATCACAGCCCCCTAATAGGGGAGAGAATACAGTCTTTAGGGTTTAGATGACTTTAGAGAAGAACCAGCATCTCAGAGTTACCTGTGGAACCTTGAGGCCTGGCTCTGGTAGAGGAGAAAAAAACACTTCCAGTTACATATTCACTGCTCTAGTGAAACTGATCTGTAGAGAGCTATAATGCAAATGTACAGATCTGTGATTTCATCAGTGAAGAGAACTGGTCCACTTAAGCAATTCTTTGGCAAGTGACAGTCTTGCAATTCCTGGGGGCACTGAGTGGTTAAATGACTTGGATCACATAGTTAGTATGGGTCAAAGGCTGAACTTGAACCCAAGTCTTCCTGGCTCTGAGGTTGATTTTTCATCTATTACTCCATAGCTGACTCCTAAAATTTTTACCAGGAAATTAATTTTATATATAAATCTTGCTAGAGACAGCAAAACCACTTCCAAGACTGATTTTTAATACTTGTTTATTTCACCTGTGGGTCATCTGCCAAATTATAGTAGCCATTCATTGAACAGCTTACTAATTGGTGAGGCAGTCTTAGTGAATAGTTTTCAAATTTGATCTCTGTCTAAGCTAAATTCCAAAAGGTAATGTGACTAGGGGGAATAGTGGATCATCAGGGAACTTTTTTTTTTTTTTTAAGCAGTTGGGGTTAAGTAACTTGCTCAAGGTTACACGGCCAGTTATTTTATTTCTGGGTGTGGTGCTGAGTAGCTGAGCCTGGATTTGATCCCAGATCTCCTGATTCTGGGGCCAGTGCTCTTACTGCGCCACCTGGCCACCCTGTCAGGGAACTTTCAAAGATTGTTACTTCTCATATTTAGGTTCTGAAATGAGATTTCTGTAGAGGAATAAATCACTAACAACATAGGAAAAGTTTTTCTTTTGGGTTTTTAGGCCATGTGCTGAGAGAAATACTGTTGAGAAAACTTTAGGGAATCAAATTTCTTTTTTTTTTTTAAAGCAATCAGGGTTAAGTAACTTGCTTAAGGTTACATGGCCAGTTATTTCTGGGTGTGGTACTGAGTGTCTGAGCCTGAATTTGATCCAGGTCATCCCAACTCTGGGGCCAGTGTTCTTACTCACTGTACCACCTGGCTGTCCCTAAGCAATTGGGGTTAAGTAACTTGCTCAAGGTTACACGGCCAGGTGTTTCTGGGTGGGCGCAGAGTATCTGAGCCCGGATTTGATCCCCAGGTCATCCCGACACTGGAGCCGGTGCTCTCACTCGCTGTGCTACCTGGCCGCCCCCTGGGAATCAAATTTCTAAATGGCATTTTAATGTCAACAAATTCTAAAAGCTAGAGTGAACATTCAAAGTGTTGAATCATTGTTTAATACAATAGGTTAACAGTTACTTCAGGGCTATCAAAATTATTCATTTTAGAGAAAGAACAGTGGAAATGCTGATTGCTACTATTTGCACTTTATAGCTATCAAGTATTTCTTAGTAATTTTTATTCCCTATCCCTTACAAGAAACAAATTATCTGTTAGACCCTTCTGAAAAAGATATACTTAAATAATGCAGGATGGAAATACTATAATAATATGTAAGCATTTTAATTGATCCTCTTTTATCAACCTTATATAACTGTTTGAGAAAATAACATTCTAGGGGGCAACTAGGTGTCCCAGTGAATAGAGCATGGGCTCTAGAGTTGGACCTGAGTTCAAAGCCTGACACTTGACACTTAACTAGCTGTGTGACCTTGGGCAAGTCACTTATCCCCAATTCTCTCTGAAGAAAAGAATTACTTTGTAGGCCAGTATGGACAAAGGTGAGACTGAACAACTATGATTTTTAAAGAATTGATTTTAATTCATGAATTTCTTAATTTATAAAGTCTGTAAAGGAAATCATCAGAGAAAGAAAAGAATACTTAATGACTAAAAAATGATGCTAATATATTTCTCCTACTTACCTAATCTTTCCTTTTCTCCTTTACTCTGACCTTCAATAATCTCAGCTTCCAAGTGTAGTGTGGTACTTGATAGTGACAGAGCAAAATATCTAAACACCAAGTTTAATTGGATGTTAAGAGCTGATCTGCTATTATGTTCTAGTCTCTCTGAAGGCAGCTGTCTTCAGATAGAAAAATGAGTTCATGTGGAATTGTGTTAATTTGAAAAGGATAAAGCATTCAGAAAAACAAATCCATTAAGAGAAAACTTTATATCAGGAACAAATTCCTTCAAATGATTTGATAAGGCATCAAGTTGGACTTGGCTATATCAGAAAAGGCGTGCTGTTCAGTGAGGCACCAAGTTGGACTCGGCTATGTCAGAAAAGGCGCGCTGTTCAGTGAGGCATCAAGTTGGACTCGGCTATATCAGAAAAGGCGCGCTGTTCAGTGAGGCACCAAGTTGGACTTGGCTATATCAGAAAAGGTGCGCTGTTCAGTGAGGCACCAAGTTGGACTCGACTATGTCAGAAAAGGCTGTTCAGAACAAGCAATAATTCCCCAGTTCCTCTGCTTGCTCAAATCAAATTGTTGAGTTCTAGGAATCACATTTTAAGAGCTATAGATTACAAGTAATTTGACAGTCATTTCATCATAATGAATTTCCCTAACTTTTCTAGTCTTATCCAATACCTCAATTAAATCAATTTATTCAGATGGGCTAAAACTGTTAGTGTGGTCTGCCCCCTTTTCTTCTCTAGGACTATTATGAACTAACTGAAAGGGACTTGTTTTCACGGGACTGAAAGTCAATTATACATATTACAGGAGATGACACAAATTGCATAGGGTTAGAAGACTGGAATGGATTATAAGCTGTGCAGGCAGGAGAACCTAATTCTTTAGTCCAAACACAATTAAGTTACCATGGATACATTCCTTCTCATTTAGCACTTATCCTATATTCTGTTCCTTCTCCTGAGGAAAGCAGAAGCAGTCTAACTGCCTTATTTCATATTTAAATGTTTAATATATTCAAAGTATAGTTGAGAGGGTTCTCAAAGTTATTTCTATGGTTTTAATTTTATATGATCTAATAAATAAAGTGGTACTTTTCTGGGCATACATATATAAAGATCAGCATAGGGAGAAGGACTGGACCTCTGATTTCATTGGTATAGGGAATTTCCTGGTGAGGAAAGTATACCACTGTAAATTGTTACTTTCTTTAATTAAGGAATCAATCATCTTTTAGTCCATGTTATATCTTTTCAATATTAAATTATTAGATGTTTTCCTGAAATCTATATAAACTGCAGTTAGTGACATTTCCCTGATCTGAATAAATATTTCTAATAGGGAAATACATTTAGTCAGCATGATCTATTTTTAAAAATGGCTTATTTAATCAAATCATTCAAATTATGTGAATAAATGTATAACTATGTAGATTTTTTTCTCTTATAATTCTGTAACAGTTAAGGGATTTCATTCAATTTACTTTTTTTCTAAATTGATGCCTTCTGTTTTTATATTACGTTCGTTGCTGAACATCCCTCTTCCTGATCCTCTCTGGTCCATTGTGCCATTTTTTACAATAAAGATTAAAAAGGAAAGGAAAAAATAAACCTCACTTCAGTGAAATGATCAGTCATATCTGATCATATGTACTACATTATTTTAGACCCATAGTGGTGAATCTATACAGTGTGTAGAGGGAGGTAACATTTTCTTGAAGTTTCATCAGTCACTAGTTATTTATTAAAATTTGACTACTGTGTGCCAGTCATTTTGCTAAGTGCTGGTGGTACAAAGAAAGGTATACCATACTCCCTGGTCTCCAGCTACTCACAGTATAATGGGTAAGACAACACATAAAAGAAGGCCAAAAGGGAGTGACAGTTAACTAAGGAGAGAATGAAAGTACTTGGGAAATGGATATCATAAAGTCCTGCACTTAGGTGGGAAAATGATGATACTATGAAGTCTACTGTGAGTTTGGGCTTGGCAGGGAGTGTCTGCAGTGTTATTATATTTCCACAGTGGGATCCTTATTTAACTTTGACTGAATTTTGGCAATATGGATAACCAATTATTATTATTGGTCAGATGATGTCAAGTCTTAGGTGAGAGGACATGAGCAGTGGCTTAGCTCAAGCTACCTATCGTAGTCACTTTAAATTGAGATGAGCTGCTTAAGGTATTCATGGTACTATATCTGTGTGTCCTAATTTAGCAGGTCTAACACATGAACCTGTTCAGAGTCAGACTTTCCATGGCTGAGAGCCCTCAAAAGTTGGGTAGAGGACACTGTAAGGGTCAGGTGATTGAGTCTGGCAAAAGTTTAGAGGCCGGTCTTCCCCAAAAATGCTTGCTTGGCTTCAAGAGGTTTCCTTGAACCCATTTCCTTGCAATATTTCTTGTGTCACGTAGCCTCTAAAACCATTTTAATAAGCAAATTGCCTCCTAATTAGGGTCCAAACATTCTCTGAATGCTTCAGTTTTTATCATGAAGCACAAGATTTGAACTTGCTCTCCTTAAGATTATCTGCCTGAATCAACACCTTTATCAGCTTTCATCCTTCTTACTTGACAATTTAATAATAACACTCCCAACCATGAGTAACTGAAGCATCTTTTTGACCTTGTTTTTTTTTTTTTCTGCCAGCTAGATATATGCTTCTCTTAATTGAGATGATTCTTTCAGGAACATCATTTCATTCATCTTTAAAAAAAAAATTTATTTTAGAAGCATTATAATCTCCTTCCACTGGCATCCCACAACCACACATTGAATAATTTTTCTAAATAGAAAAAGAAAACCTTCAACAAATATGTATAATCCAGCAAAGCAAATTTCGATCTTGCTTTTGTCCAAAAAATTTAGATCTTGTTGCACATTTTAATCCCATCACTTCTCTAATAGGAGGTACATGGTATATTTCATCTTCTATGACTCTGAATTCGTGGTTTACCATTGCATAGTCTTTGAAATTATTTTTCTTATGATTGTCACTGTTATTCTTCTAGTTGTGGTCACTTCACTCCATAGTGAGTATTCCCAATAGACATCTTCCCAATTTCTTATGAATCTCTGTCCAATAAGAGGTAGCTCAATAATCCATTACATTCATCTATGATGATGTGTTTGGTCATTCTCCAGTAGATGGGCATCTAAATTTTCCAATTTTTGGATACTACATGAAGAACTGTTATAAATATGTACATATATGTAGTTTTCTTTTCATATCTTTTTAATAATCCAGTCAAAGGGTATGCACAGTTTAATAATTTGGGGTTCAGTTCTCAATTGCTTTCCGGAGTGGCTAGACCAATTCATAGGTCTACTGAAAAACAGTACTTTCGTATGCCTGTTTTCCGTCAGCACATCCAACAAGTGTAATTTTACTTTTTTTTTTTTATCATCTTTGCCAAGTGGGTGGGTGTGGTGTTTTAATTTGCACTTTATTATTGAGTTGGAGCATTTTTCTTATGTTATTGATCAGCTTAGATTGTTTTGCCTTGAGCACTGCCTAATCCATATTCTTTGATCGTTTGTTTATTGGAGAATGCAATTGATCTTTTTTTTTTTTTTTTTTTTTTTAGGAAATGGGGTTAAGAAATTTGCTAAGGTTAAAACGACCAGGGGTTTCTGGGTGGTTGCTAAGTGTCTGAGCCCGGGATTTGATCTCCAGGTCTTCTCAACACTGGAGCCGGTGCTCTTACTCGCTGTGCTACCTGGCCGCCCCGAATGCAATTGATCTTTTGAGAACTATTTATCTGCCCAGTTATTGTCTTTTGCTGTTCAAAACCATGGTTTTTTTGCTCACTTACGCAGGACTTCCCTAAGTACCCGGGGCATCTGGGCTATGTCTATCTATCACTGCTGTGGTCTTCTCAGCCTGATATACATCTCTGTAAGGTCTGTCTCAATCTCCCATTGGTGAGTTCTTCTGGTGCCTTCATAATTTTGTTGGGTCATAAGCTGGTCTTCATTTCCCTCCTAACCCTGTTCCTGGCTTCTGAATTTCAAAACTGTGATTCCTTAATTCCATTTCCCCATTCCCCATTAGAATGTAAGCTCTATGAAGTTTTTTTTTTCTCTTGTATTTGTATCCCCAACCTCAGCACAGTGCCTGGCACATAGTGAGTACTGAATAAATGCTTGTTTCTTTCTTTTGACTAATCCACTGGGGAATGGATTATGGTCTTTTATACTAATGATTCTATTTATCATTTATTTGTCATTTCTGTGAAAGACACCTCTGTCCATTTTTTCCAATTACTTTCTGATATATGGTAGTTGACCAATGTGATCTTTCATATACAAGTTAAATATCCTTTGGGAATTTAATGCTGTATATAGTGTAAGTACTGGTCTATACCTATTTTTTTGCCACATTTTCTTATTTTCTCAGCAGTTCTTATGAACTAGAAAATTCTTCCCATATTAGTTATATGTTCATCAAATATTAGATTATTGAATTTGATTCTCATTCTTCCACTGTCCTATTTTTATGATTTTTAAAACCATTACCAAATATTTTTTATTATTGTTTTATGATATCATTCTTGCAAATATTTTTTACTTTTAGAAATGAGATCTTCCTTTTCCCTTCTTTTCTTCCGGATTCTGCTGTTGCCATATTGTGCTGATGATTTTCATGGATTTGTTCTTGCTTCTATATTGCTATTTTATATTCTTCTTTTCTTCATTTGTTTCATTCATGTCTTACTCTTTATGACCTCTTGGGGTTTAGATACTATAGTGGTTTGCCATTTCCTTTTCCAGCTCATTTTATAGATGACAAAACTGAGGTGAAGGGTTAAGTAACTTGCCCAGGGTCACATAGCCAGTAAATCTGAGGCCAGATTTGTGTTTTCCTGATTTCAGACCTAGCACCCTATCTGCTATGCCACCTACAGCTCCTTTCTATATTTTTTGTTTTTGTTACCTCAGTATTCTTTGCTTATTGGTGTTTTCTAAGCAAATTATTATTTGGTCTGAATATAAAGGTTTTTTTAAAAATAACTTCCACTTCTTTCTCTTAACTTCTTTCTTATTGCTGACCTTTCTAAAGTTATAATAGTTGAGGAAATAATATTAGCAAAATAAGAATCCCTTTACCTTGTATTTTTTTGGGGAAATAAAATCAGATGCTTATTACGAAAATGCATAATCAAGGAAAACAAATTGCCACCTTAGCCATATGCAAAGATTTGTATCTGCCTATTTATTCCATCACCTATTAGGAGATGTGTTAGCATTCTTCATGAATCTTCATTCTTCATTAGCATATAATCATGGTTGATCACTGCATTGATGTAAGTTCTTAAGTCTTTCAAACTTGTTCATTTTATTGTATTGTTACTATGCAAATTGTTCTCAATCTGTTCATTTCATATCAGTGTAAATATAAATCTTCTCAGGTTTCTCTGAACTTGTCAATTTCATCATTTCTTAGGGTAACAGTATTTAATTATATTTGTGTAGAAAAAAAACTTGTTCAGCAATTCCCAAAGTTGATGGGCATGTTTCAGTTTTTTGTTACCATGGAAAAAGCTGCTATAAATATATTTTCCCATGGACTTACTACGTGTAAAGTTGATTCAAAGAATACACAAGTTAGTGACTTTTGAGACAACACCAATTCATTACTTCACAAACAATGCATTAATGTGCCTACTTAACCACAGACTCTTCAAAGTTTATTGGTAATTTTTTTGTTGTTAATTTTGACAATCATTAAATTGTATGTGTGGTAGAAAATCAGAGTTGCTTTAATTTGCATTTCTTTAATAGTAATTTGAAATTTTTTTTCATTTAGCTATTGATAACTTGAATTTCTTCCTTTAAGAATTGCCTATTTATGTTCTTCAACAATTTATCCTGTATTTTGCTTTCATTTTTAGTGAAAACATCTATGTGGATATGATTGAACATTAAGAATATAAGAATATCAAGTTAAGTGAATGTTTATGAATGACTTAAAAATTGTGTGATTGCTACCTTTCCTACTTTTCAGCTACTCTGCCATTGTCACTATGAAAGTTACCAGGCATAGAGCCATTTAATGTTTTAACTCTCTTAATGGATTTCTGTGACCAAATAATTACTTGCCCTGGGGACATACTGCTAATTATTTTGCATAGCATAGCATACACAGTCTTGGATCATATTAGAAAATTTTCCAACTTGATAATCTGCCAGCGATTGTGTTCTGCTGGCATTGTCTATCCAAGATCAGGTTCATTTCCCCACCAAATGAACTGCCATTTAACTCAATTCCATATCTTTTTCTTATGAATGGTTACAAAATCAGATTTCCCCCATCCTGTACATGTACAGTTATTACTTTTAATGTAAATAAAAGCAGGACTTTTCATTTCTATTAAATTTGAACCTTACCTTTCAGTTGACCATTCTGAATTATTGAGATCTTTTAGAATCTTACTCCACTATATTTTCAAAGTTTCTCACAGCTTGTATGTTATTTAGACTTTGGTAAAACATGAATTGTTTAACTGGACTATTATTGAATAAGGAGAGGCTTCTATTTTCACTTATGCAAATGGTAAGTGGAGTCTTAGATGAAAAGAATGCACAGAAAAAAAAAACAAATGAAGATTATATATGTAACAAATATGGCAGTTTTATTTTTACTTTGTTAAGTTTTATAATGATATAAGAACTTGACATTTGATTTTATTGGTATAGGGAATTCCTGGAGAAGAAACAAGGAAATTAAAGGGGGAAAAAACCAAACTCTAATTCATAAGAAACTCACTTTGTTCTGTAAGAATTTTTCTGAATATCTATTTAAATCCTAACTCTGCAATGTACCTAACCCCAAAGTTCCTAATACCCTCATTATTTATGAGATATTGTCTGCTTTCATATCCATGTTTTGATAATACTGATGACATATTTTGTCTGTTTTCATGTCTGCTAGATATGTACCTTCTGCTTTACTTACATTTTCATCTGCAAATGCCAGCAGATTCTTTTGTGGTTAGATTGTGCGTCTCAGTTCCTAATTAACAGGAACAGGACAGGACAAAGTGTATAGGACAAAGAAGGGGTGGTCTTTTGGGTATATAACCAAGCTTTGCATTTTGTATTTTGCCTCTCCTACTAGACTGCCTCTAGTAGAGAGATAGCCCTTCTTGCAAGAAGAAATAATTAAATGAATCCTTCCTGTCTCTACTTGGAGAGATCACTGCTTATTTTATTTTGGGCAGGGGTCTTCTTGTGCCACATGTGACCTAGGGGTGGATGGCTTTTGTACTTTCCATTACCCCTTAAGAGGGTACTGGGTAGTGACTGTTGAAGTTGTAACTTAATTTCATCCCATGGGTGGAGAACTTTGACTTTTGTACTTTGTGGCATAAGGATAATTGAATAATTGAGTTACTAAGTGATTGTACTTTGTTGGAAACTATGTGACCATTTTGGTGAAGACTATGTGGCCATTTTAGTGATAAGTTGTTGAGTTGTGACATGGTGAACACTGGTTTTCTGTGAAAGTTGTAACATTGTGAATGCTATACCTTGATTTTCTGTGAATGTTTTGCTCTGATTTGTTATTGAATAGAGAGTTCACTAACTATGTAATCAGAATCTGGAAAGCTGTTCACAGCAGCAGCCCTCTGGAAAGCTTGCCTTTATAGTTGCTGAGATAGTAGTATGTAGTAAAAGTATTTTGCCTCAGTCTTCTAATCGACTCTGCTTCCTGTTGCCATGCTTTTAATTATATAAATACAAATAAGCAAGTTTTGCCCTGTATCCTCCTCCTTAACATTATAATCTTTATAATCTATGTATTAGATGGTTGGGCTTGATTTAATAGAAAGAATCCTTTGTTTGTTGGATGACTAATTCCCTCTCTATGCCTTAAATTTCCCCTTCTCTAAAATAGAAAGTTTGGACTAGATGATATTCCAGGAATAGTTTTAGAATTTTAGAATCTATAAAATTAATTTAAATGTAGTTATTGAATGATGTGCCATACATTTCACTAGGTATGCCTGAAAACTATCACAAGGCTTCCATGTTGCCCAGTCCCTTGTCCTTGACTATGAGGGGTTTGTGGTCTGCTCTGGGTGTGGATTAGGGAAACTCTTAAAACAGCTCTATCTTCTCTGAGAGGCAAGGTTGCCTATTCTACTGTGAGTTCTGATGGAGCAAAGAAATAACAGAGCAAGGTCTAAGAGAGGACAAAGAAAAGCGGAGGAATCCCATGGCCTAAGTGAAGGATTTGGAGGCTTAACTGCTTGTGCACCCTTCTTTATTGCCAACGTAAACTGAATAATTGAAACAAAACACTTAGCACTCAATTCCTTTATATGTCTGTCATGAATCTGTTAGTTATGTAAGGGAATATTCAATCTTTTGAACAAGATGATTTAGAGTCTGAGGTATTTCGGGGTAGGGTTAGGTTTAGGGTTAAGGTCATGCTCACTACAAATTTTGGATTAGAATGGGAGGCAGATTCTGAGGGGTATGGTTAGGGTTAAGAGTTGCAGACATCTTGGTATTTTAAGGTTAGGGTTAGAATTGAAAGGCACATTTAAGGTTAGGATTAGGAAGTTCCAAGGCAGTTAGGGTTACAGTTAAGAGTTCCCAAGGCATCAGGCATTTAGGTTTCAGGATGGTTTGAGTGGAGGGTCATGGGTTTCGGTTAGGGTTAGGATTAGAGTTCAAAGCCACATAGGATTAGAGGCTGGAATCATTTAGGGTTTGAGTAGGTAGGGTTGGGATGAGAGTGGTTAGGTGGGAGGCACCTAGGGTTAGAGTTGGGCATTTAAGGTTGGAGTTAACAATCAGAAGGCACACACATTTAACTTTAGGATTAGAATTGGAAAGTAGGTAGGGTTAGGAATTTTGCATTAACCCTATTCTTACAATAGGAGGTGCATTCAGGGTTAGGGTTTAGGAGTTGTGAGACTTAAGAGTTCTACACAGGAAGCAATTAGGGTTAGGGTTACCATTAGCTAGTGTGGCCAGGCAGTTAGGAGTATGGTTAGAAATTGTAGGCATGATTTAAGTTTACAGTGAGGGGTTCCTTTGGCAGTTTGGAGGCATTTAGGCCTAGATGTAGGGTTAGAGTCAGGAGGATTAGGGTTCAAAATAGAGGTTAGGGTTACTGGAGGCAGGAGGCATGCATTTAAGGCTAGTGTTAAGAGTCTAGTTAGGGTTAGGATTAGATGTAGCATTAGGGTTAGAGTCACAAGGCATTTAGCTTTAGTTAGGGTTAGATTCTGGAGGCAGCATTCATTTAGGGTTAATATTAGTATTAGAGTCGGCACAGTTAGGGTTATTCTGGAGGTTAGGGGTTAGGTTACCATTAGAGTCAGGAAGGAAGTATTGGTGGGGGTGTTATGTTGAGGGTTAGAGTCCCAACAAATATATCAACAATGCCTACGGTAACTATAAATATGCTGATATGCTTATTAATCACAAAATATACCAGGCTTTCTACAAGGGGGACATAGCTAGAACATTTATTGAAATACCAGAAAGTTGAGTCTTCAAAACAGAAAGTCAAAGCCATCAGAGTGTTTATGAAGTTGGCGCCCATAGTTAATGCAATAAACACCCACATTCTCAAGCCTTCAAAACAGAACAGGCTACCTCGGGCAAAAATCCTCCTCTCCTGACTCATGGCCACTACTCATTGTGCACACAGCTTGCTCCCAGCATCTTTGGTCTCCTGCAGTTCCTGTTGTTAGGAGTGATTAACAAAAATTCTGTCTGGCTAAAAAAATAAGTTCCTGCTACTGCCACTGTTATTGCTGCTGCTGCTGCCAGGCTTCCAGTCTCCTCATGCACTCTAGATTGGCTCTCACTTCCTCTTGCCCTACCCCCTCCTGCAAGGCCTGAGGGTTAGGGTTTAAGTGAGGAGGTGGAAGAGCGTTATGGATTAAGTTGAGGCCACCATTAGCATTAGAGCTGGGATGCATTTTGAGATATGTCATATTTTCGAGAAGAGGGGGTGGGAGTGGGGTGGGGTTCGAGCTAGATTTAGCATCTGGAGAGTAACTGTTACCTTTAGTGTTAGGGTTCAAGTCAGTAGGCGTCTTGGGAGGGTTAGAGGGTGTAGTTAGGTTTAGAGTGAGAAGGGTTAGTTTTTTAGGGTGTTTAGTATTGTGTTTAGGGTCAGGAGTACCATTTAAGCTTATGCTTATAGGCATTAGTCCAGAACGTGGGATGGACTCTGAAGGTATTTAGGGTTAGGCGTCATTTAGACCGTGCATTTAAGATTAGGGTTAGAGGACAGTTATGGTTAAAGTTGGGAGTATTAGGGTTAGAGTGCAATTAGTGTTAGGGTTATATTTGGAGGCTTGGTTTAGAGTCGGGTTTTGGGTTAGAGTCTGGGAGTTAGGCGAATCAGAATGCTGGACGGTTAAGATGGTTAGTTGGTAGTCTGGAGGTAATTATGGTTAGAGTCAGGAGTGTTCTAATTAATTTTAGCATTGGGTCAGCCTTATATTTAAGGTAAGGGGAGCCATTTAGGGAAGGTTAAAGCATACATTTAGCTTTACATTTGGGGTTTTTAGGGTATTTACGATTAAGTAGGTAGCATCTAACCCGTAAATATGGTTAGAGGCAAGGAAGGGGAATTTTGGGTTAGAGTTGGAAGGGAGTCAGGAGGCAGGAGCATTAGGGTTAGGGTTTGATTCTAGAGTTAGGGTTTACTTAGGTTTGGAGGCAGGAGAGTATTTAGGGTTAGAGTCGGCAGGTACCCCATACTTAGGTTTAAGGTTATGGTGCCATTAGACATGGGAAGGAGGCAGCAAGCAGCAGGATTAGGTTGAGGGTTAGAGTTGGGAGGCAGGTGCATTTAGAGTTAGGGTCGGGAGGCTTTTAGGGTTAGACTTCAAATTTAGCCATTAAAGTTTAAGGAGTGTCATACAGGGATTAATATAGTGAGGGTTTAATTTTCTGTTTTTTTTTTAATAAACATCTGATGGATTCAACTTCACAATATAATTTGAAGTCAAGAATTTCCTTCATTTTTTCATATTCTAGAACCTTTGTTTCTCCAAACGAATTTTTGTGTTATCTTGTCATATGCCCATTAGTTAAGTTTGATCTGTAAAGCACTAAATCAGAAAGTTGATTTATATGATATTAAATAAAGGATATCATTGCCTGATATTTATCTACAAATACATTTTAAATATTTTCTTTTTAAAATTTTGAGTTTCAAATTCTCTCCCTTTCTACCCCCTCCCATCCCCAGTTATAAGAAAAGCATTGTGATACAATTGAAACCAACCTTAGGAAACATTTTTATATTAGCCATATTAAAAAAAAATCAAGACAAAGTTAGAAAATTGACAGAGTTTTTCTTTGGGCGTCCAGAGTAGCCAAGTCTTTCGTAATTGATCATCATTACAGTATTGCTGTTACTGTGCAGTTGAGCGTTGCCATATTTTTCTGAAACTATTGAAACATTTCCCTTGTCAATTCCCACATGATATCCCACAACTTGTTCAGTCATTCCCCAAGTGTTGATCATCCCCTCAATTTCCAATTCTTTTACTACATAAAGGGCTGCTATAAATATTTTTGTGCATATAGGTACTTTCCTTTTTTCTTTGATCTCTTTGGAATGTAGTAGTAGTGGTGGTGTCCAAGGATATGTACAGTTTTGGTCCTAGTTCCAAATTCTTCTCCAGAACAGTTGGATCATTTTACTAGTCCACATTCATTTGCTGTTCACTAAATTGGTTGTGTTGGACTCTGCATAGGTTTTCTTATCAAACATATGTAGTGGTCTGTCATTTCCTTTTCCAGCAGATTAAAGCAAATAGGGGTTGAGTCCCCTATCATCATACAGTTAATGAGTGTTTGAGGCTGAATTTGAATTCAGGTCTTCCTGTCTCCAGCACAGGATCAGCACTAGCTGCCTCCTATCCAACATTTTTTGTTTCTGATAGGTTCACCCTGTAAAAAAAGAAGCTGGTCTTTTTCACATTGATATCTACAGTTCACCAAAAAAGGAAATGGGCATAAAGAATGTAATGACAAGTAATGGTTTGGGCTATAGATGACTTGACAGCTATACTGTGTTCCTTGTTATATGTGCAGCATCTAGAAATGTACAAGAAGTGATCTGGTATTGTGGTTGGGTCTTCAGCAGAATTTGTAGGAAGGCAAAAAGTTTAAGACAAGAGTCTTAAACTGGGTGGAAAGGACATTATATACATATATATTATATACACACATATATGTATATATACATTATACATTATATACATATACATTATAATGGCAGTAGTTGATGAAATGACATTTCCATTAAGTTCTCAGTTGTTACTTTAAAAAAAAATTGAATCTGTGATTTCGTCTGTGTATAGAGCTCTCAGTGAGGAGCTCCATTAACCAATGCAGATCTGCATCTGCTTGGAGTTTCCTGTGTCAGACAAAAGGTTAAGGCTCACACAGTCAATGTGTGTCAGAAGTTATTCTTGAACCTATATTTCAACTGTGAAGTCAGTTTTTTATCCTCTATGCCAGCAATTAAAAAAATAGATCTTCATTTCTTAGTTTCAGTGCTCCAGATCCTTTTCACGATCGTTGTATTTAATGAATTGATAGCGCGATTGGTGATCAGACTCTATCTTTGACTTATGAAATAGTGTGAAAAGCTTTTTTAATATGGGCAAATATAATACATTTCAAAGCCATGATCATAATTTCTAGATAAAAGCTTCCTCCTTTTCTTTGAAAAGAATAAATCAGATTTCTGCATTTTTAAAATGTTTAATTTTTTGTTTTCAATTGTTTTTCTTGTATTGGCTGTAACTTAAAATTTTGAAGTTAGTTATTAATAAAACTGGAGTGAGCAAGAATGTTACCTTTCTTATTGAATATTCCTCCTGAAAGCTTAATTGTGTTGGAGTTCATTCGGTACAGATTGTGCACCTAAATTTAGAAGTTCATTTTGGGGGTTTGTTATGGTGTTTTTGAGAGGTCACACCTTTGCTTTTTTCACTAATCTAAATTGGCTGTGATGCAGAGAATATTGCTGATAATAATTCCCATTAACTCTTTGTGTGTGTAGTTACTGCATCAACATCATTTTTGGCATCTTATTGTTGACCCTGGTCCCAAGATATTTTCCTTAGGTGGAATTTATTAGACAGCAACACTAGGACAGATTGAGGACAGGGGAAGTTCTTTTGTTCCAAGTGCCCTCTATGGCAAGAAGTCACACTATAGGATGAGGTATGTAATCTGCAAGCTGTGGTATGACCTACTTGCTTCCTGTTTTCTTATGGTGGCATCAGTCACATTCCTGTTAAAAACTTCAATCTTGAGGCCCTGCTTTTCAGATTGGCAATTATTTGCATAGACTATTATAGTAGGAGGTTTTTATCCATCTGGTACTTCAAGGCCATTGCTTTTATTTTCCAGCTTCCCTTAATTTGTTATCTTCCTCTATTATAATAAGGGAGGGACTCTTAGAAGGGTAAGTAAGATAAGGCATGGGAGCAGAAATGGTAACAGGGAGAGGGTAAAAAGAGAGTTTGAGAAGGAAAATAGCAATTAAAAACAAGATGGAGGGAAATTCACACACATAGTAACTGTAACTTTGAATGTGAATGGAATGAAGTACTATTTGAGAAGTATAAAGACATAAAATTTTGGGATAAGAACTCAGTATTTGATGAAAATTTTTGGGAAAAGTACAAAGCAATATGGCAGAAACTTGGCATTGAGCAGTACCTTATGTGTGTAAGGAAATTAGAAGAACATGGATAGCTGAACAATTTATGAATAAACAATAAATTTATGACTAAACTATACATCTATGAATAAACAATAAATAAGATGTTAGGTGGTAAATTGATAATTTTGGTTACATTATCAGATGTAACCAAGATCAGAAGGAAAGCAGAAAATTCTGAAAAAAATTTTCTCAGATAAAGATATCATGTCAAATATGGAAAGAACTAAGTGGCTTCAGAAGCGGCAGCTAGGTAGCACTGTCAATATAGAATGCCTTAAGTCAGGAAGACTCGTCTTTATGAGTTCAAATTTGTACAAGGAGGGTCACAACAAAAGGGTGTATAGAAGGATTAGGCTGGTGTGGGTCCCATGCCTCAGGTGAATGCCAGAGATCTATGCTGTTGCAAATTCAGGGGCCAAAGCTTTCAGGGGTTCAGGTCCCATCATCCCATCACTTTGACTGAGTCTATCCTACGAAGACCTTTTTGAATCTCGCCTCTTTCGTTTCCTATATTAATTAACAACACCTCACAGATTCATGTTTATTTATGCTTTCATTAAATCATTGCTGATAGAGTTATGGGCAAATCCTATGGTACTCTATTAGTGAACTCACTCAAAGTCAATATTGAGCCATTATCGACCACTTGTAATTTAGTTAGTTTTGAATCTTACATAACCGTAACAACGTTTAGCTCACAACTTTTTTCCTTCCTTCCAAGGACATAAGGATCACAAGGAGACTTTGTTTGGCTGAAATCTACTAGGTGTTAAGGTTGAATATTCCATAGGAGACCAGAGTTTTGCTATATTCATTGTGTTCCATAGGGTGTCAGGATCTGGCTTATATACTTATTTGTTATGGAAGACAGAGTGGAACATGAATCACTTTGAAGGTAAAACAAGTACTGAATGTGAGGGAGGAAGGACCCTTTTAGCTTTTTATAGCAAATGGCAGGAAAATTATCCAATTGAGTAGAGGAAGGACGCCATACATCCAGTTCCAAATTGGGTGTATTAATGGGTATTAGGACAAGACAAAGGCAAATGACCCCTTCTTGTTTAGCCTTACTGTAATACAGTTTTCAGGTCCTGGGCCTCTGCCTATCAGTGACATTGAAGTTTGACTACTGTTATAATGACGCCCTGGAATAGGCCTGTCCCCCAATGGTCTCTGCATGAGCAAAGAGAACAGCTGCAGAGAACCCAGCAGTCAGTGTGTGGAGTGAGTTACTAGTTATGCTACACTGTCTAAACGGAAATGAAGATTGGTCTGGCATCATCTGTTCTTGATGAAGTAATCACTAATTCCCTTTCCAAATGTGCACCTATTATCCCTCTCTTGATATGTTCTCTTTTAGAGTTTTATCAGAATTAAAGTCAAGGTTACTGGCTTATAATTTACAGAGCATTTCTGCATCTTAAAATTCATGACATTTTCACATTTCTAATCCTGCTATGTCTTGCTTGTTTCCCCTGACCTTTCCATGATGGCTGACAAAGATACAGCAATCTTATATGCTAATTTTTTCAGTAACCTACAATGTTTTGAACTCATTTAGGGTAGATAGGGACCATCTTGTCAAAGTCATTTATCTTATATGATCTTGTTTAATTCATTCCAGTATAAATATAAATCTTTTTTTTTGGAGGAGGATAGAAAAGTAAAATTCGTTAAGCAGATTTTCCTCCTCCCCAT
The DNA here is from genome assembly GCF_028583685.1 of Petaurus breviceps papuanus. NCBI lineage: Eukaryota > Metazoa > Chordata > Mammalia > Diprotodontia > Petauridae > Petaurus > Petaurus breviceps. The sequence goes on from NW_027185653.1 coordinate 6,115,051, forward strand.
CATCTATATCTCATCCACTCCTAGCAGCAGCCCTATTAATACAGAACAACTCTCAAATCAAGAAAAAAATTGAATTACTGACTCGTATTCAACCTATTGAATTAATAACAGTCCCATTATATGCAAGGTATCTGTATATGTAGGTATCTGTAGGGCAACAATGACACTTTGAAAGAGAAGGAAAAAGGAATCAATGACTTCTTTGCTTTTTGGGGCTTCTCTGAATTTTGTCTTAGAAGCTCGTGGGCATGTTCTGGTCTTGACATCAAAGGACTGGAAGTGGAGTGGATTCTGGTAGGAATGTTCACTTTTTTCTTGTACAGAATAGAAATAGTATATTATTGCTGAGGCACAAGACAGAGAGGAGTGAGAATAAATATAAAATATTTTTATATAAACAAATATAATGGCATTTAAAGAAACTTAGAATCTGACATCTAGTCCTGCTACCTGAAGAGCCATAAAAAAAAAAAAAAACTGGAAGAACACATGCTTTAAAATGGAAATTTGCTGAATGTTAAACCTTATCTTAGCTGAATTGACATTTTCCATAACTAATTTAAATTATAATTGAATTCCTACTAATAACATATTTCAGAGCAAAATTGCTTATTCAGTCCTAATAAAGCAAGGTCTGTGGGATTTGAAAGTTTATGCTATTTCTGAGGGGGCACATATATTTCTGTATAATTTAATCCAATTGAACAAATATTTATTAAGTGCGTACTATATTCAAGTCATTGTGGGAGACAAAGATGTATATATATATATGTATATATATATATATATCACAGTCATTGGACTTCTAAAAATAATTTAATGACTAAATTGTGCTACAAACTGTGGCAAAATTTAATGTATTGAAGCAATGTAAGCTAGACATTGAATTCCATTCCACCTGTCTCTCTCCTTATACCTCCCAAGCAAAGTGGCTAGGCTAACTGGTACAAAGAAGCACTTCCAAAGTGCTTTTTGTTCTAAGACACCTAGAATCTTTTTTTTTTTCCTGCAGAGGATGCAGAAACTGCTTAGGGAACAAGATTGCTTAGACACTTTTAAATGGTAAAAGTTTTATGTGGTTAGCCTTGGGGGTTTTCCTTTTCAGCCCTCTTTAGACCTGTCCCCTACCCCCATCAAACTCATTTTTATGAAAATGAACATTGTTATGTCAGCTTGACATTAGGAAAGAAATTTGAAGTCCAGAAAACATTAACTTTCTTTATTATAATGATGATTTGTAATTATTAAAATAAGATTTGCAAGCTCTTCGCAGTCAGAAACCATGTCTTATTTAACTTTTTTTCTTCCTAAGGCCTTGCACATAATAGTTACTTAAAGATTTGAATGATTGAATAAAAAATTTTTTTTACTGCCTTTAATTTTTGCCAGGTTATGTATGAGGAGTTATCAAAATTTGAATATTAGATTTCTTAGTATTTGACATCTCATAGTTGTATTAATAACGCTATTTTAAAAAATAAATGCTATTGTTAAATTTATAATTACTATATATACCAAAATATTAGTGTCACAGTGCAATGCATGTAGTAGGCACTCAATAAATGTTGAGTCAATTAAGGAAAGAATCAATATTTATTAAGCATCTACTTGTGCAATAGTCAGGTAAGCCCAAGCAGTTCTCTAGATGACCAATCCTCTTTCTAGCCTGGACTCATGCAGCCATCATCCAAGGGCATAGTTTTTGTGCGCAAGGAGGGCACCATACCCTCCAGCACTAATACCAACCAACTGTGGACCAACTGTCACTGGCGGGGCAAGACAGCCGGCCCTTTTGAAACAACAAAGCAACGTGAGAGAGACTGGAGTAATTATACTAATTAAACTGTCTAGTTTCTCTGATCTGTTTACTGCCAACTTGGACAGATGGGTTTATTTTCTTTGCATAGCTGGGATCTGTTGGGAAGGGTCAAACCTCTGGAGATGTAGATTGGAACGTTCCTTCTCCATCAAAGGGGAAGCGACGGTTCACACATTCTACGAGATATAAAATAGGAACATGTAGGGATAGTGCCCCATGTGTAGAGAGGGCCCCTTTTAAGGAGACCCTACTTATGATGAGGGAGGCAGAACAGATACATCTGATCTCTTCTTCCCCCTTCCTTCTCCAAGGGAGACTTTCATTCCTTCCTCGAGGGAAAGCAGGAAGTTGGAGCTTCTCTTCTGAGAGGGAAAGGTTGCACTGGTCTAGGATTATATCTATTTCCTGATGGGGCTCAGTTTTACTTCTTGTTACTTTGTTATTATTGGGGAGGGGGATCCCAAGCACTATATCCAGTCTACACTCTTTCCCACCAAATACTGGTTACATAACGAATACCAATGGACCCATGAATCATAGGAAATCAGAGATCAGAGAATGTGGAAGAATATATAATGATGGAGCTCTGGGAATGAGATAATGCAACTCAACTAAGACTAGACTTGATCTCACCCAAAGGGAAACTTCCTGAAGTATTTAGTGTAGCAAGCTACAGAGAGGAACGTGGTAGAGACTGCTTCAGACTGATGTCTGCCAGAAACCCCTGAAGCTCCTCTCAACTCAAAAAAGACTTGAAGCTATAAGGACCCTGAAAGAAGATTGAAGGACAGAGCTCACCTCTTCTCGCCAATTCTGCTCCTGTCTCTCATGCCAGGCAGGGTATTAATCTCCATCAATAAAGAGAAAGTCTCATGAATGAACTTTGGGACAGAGACTACATATAAAACAAATGCAGAGTAATTTTGTGTATGGTGAAGCACTAACAGCTTGGACTGAAATTGACAGAAGGTAAGGATTTTAAAATGTGTAATTGAGAAGGAAGAACATTCTAGGCTTTGAGGACAGTGTGCAAAAGAATGGAGAGAGGATATTGAAAGTTATGTAGAAGGAATGAGTGAGTCAATTTTCTGAGCAAATAAAATTTTACATAATAGATTAAGAAATTAATTTTAGGTTTGAAGATATTACATATATTAAAAAATTTCCCATACTTTCCACTTTTTCTCTCAAAAGGGAAAAAATATAAAAAAATCCATAATAAATCTTAATTCTTAAAAAATTGTTTCTAGTTAAGTACACTATAAGCTGCAATTTTTGGTACCTACAAGGTCCCTCATAATGTATGGTCCATTTAGGACTTCTTCAAGGATCCCTGCAGGGATTCTTTTCCTTCGGTCTATGAACTTAAAAAAATTACAACTGTATTTTCAGTATAATTGGTTTTCTTTATAATCCTATAAATTTTGCTTTATAGGTTAAGAAACCCTGTTGTAAGATGACTGCCTGTTTGATGAGGTTTATCAGTACTTTGTTACCTCTCAGGGTCAGGAACTTGGATCCAGGAAACTCTGATCTTAGAAACTGTGGAGTGAAATTAATTGCTAGGAGTACTTACTTTAGATTGAATTTCTTGGGTAAGGTCAATCTCCCTACTACTAGGCTTATCTTTATGTACTGTGGGAAGATGGAGAATCATCACCACAGAAAACTGGTATCTTCACTTGGGTCGCTTAACCAGGTGTTAGGAGCCTTGTTGCTATTGGAACTACCAGCTCTCCTTTACAGACAAAGAAGTCCCTGAAGTGAAATGTGTGCTTTCAGCTATACTCATTAAGCTTGATTTGGCTGTTGGGGCCACAAGAGCTTTTTCTTACAGATCCCTTGTTAGAGGACTCACAAGAAATACTCTATTTCTTTAAAATTTACTAGCTTTTTACCTTCTGTTCTCTCTGTTAAACGTATGAATGAAACAAGGAATGAGTTATCCTGGGATTTATAGCAAAAGCTGTATAGCTCAAGATTTGTAATCTGGCCATATGCAAGTACAAGGGTCATGAGCTCTCTTTGTAGCTTTTTCAGCACCTATATGTTATAAACCCATTCCATCATCACCCAACTTCCATATTAGTCATTTTGTTCCCCTTCAAACTTTTATCATGTATCTATGATCTGTAAGACTCAGGAAGTGACAAGGATATAGAAATAAATAAAATACGGTCTCAAACACTTAAATGATTTTATAAATGATACCAAAGTTTCAAAATAAAAGTTAATCTCCTGAGGGGTCTGGAGTCTATGATATCTGAAGACTGGTAGAAGAACCTGGACATATCCTAATGAATACTTGATGGGTAGTGATCAATGTCTTCTGGTATTTAAAGGGCTAGAGGAAGGATTAGATTTGTTTTTTTCTGGTCTTAGAACTGATCCAGAAACAATGTGTGTGGTCTGGAAACTGGAAAAATTAGACTTGATGTCAATAAAAAAGACTTCTGAACAGTTAGAATTGCACAAAAAAAGCAGAAGGGGCTGCTGAACTGCATAGGATGTTCACTTTTATTGTAGGTCTTCAAGCAAATACCAGGCAGTTATTTGTCAGATATGTTATAATGGGGATTCCTTTGGTGTATGGGATGCATAATACAACTGATGAGGTCACTTTTAACTCAAATCCTGGTATTCTGTGAATTCTTAAGATTCTTCCCTACCAGGCATATATAATTGTCCCAATTCTTCTCCTTTCCTTTTTCAATTTCCTTTAATAAATTTCCATACTTGACTTTTCCTAAAAAAGAGATGTTAGGGGCAGCTAGGTGGAACAGCGAATAGAGCTCTGGAGTCAGGAGGATCTGAGTTCAAATCCAGCCTCAGACACGTGACACAAAAACTAGCCATGTGACCTTGGGCAAGTCACTTAATACCAACTGCCCCCCCCCCGGAATAAAAGGCAAAATAAAGAGAGATTAGTTAGAAGAATGGTTAAGCTGCATTATTTTCAAAGTAATATTTTAGAAGAATTTTTTCTAATAATTGTTTGGTACTTTATATTAACCTGCAGAGATGAACAGTTGTCATCCAGTTTTTGACTGCAGATACATATAAATGTAGGTGGGCAGACTAGTTGGTCATTCAGGTTTCTAACATTGATTTTTTTTTTTGCAGAGGAAGGCATTGATTTACACTTCCTTGGAAGCAGGTGTGGTGCTCACTAGGGGTGCACCCACCCTAACATTGATTCTTAAAATTGGTTAGATTGGAAAGGGTCATACCCTGATGTGCTAAGTGATTTGTCTCTGGAAACATTTTACCCATAACTTCAAATGACAAAAGAAATCTGGACACTTAATTCATTCAGACAAAAGCAACAATATGAAGAACAGGATCCATTTATCAGGAATGTATTCCAAAATGTCAACATCATTCCATGGTAATCCAAGCTATGCAACTGGCTTTTGCAAATTCTGCTTAGCTACATCTATGCATGTATGTATGTGTGCATGAATGAATGAATAAAAGGCATTTATTAAATATGTAATATTAACGTAATATGTTCTGCGTTGTAATTGCCAATATGAGACAATGAAGAGAATGATCTCTCTCCAGGACCTTTCATCCTAATTGCGATAACACATATTAGGAAATGGTGGTCAAGGAAGGGATTTTGGTCTGGAGAGTCACAAAGATGGATAAAGAAAGTAAAATATTTTTACAAACCCTTTCTAGATCTAGGTGATGATAGATTTGATCATAATACAGTTCTCAGAGGATGAGGTAAAAATGGGGATGAAAGAGAATATGTTCATAGAAGGTTAGAAAATAGTAGGTGTAGATAAGGACTCGTGGACCAATCTGGTCCAAGTTTGGAGGGTGGAGCGGCAGCAAAAACAGCATAGAAATAAAGCAAAATGGCCAGGGAGTTGTATGTTCTGTACTCACTCACTACACCTGGGTATGGCCCTTGTGTTCCAATGTGGACAAAGCAGCAGCATCACCACTGTCAACATTTTAGAGTTTAACCCATGAAACAAAAACCCAAATATACATTACTTTGAAATGCAATAATACTTGGACTTATTGGAAATATTCCAAAATATGTCAGCCTTGTGCTATTTTGTTTTTGATGCATCAGAATGTAAATGGACTTGAAGGTACTTTTTAATCTATATGTAAATTAGCTATTTCTATAACCATAGTATGAATGTGTGCAAAAAAGGAAGGAATAGATGCAAGTAATTTGTGAAACAAATGGCAAGGAAAAGGCTGTACAAGTGAAAAATGGCTTCTGATGGATTTGAATATGGCTTATATTAAGACATTTTCAATTAAATTGTCCTCTTGGTTGAATGTGTTCAGGAGGCTGATAATGTGGGAGGTGATATGTGTAAATAGAATGAGAAAGTATTAGTAGATAGTGTTCATAATCAAAAATAGTAACAGCCACATGGTTTCCTATGAATGAGTTTCCTTTTTGAGGATTCAGGTTAAAGTAGATGTCACATGCCCACATGTGCATCTATGTCTACACACTCATGCACAAACACACACACACACACACACACACCATTTTGACCATTTGCCAAAAACTGTTCTTTATCTCTTCTTTTTGATATCTCTCACTATCCCCTTTCATTCCAGATTTGCTTTTTTTATTTTTCGGAGGGGGAAGGCAGGGCAATTGGGGTTAAGTGACTTGCCCAAAGTCACACGGCTAGTAAATGTTAAGTATCTGAGGCCAGATTTGAACTCAGGTCCTCCTGACTCCAGGGCTGGTGCTCTGTTCACTACACCACCTAGACAACCTTCAGCTTTGCTTTTGACATGGCCAACCACTCTGTTCTGTACCTTTGATCTCTTCCCTCACTGTTAATCTTCATTTTCTTACTTTCGATTCTTCCTATTTTGTCTCCCCCAGAATTTAGCTACCTCCATTAAATCCTGCTGTACCCTCTACCTATCATTCTGTATCTTTCCTCCCGTTCTTACATAAATTCCTTAAAACGTTCATCTGTATTGAGTGCTATTACTCTTTCTCCTTGTTCTTTCCTAAATTCGTTGTACTTTGGCTTCTAACCTACTCACTGAACTGAGATTTCTCTCCAAAGTTACTAGTATTTTTCATCAGATCTAGTGACTTTTAATCAATTTGCGTCTTTCTTGACTTCTCTGTCATGCTATTAATCATCATTTTAGGACAGAGAGTCACGTGGCACAGCAGATAAAGTCAGGATGATCTGAGTTAAAATCTGGCCTCAGATACTTAATAACCGTGTCACCCTGGGCAAGTCACTTAACTTGTTTACCCCAGTTTCATCCATTGTAAATTGAGGATAATAATAACTACCTCACAGGGCTGATGTAAGAATCAAGTGGGATAATATTTGTAATATCCTTGGCATAGTACCTGGAATATAGTAGGTACTATATAAATTCCCTAATTTTTTATCCTCTAAAACATTTTCTCCTTTCTATGTTTTCATGACATTGCTGTTTTTCTTCTGAACTGCTCCTTCCTATTCTCCTTTGTCAAATCTTCATTTTTTGTCATGTTCACCAACTGTTAGTGCCCTCTCAAGAACCTTTTCTCTTTTCTTTCTATACTTTTAGTAATATTGGTTCTTATGAGGTCAATTGTCACCTTTATGCAGATGATTTCCTGATTTATATATCACCAAATATTGATTGGAAATGTCAAAACTGGATGTATCACAGGCATCTCAAGCTCAGTATGTCCAAAATAGAACCCCTTTTCTTTCCCCTCAAATACAGCCATTTTTTTCCTTTTCGTTTTGGAGGGGGGAAGGCAGGGCAATTGGGGTTAAGTGACTTGCCCAAGGTCACACAGTAGTAAGTGGTAAGTGTCTGAGGCCGGATTTGAACTCAGGTTCTCCTGACTCCAGGGGCTGGTGCTCTATTCACTGTGCCACCTAACCTCCCCAATCCAACCCTTTTCCAAATTTCCCTTTCGTGGTTAAGGGTGCCACACTCCTTTCATTCCCCCAAGTTTATAGTTGTATGATCTTTAACTCATTCTCACTTACCCCATATAGCAAAACAGTTGTCAAAGCCCTGTGATTTTCATCTCCACTATGTTGAACATCTGTCCCCTTCCTTTTCTCACCATTCAGAAGCATGCCTCCCTTGCTCAAATCTCCCTCGCTCTTCCTTGGTCTCTGTAATTATACTCCCTGTCTCAAGTCTCTCCCAGCTAGCATCTGTCCTTCACATAGTTTCCCAATAGATTTTTTTTAAAGTAAATTTTAACTTTCAACATTCACTTTTTAAGATTTGGAGTTCTACATTTCCCCCATCTGCCCCTCCCCCTCTCCTTCATCCCTCAGACAGCATGCCATCTGATAAGGCTGTACATGTATGATCATATTAAAGATTTCTCACAGTCAATATGATAAGGAAGAGTCAGAGCCAAAAGCTAAAAAATGAGAAAGAAAATACAAAAAATAACAACAAAAAGAGCAAATAGTGTGCTTTGATCTGCGCTCAGAGACCATAGTTCTTTTTCTGGGTGTGGATAGCAGTTTTCATCACGAGTCTTTTGGAATTGTTTTAGATTATTGCATTTCTTAAAAGATTTTCTTAAATTGCAAACCTGACCTTTTCAGTCTTCCCTCTTCCCCTCTCTTCCACTCAGTAAACTCCAGTAGTGACCTAATAGCTTAGAACCGATGATGATGATTTATACAGTATTTACTGTGTCAGGCACTGTGCTTTATAATTATTACCTCATTTTACTGTCACAGTGGGCTTGGGAGGGAGGTGCTATTATTATCTCCATTCAAATAAAAATTCCTCTGGCATTTAAAGCTGTTTACTTGGCTTCTTCCTGTATTTCTAATTTTATGCTTCATTTCCACTTTCCACCGAATGAAGTCATAATGGTTTACTTATTGTTCTGTGTATGAGACACCTCCATATCCCACTTCGGTGCCTTTGTATTGACTGTTTACTATGCCTAGAACGCTCTTCCTCCTCACCTGATTTCTAGGGTCCATGACTTCCTTTTAAGACTCTGTTGGACCTTCTAACTGATACAGGTGTCTTTCCTTCCAGTTCCTAGGGCCCTCCTTTCTAAGACTGCCTGGTATGCTACTCTGTCTATATATACCTATTAATGAAAAGGGTTTTTTCCTAAATTTATTAATGCTAACCACTGTTAATCTGTTTGTAGTTTTTCTTTGTATCCCCAGTGCCTAGCACTGTGCCTGTAATATAGTAAACAATTTGAATCCTATTTGATCAATTAATTGATTGACATTTGTGAATGATGTTGTGTACTTGGAGTCAGCAAGACCTGAAATGAATTTCACCTCAGAAACTTTGTGTCTGTGTTAACCTGGGCAAGTTATTCAGCTTCCAAAACCTCAATTTCCTCATTTTTTTAAGCAATCAGGGTTAAGTAACTTGCTCAAGGTTACACGGCCAGGTGTTTCTGGGTGGGTGCTAAGTGTCTGAGCCCGGATTCGATCCCAGGTCATCCTGACACTGGAGCTGGTGCTCTTACTCGCTGAGCTACCTGGCCGCCCCAACAATTTCCTCATCTTTAAAATAAGGGTAATAATAATAATGATGATACCATTTCCACATATTTGCCATGAGACTCAAATGAGATAATGTATGTAAAGTATTTTGCAAGTGTGTACAGTGGCAGGTATTATGCAAGTATTATGCTGAATCTGTTATTTAAAATTGACTTACAGGTAAATACTGCATATTATTTGAATTTTGATTCCATCATGCCAAAATTCAAATAGCCACAGAATAGATCCTTAATATATTTTTAATTAGAAAAGTATTAAAAACTTTAATGTCTTAACTTATTATATGATTCTTTGTTGCTTTGAGGGAAGATGTATTATATTTTATGGTGCTAAAATTACCACTAAATACCAAGTTCTATGGAGGTTTTAAAATTCCTTTCTGATGTTCAATGAACTCTTTTCTTTCATTGAAGTTGTCGGTCACCATGGACAGTGCAGTAAGTCGAGGGAAAAATGAACCTCAATGACAAAGTTGAACATTAATATGAATAGGCCAGATATAAATGGCCCATCATGTATCATTATTATTATGAGTTATGTTCTTTTTATTTCCTTTCCTTTTTTTTTTTTTGCTTTTTGGAGGGCAATTGGGGTTAAGTGACTTGCCCAAGGTCACATGGCTAGTTGTGTTAAGTTTCTGAGTCTGTATTTGAACTCAGGTCCTCCTGACTCCAGGGCCAGTACTCTATTCACTGCACCACCTAGCTGCCCCTTATTATTATTAGTTATTTTCTATTGTCATAGTTTGTAAGGAAAAGGGAAAGAAGGAATTCTGAAATTATCTTCACTCCTACAAAGAGTCAGTGGTAAATTTGAAGTAGACACTAGATCTCTGGTCACACTGTCCATTGATTTATACTATTCCATTCCCCTACACTATTAACTCCCTATTACCCATTCATTTGCTGACATTTCATTAAAATCAATTGATGCTTTTGTGAAAATAAAAAATGGTTAATGGCAAAGGAATTAAATTTTTCTGCCTTTACTAAATTTCCTTTTTCCTTAAACTGTCCAGAGATGTTAAAAAGACCTTGGCACTTTAAATATTTTCTGAAGAAAATTTAAAATACAGATTTTATTTCTATTTTTATAACCCCCTGGAGTTTAACTACAGTGCTATGTGGTTCTCCCTGTGAAATGAGTCTCATGCAATTGTATTCTTGCTGGGGAATGATTTTTATTGCATAAGAAAATGAATGAGCAGAGACCAATGAGCTGTGTCTGCAGATAGACTATAATTTGCTGAGAGTGTGATGTCAAAGGCAATTTGAAGTTGGTGATTGTTGATTACAATACTCAGCAAGGCTCCTACTGCAGTGATGAATCATACCACACAGTATATTCTAGCTAGTTTATTCTATTTAGACATTTAACTACTACATATATAATCTTTACATATCCATGGACAATATCAGCAGGAATTACATGTTCACAAACTGCCTTAACAATGCATTAATTTTATTAGTAACATATTTCTCCAATATACAATAAAAGTGGAAGCATTTTTCTTTTCCTCCATAACATTATTGTCATGACAGTTTTTCAACATGACACATACTTTTATTACCATGTTTGTAATAAATATCAATCCTAGCTGATATTGGGACTCTCAGAGAGCTGAAAGCACTTTGCTGACATTCTCTCATTAGTTGTTTAAACTTATCTTTGGAGAAGACAAAGAATGGCTATGAGATTTATTTTACTGATGGAGAAATGCTGGTGCAAATCTCATTGTCAATCAGTTTTTCAAAGCAAGCCAGGATGTTGGAATTTGCAGTAGGTTTGGCACTGGGCCTAGTTCTTCTAAGTAGGACGAATGCCAGACTTTCTGGGTTCTCAATGCCATATACAGTTCCTTGTGAATTAAGCTTTACTGGTTTTCTAAGGAATGTTTATTAATATCACACTTTCAGTATGTAAGGAGCATAGGATACCCAGGCTCTAAGAGTATCATCAAATTAATAGGATGTTAAGAAGAAAAGATAGGGGCAATGGCAGCAGAGGATCATGGTTCCTTGACAGCCGCACCTCTAAGACAAACTCTTTTACTATCTAGAACTTGGCCGAGGCCAGTAGGCAACTAGAAAAGGAGACAATTAGCTAGGGAGGGGCTTAGTCTTAAGCAAAAAAGAAGAATGTTTCATCACTCCTAGGACCCTTGATTGTTTCTGGGCCATATGGCTCAAGTACATTAAACAACTGATCTCACCAATAGAATATAAACTCCTTGAGGACAAGGACTGCATTTTTTAGTTTTGTCTTTGTCTTCAGATCACCTAGCACTGGCCTTGACTATGTGGTAGGCACTTGAAAAATATTTGAGTTGAAATGTTTACTTGTGAAACAGAAAATCCCCTGCTATGGTGACATATTATTTCAAAGAGAATAATCCCAAGGGTACTCATTCATAAAAAAAGGACTATTTAAAACTAAACTAATAGTTTTTAAAAAGTTATATTAAAGGTTACTGTGAAGTCCCTATTGAGGAAATGCCATAAAGTACAGTAATAAGTGAAAAGTTCTATAAACTTAAAACTTTGAAAGTTGGAAGCCTGATCCCATATGGCTACCTTTTATCTGAATCGTAGTTTAGTACTTAGACAAAACTTAGATAATATGATCTATGAAAGCCATAATAAGAATATTGTGACCAGTATATGGTCAGGACACAATCAAATAAACATACTTTTGTTTGGGTATAGAATTGGCTTAATGCTCAGGCTCATAAGTAAGCAGAAAATAAAAAAATATGCATTAATCAGTAGTGATACATTCTTTAGCTCCTCTTCCCTTTGTCTGTTTTCTATCCCCAGCCAGGATAATTCCGGACCTTACAGTGACTATTATGGTAACAATATAATTTTCAGAACCTACAAGAAAAAGTGAGAAGTCTAGGTAAAAATATACAAAATTAAAAAAAATTGATGAGATTTATAAATCATGTATCTTAGAAATATAACTACATTGTTTGAAAACAAGAATTTACTTCAAAAAGAAACAAGACCTGGAAAAATGTACAAATAAAACCCCATAACTATGAGATCTCTACAGGAAGCAGAGAAATTCCAAAATGACTGAGCGATCGGTTCTGAACAAACCCCAACATTCGTTCCTGATCACTCACTGCAGTTAAGATAATGTGCACCTGTGATTATCTGAATACGTATGAGCAAAGGATAGATACTTTACTTTCCCCCTACCATAATAGAAGCAATCAAATTATAGCTTGGCACTAATAGGTATGATGATTTACCCAAAAAGGTAATGAACACGAAAATATACTAATATTTACCGATTTGAAGAAGATATAACAGAAATATCGAATGATAACAACAAAAATGAGGAGACGCTAGAAAGGCAATCCCAAAGGCAACATTTTAATTAAAAAAAATGGTTTAACCTCTGGATCGTTTTAAAAAAGAAATGTAAGTTATTTATTTTAATAATTGAAACTGATATATAAGATTAATTGTAGATTTCATTTTCTCCTTACAACATCCATAATAAGGAGAATTGTTAGAAGGCAAATTTTTGTTTATTATTTGTTTTCTTATTTAGAGATTCAGCTCATTGAGTTTCTCCTTTCCTATGTTGGAAGAATACACATTCAAAGCTATAACATTTTCCTTCATGATGGTTTGTCCATATGACTTAAATTTTTTATGACTAAAAAACCACATTGTATTATTATTGTGCTTATGAGATAATTTAAAAGTGGATATTTTTCTTAATGAAAGAATTGTCTAATATTTTTAGCTTCCTAATAGACCTTCAAGCTTTAATTATATTAGTATTTATGTCCATTTTTAGACATTTTAATCTGTAAAGATAGTACTTAAAACTTCATTTTTCTAAAATTTTCAAAAATCTCTTTGGCTTAGAAGAGTAGTTTCCAAATTTTATATACTAACTTCTTCTCCCTCCCCCTTTAAAAAATCAAATGATTATCATTATGTCATAAAACAATTTAGGCAACTAATTTTCTTAGCTTGTCTTTTATTAAGATAAAATAAAAATTTATCATAATTTATATAACAAAATTTCAACTATGCAGTAAAGTTAACATAATAGAGAGATTTTTATTGATCACATAATTTACATTTTCATATTTGCATCAAAAATAACAAATGAAACAAATGATGGTATTGCAACTTGTAACTTTCCAACCAATAATTAAGATTGATATTTTGTCTTTGTAACTATGTCAGGAAACTTTACTTCACAAGAACAAGATTTTACAAAGCAGTAATAAAATATCTTGAAAAAAAATAAACCAGAGAAATCTTTGTTCTATTGCTAAAGTATTTTAAGTTTTTCTGGTACATTTTTTTTTCAAATATCTTGAAAAGTCTATTAGCCATTTTTATTCGGATACATAAAGCTTAATGTTTCATGTTCATAATAAATAGGTTATTACCCATTTATATTTAGAGACAATTGGGCATTTAAAATAGAATAAAGATGAGCACTTCTCTATATTGGTCAATTGCTTAGTAAGTTGGTATTTCTTTTTGTTTATTCCATTTGCAGGGCAGGGATTTTAAAATGAGAATAATATAAAATGTGGTTATAGATTAGTTATCAATGGCTCCAATTTTTACATAAGTAGTCATGTTTATCTTTCTGGCTGAGGATATGGATTTGACAACCAGACCTTGATTTATTCTGATGTTTAGGGTTTCAAGTTTGCTTACCAAATACTAAAATTTCAGGAAGACAATTTTGTTACAAAATTAATTTGCTTCAGGATCGTTATCGCTAAGAAATGAGGCAACTTCTTTTAGAGGAGACACAATTTGAAGTACTTTGGAATGAGAAAGGCAGTGTGTTTTTCAATAATCTTAAATTGTTTCTCTCATAATGTCACTATTTTGCAAAGATCTTTCCTTTAATAGACTGCTTTTGTGGAATTGAAAATGTCACATAATTTCTCACTCTCAATTTCTCAATACAAAGAATTACGTGTAAAGCTTGCATTGTGTCCAAACTGGATGTGGAACACATTTTAAATTAGTGATTATAGAACTTGTTTTGTCCCTATAGAACTGGGTTACAGTTCTCCTACATCACATTTTCATTTTAAAATCCACCAATTCAATTGAACATTTCTCTTGATATAGCATTGTCATCAATATATTGTAAAGAAATAAAGCTTCCTTAAGATTAGTTTCAACCAGATAATAAATGAGTTCATGAAACAGATATATTTAACCACATATCTGCTGCCATATCCACATAATACAAAGCAGGCTATTTTAATTTTTAAATAATCACAAAGACTTTCAGAGATAGGAAATTCTCCATTTGAAGCGATTTCTCATGCTATTTGCCAGGCGTAGCTCTGAGCAGATTAATACCACCAGTGTTTCTCTTACTGAATGAAGCTTTTTAGCAGTTTTGTAAACAATCTTATAAATCAAGCAATCCTTTTGATGACACAGATGAGGTTTTAGAAAACATTTCTATTTGCTTTTTAAAATTAAATTCTCTACAAAGTAATTCTCATGTCGTATGATGTTCAATTTCAAAATGTTATTTCAATTTATTAAATTGTATGCTATCTGTATCATCATTCACACAAAATTACCCCCATCAATAATAGTACCTCTGAGTGAGAATGATAAATATTTGTGATTCTGTACTTTATGTTTCTATGTTTCAATATTTAAATTCTTCCTGTTTGCATGTACTAAATTCAACCACCTAGTAAAATTTTCTTTTCAAGGTAGTTATGTTTGGAGGGATCATGAACAGATAATGCACTTAAAATCAGAGACAAAAATATAACAATTATCTTTAAAGTTCATTGTTTAAAATTTCACAATTTTCTGGAGAAATGATGTATGAAATGATGAGTATGAAATGAAAAAGCATCTAACCACAAATTATGTCCCAAACACCATTTACAATAACTATTCTTGAGTTTTTAAAGTTTGATAAGGTTACCACTTTCTTGGAAACCTATAGTTACCAAAATGAATGATATTGAGAAATATAATAGATCTGGTGGTCTGTTAAAATTGATAAACAAAACTTGTTTAACTTTGATTTTATCTATTTCATTTTCAAAATTCAGTAAGCAATGTTATGACAAAATTCATATTTGTTATGAATCCACACTCACAGATGGTAACAGACCATGTCTACAATTGAAATTTTATACAAACCAGCTCAAATTTGACCTTTTTTACACATAGTATATAAAACAATCACTGTACTATACTCACTGTCTAATGCAGTGAATTTTGCATGTTAAAATCTTGCTTTAGTTGACTTTGAATTGAACTTTGTTTTCATTGAAAAAAAGATCTATTTATGTAGGATATCTAATAATTTTTTTCATACTCTGCCCCTTGAAGAGGGTCTCATTTTCTTCTCTGAGTTATGTCCCTGATTGATCTAGGTCAAAATTTTGAAGACCAGTTTTTATGGATGTTGCATGTATTTGAAAAGAAAGCATATTCCCTTATTTCTATTATGTTCTTTCCATACATTTATCAAATCCAGTTTCTTTAACTCCCATATCTAGCTTGTAATTTATTTTATTTTTGTTTGATTTATTACAGTCTTGTATTGGGATTTGGAAATCTACTTTTATTTGCAAATACTTTTTCTTTTCCTTTATAAGCACAAGTAAAATATGATTTGATTATTATAAAATCAACATTTCTTGCTCCTAGGATTGATGGTATGACAATACTCTTCTTTTTAAAATTTCTATTTATTTATTTTTAATTAATAAATTTATTTATTTCCTTTTAGTTTACAACATTCAGTTCCACACTTTCAGATTTTCTCCCCTTCTCTCTCCTTCCCCCAGTCACCCCTCCATGGTGGCATGGAATTGAATAAAGGATCTATAAATACCTTCACATTAAACATTAGTAATGTTTTAATGAAAGATTATCATCAATGGAGTGAACAATGAGAAAGAGGAAACAAAACAAAACACAAAAGTGAGGAAGTAGCTTTCTTCAGTCTGCATTCAGACTTGTAGTTCTTTCTCAGAATGTGAGTATCTTTTTCCATCATGAGTCTTCTGGAGTTTTCTTATAATCTCGCATTGCTGAGAGGAGCCCAGTCTTTCAAAGTTAAGTTATCACACATATGTTGTGTCTGTAATTGTGTATACATTTCTCCTGGTTCTGCTCTTCTCATTCAACATCAGTTTATACGAGTCTCTCCAGGTTATTATGAAGTCTGTCTGCTCCTCGTTTCTTATAGCACAATAGTATTCCATTACATTCATATACCACAACTTGTTTAGCCACTCCCCAATTGATGGGCATCCCTTGATTTCCAATTCTTTGCTACCACAAAAAGAGCCACTATAAATATTTTTGTACATACGGGTACTTTGCCCACTTCTATGATCTCTTTGGGATACAACCCTAGAAGTGGTGTTGCTGGGTAAAAGGGCACTTATTTATAGTCCTTTGGGCATAGTTCGAGATTGCTCTCCAGAATGGTTGGATCAGTTCACAACTCCACCAACAATGCATTAGTGTTCCAAATTTTCCACACCTCTCCAGCATTTATCATTTTCCTGTTTTTTCATCTTAGTCAATCTAACTGGTGAGATGTGGTACCTCAGAGCTGTTTTGATTTGCATTTCTCTAGTAAATAATGATTTAGAGCATTTTTTCAGGGGGGAAGGAGTCAAGATGGCAGAGTAGAAGCAGGTCTTCGCATGGCTCCTGGCTTCCACCTTCCCCAATGCATGTAAAAGGGGACTCTAAACAAACTTTGGAGCTACAGAACCCACAAAATGACACAGAGAAGCTAATCTCCCGCTGAGGACAGCCCTGCAGGCCAGCAGTAATCATCCAGCACAGTGCTCTGGGAGCTGAGCCCAGCTCCACAACGAGGTTTTAGCCCCAGCGTGGGCCTGACCAGCTGCTGGCTGGAGGGACTTCTGATGACCAGCAGCTGTGTTCCTCTCCAGATTTATCAACATGTAGATGCGAAGGACAAAGTGAGAGGTTAGTGCAATATGGACTTTGGGACCCAGTAGTTGGGAGTCCCTGAGCTGAGGGCTGCAGTGCAGCCGCAGCTGCCACATGGCAGCTTAAGCTCCTGGCCTGCAGAGTGTAGGAGGACCAAGCTACCAGTCTGAGGGGTAATTTCTCTTGCTTTAACTTGCTTGGATCTGGATTGCAGCCTAGGGTGGAGATCCTGGGGTGTGTGACCAGCTTGCCAGAGCATAGAGGCTTCAGCAAGGGCTCCCAATTAATACCTCCAGCAGCTAACTAATACTAACAGTGTAAGTGACTGAGGGGTGACATCCCCAGGCAAAGGAAACAAAGAAAACAGAAGAACCCAACATTAGACTCCTATTTTGGGGACAAAAAGGATAAAAACATGGAACAAGAGGAAGACAGTGAAGTCAGAATTCCTGCACCAAAAGCTTTAAAGGAAAATACGAGTTGGTTACAGTCTATACAGGACCTGAAGAAACAAATAAGAGAAGTGGAGGAAAAATTGGGAAGAGAAATGAGAACAATGCAAGAAAATTATGAAATGAGACTGAACAGCCTGATTGAGGAAAATCACACCTTAAAAAACAGACTAACTCAAATGGCAAAAGAGACTCAAAAAGCCAATGAGGAGAAGAATGCCTTAAAAAGCCAAATTTGCCAGATGGAAAAAGAATCTCAAAAGCTCAATGAGGAGAATCATTGCTTCAGAATTAGATTGGAGCAAATGGAAGCCAATGACTTTATGAGAAATCAAGATGCTATTAAACAGATCCAAACAGATGAAAGAATAGAAGGCAATGTGAAACATCTCATTGGCAAAGCCACTGACCTGGAAAATAGATCCAGTAGAGATAATTTAAAGATTAGTGGACTACCTGAAAGCCATGATCAAAGAAAGAACCTAGAAATCATCCTCCAAGAAATTTTCAAGAAAACCTGCTCAGATATTTTAGAACCAGAGGGCAAAATAGAGGTTGAAAGAATCCACTGATCACCTCAGGAAAAAGATCCCTAAAAGAAAACTCCTAGGAATATTACAGTCAGGTTCTGAAATTCCCAGATCAAGGAGAGAATATTACAAGTAGTCAGGAAGAAACAATTTGAATATTGTGGAAACACAATCAGGATAACCCAGAATCTGGCAGCTTCTACACTGAGGGATCGAAGGGCTCAGAATATGATATTCTGGAGGTCAAAGGAGATGGGATTAAAATCAAGAGTCACCTATCCAGCAAAACTGAGTATCATGTTTCAGGGGAAAATATGGTCATTCAGTGGAATAGATAAGTTTGAAGCATTCTTGATGAAAAAGCCAGAATTGAATAGAAAATGTGACATTCAGATACAAGAAGCAAGAGAAGTGTGAGAAGGTAAACAGGGAAAAAAAATCTATAACGAACTTATCAAAGTTGAACTATTAACATTCCTACATGGAAAAACAATAATTGTAACTGATGAGACTTTTCTCAATATGAAAACAGTGGAATGGAATATATATATATCGTGTTTCCCCGATAATAAGACCTATGTAAGATTCCTCTAAAATAAGCCCTCCCCCGAAAATAAGCCCTATTGAGATTGCTACTGTAGTGAAGGTGATCCCTTGCACTACACGCTACATTATGGTACCCTCTGTATACACCGCCCCCCCCCGGTGAAACGCACGCCGCGCTCTGAGCTTCATCCAATCAGAGCTGCAGCAGTGAGCGCGTCATCCTGTTCTTTATTGAATTCATTATTGAATAAAGGTACATTTTTTTGTTCACATTTACCTGTTTATTAAAATTGCTGTCAATGTTCATTAAAATAAGCCCTCCCCTTAAAATAAGCCCTCTGGTGTTTTTCTGTCCCCAAAAATTAATAAGACAGTGTCTTATTATCGGGGAAACACGGTATATATATATGTAATATCTATATCAGAGTATATACGGGATATGAATACATATGTGAATGTGTGTATATATGTTTACAGGTATACATAGATAGAGGGCACAGGACCAATTTAATAGGAAGGGATGATACTTAAAAGGTGAAATAAAGAGGTGAGAGAGGAATATAATGAGAGAAGATGGGGAGAGACAGAATGGGGCAAACTATCTCATATAGAAGAATGAAGGGAAATGGTTACAATGGAGGGGAAGAATAGGAAGGCAAAAGGGAATGGGTCAACCTTATTCTCATTGGATTTGACTCAGGGAGGGAATGACATACACACTAAATAGGGTATCTCACCTTACAGGAGAGTAGTGGGGAAGGGGATGAGAGGGAGGATGATGGAAGGGAGGGCAGGCTGGGGGACAGGGAATTTGGAAGCACCCACTTTTGAAAAGGGACGAGATCAAAGTAAGAATAGAACTAGTGGGATGTGGGATAGGAGGTGGGAAATATAGTCAGTCTTTTACAAGGTATCAACTGTATTAATGTTTTGCGTAAGCTACACATGGACAACCTGTACTGAACTGCTTTTCTTTCCAGTAAGGGCAGGTGACAAGGGAGGAAGGGAATGAATCTGGAATCCAAAGTTTTAAAATCAAATGTTTAAATATATATATATATATATATATATATATATATATATATATACATACATACATACATACATACATACATACACATATATGTACTATTAATAAAACTACTTTACATGTAATTGGGAAATAAGATATACAGGCACTGGGGCATAGAGATCCACCATGCTCCACTGGAAAAGTCAAAGGGTGTATGAGAGAAGATATGGGAGAGAGCAGATTGGAGGAGGGGATATCCTGTGGGACTGCTAATTTGAGGCCATGGGTAGGGGAAAAATGGGGAGAAAACATGTAACTCAAAATCTGGTGGAAATGAATGATGTAAATCAGAAATTAATAAAGCATTTGAAAAATGAAAAAAAATTAAAAATAGAGCATTTTTTTCATATGCTTATAGATATATTTAATTTTTTCCTCTGAAAAGTGCCTGTTCATATCCTTTGACCATTTATCAATTGGGGAATTGTTAGGGGGTGTATGTGCAGTTACCCTGGAGGCATGAGACCCAGAATATGCTGACTTTGCAGTGATAAGTGCATGCTGACCTTGCTGTACAAACACTGTGGAGGAGACTCAGATATTCTGTGAGAAATTCTCTGTACCAGGAGGAGAGCTCCGTTAACTCCCGACTTGTGTCCTTAAGCTTAGCTCAGACTTGATGCCGTGGGAACTTGTGCCTCAGGAGAAGGGGGGGGAGAAGGGGGAAAAATGGGGTAGCTCAAAGAGGAGTTAGGATTTAGGATGTGATTGCTAAAAGAAGCTGCCTAATAAAGTCTTGCTACTCTTTGACTCTTCTGGCTCATGACTCCATTCTTGGAGAACGCTGGTCCGCGTCCTGACTGCCCAGAGGAAGTACCAGAGAGGGTAAGGCCCAGCCACCCCTGACCGTGAGAGGGTTGTAACAAGTGCCACCTGAAACAGGGACGTGAAGGGGGCAGGCGAGTAACGGGACCCCGATTATTCGGGAAACCAGACGCAGTACCCGTAAACCAGAGGCTAGAGAAGGTTAGGCGGGAAGATGGGTAAGGTTCCCATGATTAAGCCAGAGGAGTCAGAGATTTGGGCAAGGCAGTTATTTAAGGCACTAAAAGGACAAGGAGATACCCTGCCATTGAAAGATCTTTGCTGTTTTATACAAAAAATATTGGTAGATTCCCCGTGGATTAGCTCTTCAGGGGTGGATGGACAGAGATGGGGCATAGTAGGGGAACAAATAACAATATATTTGGTAAATTGGGAGCCAGCCAGGAGAGAGAGGAGTGAGGGACTAATGGAAGAGGGACTCCAGCATTTCCCTATTTCTTCATTTTTTCTGTGGAATATATTAATGATATGCTTAACATCAAAAATGAAAGTGCCAGGGGTGGCTTGAACCACTCACTGTGATACAGCTGTCTTTGTTGGAAACAGATAAAAAGAATATGATCAAGTAGGATCAAGTATAATCTCTGATTTCTGCAAACGATCTTTAACAATTTCTGAGTGCACTCTTCCTGTCATTTTCTCTGTCTGTTTTGTCTGTGTCTCTGTGTGAAAGAGTGTGAGTGAGGGGCGGCCAGGTGGCTCAGTGAGCCTGGGATGACCTGGGGATCGAATCCAGGCCCAGACACTCAGCACCACAGCCAGAAATAACTGGCCATGTAACCTTGAGCAAGTCACTTAACCCCGGTTGCTTGGCATGCTCTTATCTCTTTCCCACTCCCTTCCTGAGGAGAGAGAAGGAGAAAAGAAAAAATATTTTATTTTATAGATTATGATGGTTATATCAAACCATGGTTGCAGTCCAAGGTCTTTTGCCTTACGAAATATAATATTCCAATCCCCCTGATCTTTTAATGAAGAAGCTGCTAGGTCCTGTGTGATCCTGACTGTAGTTCCATGATATTTGAATTGTTTCTTTCTGCTTGCTTGCAGTATTTTCTTGTTGAACTTTAATTTTGGAATTTGGCTATTATATTTCTTGGAGTTTTCAATTTGGGATCTCTTTTAGTAGGAGCCCAGTGAATTCTTTTGATAACTATTTTACCCTCTGATTCTAGCACCTCAGGGCAGTTTTCTTTGACAATCCCTTGGAGGATGTTGTCCAGGCTGTTTTTTTTTTTATCATAGCTTTCTGGTAGACCAATAATTGTTAGATTATCTCTCCTGGATCTGTTCTCCAGGTCAATTGTTTTTCCAGTGAAATATTTTACTTTTTATTCTAATTTTTCAATCTTTATGTTTTGTTTGACTGATTCTTGATGTGTTATAGAGTCATTAGCTTGTACTTGACTGATTCTAATTTTTAGTGAATTATTTTCCTAGGTTAGTTTTTGAAGCTCCTTTCCCATATATTCAGATTTCATTTTTAGGGAGGCATTTTCTCCAGTTAGATTTTGGACCTCCCATCCCAGTTCACAAATTTTACTTTTTAAGGATTTGTTTTCTTTAGTGAGATTTTTTTCCCATTTTGGCTAATATAATTTTAAAAGAATTGGTCAATTTATCTTATACCTCTCTAATTTGGCTTTTAAAATCTTTCTTGAACTCTTCCAAGAATGCTTTTTGGGTTTGAGACCAATTCATATTTCCTTCTGTGGTCTCAGGTGTGGATATAGAGTCGATGGTGTCTACTGAAAGTTATTATTTTTGTTCATAATAATAGGATTCAATAGTCTTTGCCTATTTCCTTGCTTTTAAAGTGGATTTCTGCTTCTGGGGTACAGAGGGCTCTGACCGATGCTTCTCAGGCTGGGAACTAGGGGTCTGGTTGTTGACTTTGCGTGCTGTAGCCTCTGGATGTCTAGAATGAGGCCAAGACTAACACTCTCAGTGTTTCCCCTTGCTTACCCTTAGTCTCACAAAGTGAGGTATGGGAGAGGGGTGGTGTGGCCACTTCAGGTTTAGCAGCTGGTGTCTGCAAATTTCCTTGATTGTGTTAAGGCACACCTAGGCTTCTGGTGTTAGCCCTTGCTGGCTCCACCTCACTGGGTGTTGGGGTTTCTCCATGGTCAGCTGAGATGGCATTTGTTGGGACTCTTCCTGCCCTTCACTTCAAGTACGGCACAGCTTCAGTCATACCCTTCCTCCAGGACCCTCAAGCCTGCCTCTGCTTCCACTATTTCAGGATTTTACACTGGGAATATAATCTCTAGGTTTTCAGGGTCAGGGAGGGGGAATTAGAGCAGCTAGGGTTTACTCTGCCATCTTGGCTCCTGGAAGTTCAGGTAGGTGATTTTTAAACATCCAGGCTGTGGGCTGATAGCTCCAGGAGAAGCTGTTCTCACTGCTGCAGGCCCTGCACTTTCTATTACCCAGCTCTGACTGATTCTCTATCCTGTGGTGAAAGGTCTATGAAGCCTGGGCTTGCTCTAGCTCCAATGTGTTCTGGTCTCAGGTATATGCTGGTGCAGCCTACACTCCATGCTTCCCCTGCCCAGTCCTATGTGCTCACTTCTCTGGACTGGAAATCTGCCACGCTCTGTATCCCAATGGATTCTGTCACTCCAAAATTTGTTCAGATTCACTTTTTAGAGGTTACTGACAGAATTCATGGAGGAACTCAGATGAGTTTCTGTTTCCATTCTGCCATCTTGGCTCCACCCCAATACTCTTGTTTTATGTCTTTTTATTTTCTGCTTTGAATTTGAGTGTGTCAGATTATATCAGTGCAATTCTAGATTCCTTGAGATAGCTGCAACATGACAATATTAGTTCCTCCTTGTAATTTAAATCTACTTCTTTTGAAATTGGATATTTCTTTTTGAATTATGTACCCATTTTTCTTTTTGTTGTGGAGTTCAATCAATTATATTTAGTATTAGAATGTTGTAATTTGACCTTTTACACAATTAAAAGAAAGCCTTTTGTTCTGTCAGAAGATAATATAAATTTACTTTTTTTCAATTCAATGCAATAGGCATTTAAGTAGGCAACAAAAATTTAACAATTTTATGCTATTAAAGCTATGAATATCACTAAAACTCAAGTTTTCTTCTCAATTATCTTTGCCCTGCCAAAGTTGGTAGTCCCTAAATTAGCTCTATCCTCTTATCTTTCTCCCCTCATCTGTGTTTTTTTTTTTTGCTTTACTGCTATAATTTTTTATTTAAATATCCTGATTTTTTTATTTTGGCATTACTAGATTAGATGGTTTCTGCTCTCTTCTAACTTTAAGATTCTGAGGTGTGGGTGTATATTTCATTAAATGAATTACCTCTCTCTCACCCCACTCCCTTGCTTGAGAAGGCAAGGAATCTTATATATCAATTATTCATGTGAAGTCATGCAAAACATACTTTCCTATTAGTGATATTGCAAGAGAAAACAGACAAAAATAAAGCAAGCAAAATAAAGTTAAAAAAAAGTATACTTCAGGGGCAGCTAGGTGGTGTAGTAAATAGACCACCAACCTTGGA
Organism: Petaurus breviceps papuanus; assembly: GCF_028583685.1. Classification (NCBI taxonomy): domain Eukaryota; kingdom Metazoa; phylum Chordata; class Mammalia; order Diprotodontia; family Petauridae; genus Petaurus; species Petaurus breviceps. The sequence continues at coordinate 6,139,291 of NW_027185653.1, forward strand.
GTCATGAAGACCTGAATTCAAATGTGACCTCAGAAACTTGACATACTTATACACTGTTTGATCTTGAGCGAGCCATTTACCCCCAATTGTTTTGCCTTCTCCACTCCCCCAAAAAAGTATGCTTCAGTCTGCAGAGTTTATTAGTGCTCTCTCTGGAGGCAAATAATGTTTTTCCTTATGAGTTCCTTGGAATTGTGTTAGATAATTGTCTTGATTTAAATAACTAAGTCTTTTACAGTTGATTCTCCTTGTAGTATTGCTTTTACTGTGTGTGATGTGATTCTCGTTCTGCTCACTTCATTTTGTATGAGTTTACATATGTCTTCCCAGGTTTTTCTGAAACCATATTGCTCATCCTTTTTTATAGCCCAATAGTACTATTCTATCACAATCATATATTCGTTCAGCCATTCCCCAATTGATAGCCTTTAATTCTTGATTCTTTGTCACCATGAAAAAGGCTGCTATAAATATTTTTGTACTGAAACTTTCTTTTCCCCTCTTTGGGATACAGACCTAGTAGAGGTATTCCTGGGTCAAAGGATATGTTCAGTTTTATAGCTTTTGGGGAGTTAGTTCCAAAATCCAGAATAGTGAGTAGTTGACAACTCCACCAACAGTTTTTCCACATCCCTTCTCTCATTTGTTATTTTAATGTTCTGTCATGTTAATCCATCTGATAGGTGTGAGGGGGTACCTCAGAACTTCTTGAATTTGTATTTCTCTAATCAGTAGAGTGTTTTTTTCCCTGGGCTCTATTAATAGCTTTTATTTCTTCTGAAAACTACCTGTTCATATCCTTTGACCATTAATCAACTGGGATGTGACTCTTATTTTTATAAATTTGTCTCATTTCCCTGTATATTTGAGAAATGAACCCTATATTAGAGAAACTTGCTGTAAAAGACTGGGTGATTTTTTTTAAACTGAAAACTTTTTATTGTAGATGGAGTGGGATAACTGCCTGCAGTTTAGATGATTCCAATTTTTGTTGCAAGCATCCAAGCAATGTAGTCTGCAGCAAGTTGGACTTGGGTCTTCTTTGCTCTGTAACAGTGTGTTTACCTTGGCTACATTGATTTCATATAACTTCTTTACTACCTGTATGATTTGACAATTGTTGGCCTTGACATCCACAATGAAGACCAGGGTGGTGGTGTTCTCAGTCTTCACAGCAGACTCAGTGGTCAAGGGAAACTTTATGATTGTATAGTAATCAAACTTGTCTCTCTAAGGGATATTTTTCTGAGGGGATTTGGGCTGCCTTCAAAGTTTTAGTGTCTTTTGTTACTGGAAGGTATGGGATATTCATATCTTATTTTTTGTGGCTATGGTCACCCTTCAACACTGCCTTTTTGGCCCTTAAGAAATTAGACATAGCTTCTACCTTGAGGAGAAAACTGCTTCCTTCTTTCCCTTCCTTTAGCACCATCTTAGGGTAAAGTTTGGTGATTTTTTTGGACACAGTTTGAGCTAGATGGCCCCTGTGAAGTTAAAAAAGAAATTATAATATACTTATGTTCACTTTGATTAAACTGAATATATATTTTCTGATTAACTACTATATGTGAGGAATTGTGCTAGGTACTAGAAATAAAAAGTCAAGAAACAAAACCGCACTTGGTCTCTAAAGAGTTTACAACCTAGTGAAAGATTAATCATCTACACAGATAAGTAATAAAAACATGATGTGCGGAGGGAATTAAATCACAATTGTGATTGAGAGAGGGAGGCAGGGGAGGCTTCCAAGAAAAGATGTAGTCTGAATTAAATTGCCTCTTGACAAAAAAGAATTCTGAGACTTGGTTGTAAGCAGTTCATTATGGGAATGAAGGATTGCATGGGGAAATGAACTGAGAACAGAAATGGAAGGTGGAGTTCAGGGAAAAGCTAGCAGCCTAGCTAGCTTCCTTTTGGGGAAAACTTAGCTTGTACATGTAGGAGAACAATGTGAAAGAAACAAATGTGAAATCAATAGGTTGGAGCCGATTTAGGCAATCTTTCAACTCCAAGCCCTAAAGTTGGTTATTTTTTCCTAAGGCAATAGGGTGCCACAATAGTTTTTTGGACAAGAGAATGACAAGCTCAGATCTACATATTAGGAAAATTACTTTGGCAGATGTCTGGGGAATGTACTGGAGGAAGGAAGACTGGAAATAGTGGAGGCTAAAATTCCAAGAGTTAGGTATTGTGGAGGGGATGTTTTTGGGTAAGTGGCCTTCCTTATATGGCTCATACTGTGCTCATTTGGAAAGCTGTCCTCCTGACCTTCTACCAGGATGAACCTCAATACTTCCATGAAGCCCAGGCTCAAAGAATCTTCCCAAGTAATGCCTAATTAAGGAAATCAGGAGCCATACTTTGAGAAATTCTAGCGACTTGAAATATCACAGAATCACAAATTTTCACAAATTCCATGTCAGAAAGCACCATCTAGTTTAACCAGTATTTGTACAAGAATCACTTCTACAATATCCCTAACAAATGATCATCCAGCCTTAGCTTGAAGTCTTCACTTTGGTGGATGGGCCAGGGTCCTAATAATAGTAACAATAATGGTTGGTTGTTGTCTTCTATTCTTGAAAAGGACTCAAATGACTTCACTATGCTAGAGTCAAGTCCATTGTGACTGGTCATTCCAATAGGAACTGGGAATGCTCTACCACAGGTCGGGAACAGATCGTCTGTGTGACCATTTGGGCTGGATATTTTAAATTTGCTCTTCCTGTGTTTTCTTTGAGATGTTTCAATTCTTCTTTTCTTAGAAAGCACAACACTGTTTATGTGCATATGCCATGCTGAGTGGTCCTGGGGCAGTATCTATCATGTCACACAATTCCAAAGAACAGAAGAGAGACCTTGAGAATGCCCTTGCATTGCCTTTTCTGAACACCATGTGAACACTTACCCTGTGTGAGTTCTCCATGAAATATACTTTTTTGGCACGTGTACAAATGATATGCTCTGCCCATCTGAGTTGGGCTCTTTGAACTCTTGGCAGTTTAGTTCAAGTAATAGCTCAGTGGGACCTTATCCTACACTGTGATCTTCTTCCTAAGCCAAGTCAAATGGAAGCAGTTCGGCTTCCTGGTGCTGTATACTGTCCAGGTTTCACAGGCATGCAGCAATAAGGTCAGCACAATGGCTCTAGGAAGCCTCTTCTCTCCCATGCTTTCCTTTAGAGCCTCCCAAACCCTGAGATATCTCTGGCAATGTGTGGGTCAGCCTCACTGTGAATGTGTACATCCCTGGAAAGTGCATTACCAAAGTAAGGGAACAATAATAACAATGGTAGTAGTCACACATATCTGTACATTGTGATCTAGTCTAGATTTTAACATGTAAGTTCTAATTAGTGCAAATATATCGATATCCAATTAATATCTATATCTAAATCCTCATAAATGAGAATAATGAATCCCATGAAGTACTTAAAAGTATTTGAATTCATGCTATTCAAAGTTATAATTATTGAAAATATGGCAATTTGTTTTATCCCAATGAAAATATTTACTGTGTATTGGAATAATTAATGTCATCACTTAATGGGATTCATAATTTACACTAAATAAGACCTCAAGCTCTAGTGTCTCCTTTTACCCCAGACCTCAGTTTCATTACAGATATCTAACTCAACTTTAATGGATAATATTAGAGAGCTGCCTGGGAATATTGAGTTTTAATGACTTACTTTAGCCAGTACTTGTCAGGGGTGTGACTTGAACCTGTTATCTCAACTCTAAAGCCAGCCCTCTGTACTACGTGGTGCTTATTGCTTTACAGTTAAATAAAACATTTTATATACATTATCTATTTCATCTTCACAACAACCCTGTGAGGCAGGTAATACAGATATTGTGAGCTCCATGGGATAAGTGGGACAATGAAAAATAATATGCCCATGGTCTTAGGAGCATTAGAGTCTCCCTTCCCACCCTGAATTCCCTATAGTTCACTGATGCTGAATGGCCTTCGTTACTAGTTGCAAAACTGCCAATTTTTCCTGAGAATATTAACATGTGGAGGGGAAGAGAGGGCCCCAAAATAATAAATGACAAGTAGAATACCATTAAAGCCGTGGATCTGGCCCCCAAATGTGGTTCACTTTGTTATTGATGACTCTACTCACATCCTTTAAATCATTGTGCTTTGCATGTCCCCGACAATGGTTTGTGAATCTCCTCTTTTCTTCTCCCTAAGGCTTGTCAGTGGTTTTCTGATCCTGCTGTGTAGAATAACTGCAGGAGGGAATGTATATTAGTCAATTACCTAGAACAAATCCTTGAACATCTGAAGGTACAAATCCCCTAACTAACATCTGTCATCTCTCCCCCTCCCCCCAACACCACAAAGAATTATCCAAAAGATATTTAAAAAAAAAACAAAAGCATTTTTACTTCTTTAATGAGCTATTTATGGTTTGTGTCCAAACAGTTCCATGACTGTAGAGACAGATCCTACATGTGTCTTCATTCTGGTGTTATTTCTGAGGGTGGAAGGGTGATTAAGTGTGAGGCTGGAAATTTAACTTTCATAAGCTATGTTTATGACTAGAGCAGGACAAGTCAAAACTGATCTGAACATAGAATTATGTATTTTAACATGTACTCAGAGGACACAGGTAGGAAACCTTCTACTTAAGTATTTGTTCTAGTGCTTTTCCATGACATAAAATAAAGTGCGAGTAGAAAAAAAACTGGTTTTTTTCCTGAGTTAGCATCTCTGCCTGTAGCCATGTAGCAATGTACTCTTTGTAGAGGACACTATCAGCATTTTCAAGGCAAAATGGTTTTTGTTGTCTATAGAATGGCTTATCAAGAAATTTTTTACAAGACATTTATTTTATTTTATTTTTTTAGCAATTGGGGTTAAGTAACTTGCTCAAGGTTACACAGCCAGTTATTTCTGGGTGTGGTGCTGAGTATCTGAGCCCCGGATTTGATCCCAGGTCATCTCGACACTGGAGCTGGTGCTCGCTGTGCTACCTGGCCGCCCCTACAAGACAGATTTTTAAAATGATTCTTCTAGGATTGTTTTTTTTTTTTTGTCTATAGCTAGTGGAGAAGACAGACACACTTTATAGTTGCAACAAATAGAATACAATTGACTACTTTCAGTGATCAAGTTGTGTTTGTCCTCTGCATAAAGGAGAGAAGCTTATTAGACCAAACATCTACCTCAGCTTTCTTTTTTAGGGCATCCCAAAAGCAAAACTAGGGAAGCTTATGAATGCCATCCATTTTTCCTCAAGAAATTCAATATACTCCTTGTGTTAACAAGGAATTACTTGGTTTTTTGAGGCAACTCAGGCACTTTAACAGGGGAAAAGACTTTTCTGTTCAAAGTAAATCATCTCAACACTTTTTCTGCTAAGAAAGATGAAATGCTTTCTTCTCTTTCCAAGTATCATAGATTTGGAAGAGACTCTGGAAATCATCTGGTGTTACCTTCACATTTTACAGATGAAGAAAATCAGTCTAGAGAGACTGTGATTCATTCAAGGTCACAGAGATCAGAAGCAGGTCCAGGATTTTAACCCAGGTCACCTGACTGCATATTCACCACTTTTAAGAAGAGGCCTGAAAATGGCTGTTTCTTCCTTCTTCCTTCATAGTGAACAGACATCTCTAATTTAAGAACTAAAATGGGATTGTTCAGGACCTGGATCAAGGAGACAGTGTCAGCAAGGGTCTGAAGTTTCCTATCTACAAAGCATCTGGGGACCCACGTTTTCTACATCACTCTCAGAAATTTTGGCAGCTTCTACCCTCTCAGCCTTCCAGCACCAGGAGAGAGTAGTTTAGTACTCTGTACTTTCACTTTGTCTACTGCCATCTAAAGTTGTTCTTTATTCATCCCTTAGCTTTTCTTTTTGTTTTCCTCCTCTTCTAATTATTCCGTTTCCTTTATTTCCTTCTGTGAAATTATCCACTCTCTTAAAGTCCTGTATTCTGTACTGATCTGTATGCTCATCTAAAAGAAACTACTCTGACGGCAACATTCACCTGTAGTTTCAGCTCCCCTGTTGATTTTGCCTTTAAACTCAGTTTACAAATCTCATTTGAAAACCACTTGGGTATTTTTAGCCACATCTCACTTTGGACCAATAATAATGACAATACACATTTAAATAACACAACAAGATTAACACTCATGTAACACTTTGTTCACAACTGTCCTTTGAAATCAGTAGTGAAAATCGTCTCCTTTTATAGATGTGTTAACTGAGGATCAGGCAGATTAAGAGAATTAGCCAGTATCATGGAGCTTCAGAGCAGGAATTTGAATCTGTTACCTGATTTTAAGTCCAGAATTGTTTTTTTTTTTTCACTAAAACTTACTTCCCTCAAAATAGTACTCAATCAACCAACAAGTATTTAAGCATTGATATGCTGGGTACTATGCTAGGTTCTGAGGATGCAAGTATAGTGAATGAAACAGACTCTGCTTACAATGAGCTTACATCCTAATTGTGGAGGGATAGGGAGAAAGTTGTAAAGCCAAGCCTGAGCAGTTCTCCTGAGGACCCCTGCTGTGAATAACTTTAAGGTTCTGATCACATAGTATAGTGAGCTCTCTATTTATTCAGCAATAAATTAAAGCAAACCATTCACAGAAAACAAAGGCATTTACAACAATATAACATAGGAACTTATTACTAAGGTGACCACATAGTCTTAAACAAAAGATGTCATTGGGGGTGGAGTCAAGATGGCGGTGTAGAAATAGGACTTCTGTGGGGCTCTGGCTCCCACCTCCTCCAATTCATGTAAAAGGTGACTGCACAAACTTTGGAGCTACAGAACCCACAAAATGACACAGAAAAGCTAACCTCCCACTGAGGACAGCCTGGCAGGCTTGCAGGAGTTGGCCAGCACAGTGCTCTGGAAGCTGACCCCTCCCTGCAAGAACCAGAGGTTTTAGCCCCAGGGTGGGCCTGACCAGCCACTGGCTAAAGGGACTCCAGATCACCAGCAGCTGTGGCGGTCCAGAATTATCAACACATGGATGCTAAGGAAAAAGTGAGATGTCAGTGCAGTGTGGACTTTGGGATCCAGTAGTTGGGACTGTGTCAGCCTCTTTTCCCAGGACAAGAAGCCTGAGGAGATGTGGCAGCTTCAGCTCCTGGTCTATAGGCTGTAGGGGGACCAAGCAACCAGTCTGAGGGATAATCGCTCTTGCTTTAACCTGCTTGGATATGGATTGTTGTCTAGGGTGGCGGTCCTGGGGTGTGGGACCAGCTTGCCAGAGCATGTGGAGGATTCAGAGAGGGCACCCAACTAATACCTCTGGCAGCTGAGAAAACTCCAGCATTTGGTACGAAGCTCCGCTCTCTTGTGGCTGAGTCCTACTGTGGTCCAGGGGTCAAGTGACTGAGTGGCAACATGACCAGGCAAAGGAAGCAAAGCAAACAGAAGAATGCAACATTAGGCTCCTATTTTGGGGACAAAAAGGATCAAAGCATGGAACAGGAGGAAGACAGCGAAGTCAGAACTCCTGCACCAAAAGTTTCCAAGAAAAATATGACCTGGTTATAGGCCATAGAGGACCTTAAGAAGCAGATAAAAGAAGTGGAAGAAAAATTGGGAAGAGAAATGGGAATGATGCAAGAAAATTATGAAATGAGAGTCAACAGCCTGACTGAGGAAAATAACACCTTAAAAATAGACTAACTCAAATGGCAAAAGAGGCTCAAAAGGGAAATGAGGAGAAGAATGCCTTAAAAAGCTGAATTTGCCAGATGGAAAAAGAATCTCAAAATCTCACTGAGGAGACTCATTCCTTCAGAATTAGATTGGAGCAAATGGAAACTAGTGACTTTAATAGAAATAAAGATGCTGTTAAACAGATACAAACAAATGAAAGAATAGAAGACAATGTGAAATATCTCACTGCCAAAACCAATGACCTTGAAAATACATCCAGGAGAGATCATTTAAAAATTATTGGACTACCTGAAAGCGATGATCAAAAAAAGAACCTAGAAATCATCCTACAAGAAATTCTCAAGGAAAACTGGCCTGATGTTTTAGAACCAGATGGCAAAATGGAGGTTGAAAGAATCCACTGATCACCTCAGGAAAAAGATCCCCAAAAGAAAAGTCCTAGCAATATTATAGCCAGGTTCCAAAATTGCCATATCAAGGAGAGAATATTACAAGCAGCCAGGAAGAAACAATTTTAATACTGTGGAAACACAATCAGGATAACACAGGATCTGGCAGCTTCTATGCTGAGGGATCAAAGGGCTTGGAATATGATATTCTGGAAGTCAAAGGAGCTGGGATTAAAACCAAGAGTCACCTACCCAGCAAAACTGAGTATCATGTTTCAGGGGAAATTATAGTCATTCAGTGGAATAGAGGACTTTCAAGTATTCTTGATGAAAAAACCAGAGTTGAATAGAAAATTTGACATTCAGATACAAGAAGCATGAGAATGTAAATAGGGAAAAGAAATCATTGTAACTGATGAAACCTTTCTCAGTATGAAAATAGTTAAAGGGAATATATATATATATATATATATATATATATATATATATATATATATAATGTCCATATTGGAGGGTATATGGGCATATGAATACATATGTGAATGTTTACATTAATGTTTACAGGTATACATAGATAGAGGGCACAGGAACAATTTACTAGGAAAGGATGATACTTAAAAGGTGAAATAAAGAGGTGAGAGAGGAATATAATGAGAGGATATGGGAAGATACAGAATGGGGTAAACTATCTCATAAAGAAGAGGCAAGGGAAAATGGTTACAATGGAGGGGAAGAATAGGAAGGCAAAAGGGAATGGGTTAACGTTATTCTCATTGAATTTGGCTCAGGGAGGAAATGACATACACAGTAAATAGCGTATCTCACCCTCCAGGAGAGTAGGGGGGAAGGGGATGAAAAGGGGGATGATGGAAGGGAGGGCAGGCTTGTGGGGAGGAAAGTTGGAACCACCCACTTTTGAAAAGGGATGGGATCAATGTAGAGAATATAATAACTGGGAAGTGGGATAGGAGGGAGGGAAATATAGTCAGTCTTTTACAATATATCTACTATGGTAATGTTTTGCATTAGCTACATATGTACAACCTATACTGAATTGCTTATCTTACCAGTAAGGGTGGGTGACAATGGAGGATGGGAATGAATCTGGAATTGAAATTCTTTAAATCAAATGTTTAAAATATATATGTGTGTGTGTGTATACTATTATTAATACTATTTTACATGTAATTGGGAAATAAGATATACAGGCACTGGGGCATAGAGATCCACCCTGCCCTACTGGAAAAGTTGAAGGGGGTATGGGAGAAGATATGGGAGAGAGCAGATTGGAGGAGGGAATATCCTGTGGGACTGCTATTTGAGGGCGGTGGGTAGGGGAAAAATGGGGAGAAAATTTGTAACTCAAAATCTGATGGAAATTAATGATGTAAATCAGAAGTTAATAAAGCATTTGAAAAAATAAACCAAAACAAAAGTTATCATTCAGTAAGTCACAATGTCAATCAATCAATATAAAGTACCCATCTAAAGTCTTTTTTTCATCTTGATTGGAGGCTGGCTTCTAATCATCCTTAAATCAATCATCTTTAAGGAGTAATCATCCTCAACCATAGCAGAAAGTATGAATTTCTCCCACTGCTAGGTCACAATAAGTCATAATCTTGTTGGTCAACACTAAGTACCCAAGTAAAGGTCTTTTGATCTTGACTCCTAGTCTGACTTCCAAACTCCATGGCTCCTCTTCCACACTCCCAGCTCTTGCCTGAAGTCACCCAGCTGTTCCCTGGATTCACAGGAAGTCAATTCTCAGCTCCTGTTCCACATGGAAGCGCACTGTGACTAGTCCACTCCAAGCCCTTTGAAGTTTCTGTTTCTGGGAAAACAAAGCTTAACAGAACCACTACAATATTTACAGACTTTAAGCTTAGCAGCAACACAACAGTATTCACACACATTGATGGCACTATCATGTCAATTCACTTTCTGTCTATGAAATCACCACAAGTCAACAACAAAGTGCTTCTGTCTGACAAAGTAACAGACCCACACACTGACAAAGACAGAACAGATGAACAGAGCGCTGATGCCACAAGTCTCCTCCCTCTCATTTCTGTTTGGTTCTAGCCCATGCTCCTGCTTTGTATGCATTGCTCCTTCCTGTTGCATCAGCAGTTTCCTCCCACCTGTGAGTCACAGGGCAGGGCTCACATGCACTTGAGTATCTGAAACAAAGAGCTAAGTACTCCTTAAAGTGCAGGTAAAACAATATGGGACAGACACAAAGTTAATTCAGACACAGAGTCCCAAGTCATTCAATAAAAGGTCCCTTGGAAGGGAAGACAGTAGATAGGGGCCTATCAGGGAAAACTCCATGCAGAAAATAGCGCCCGGATTGCGTCTGAGAGAAAGAGGTTCCATGAAGTGGCGGGAAGAAGTGCATCCCCGGCTTGGAGGGCGGCGCAAGCACAAGGGAAGGCCTAGTCTGCTGGATTGCAAACTGCAGGAGGGGGGACTATTATACACTGAGAATAGAGGTAGATTTTGGCACAAGATTTTGTAGGACTTTAAAGCTAAGAAGAGTCTACATTGTATTCTGGAGACAATAGGAAGCTAGTGGAGTTTATGAGGGAGTTTGGAGAGTCGATTCATATATTTTCCCCCTGCATTTTATTATTTATTGGAGGAGTCACATCTTAAAGAAAACTGGCTGCAGTGTGTTAGACGGACTGAAGAGGGAGGGAGAGCAATTGGGAGGTTACAGAGGGATAGCAAGGTGGTGATGGCGGTAACTGTGAGGGGACAGAAGGAACCAGACAGGAAAGATCTGGTGGAGATAGAAACGATAATTTGTCAACTGACTAGAGATGTGAGATAAGGGACGACAAAGAGTCCAAAATAACGCTGAGAAGAAGAACTGGAGACACTGACAAGTCAATAGTCTATTAACATTTATTAAATACCTACTATGTACCAGGCACTATGCTAATTGCTGGGGATACAAATAAAGGCAAAAGACAATTCCTTCTCTCAGGGTGCTAATAGTACAATGGTAATGCCTTCATTATAAGTTTGGAATAATAAGCACATAGCTGTTGTGGCTCTGAATAACTATGGGCTTTAAAAAAATCAAATTGGCCCTCAAAGGGTAAAGATTCACCTGAATTTAATTGCAGTATTATTTCAGTAACTGATTTCCTCTCAAGGTGATTACTTGAAATAGAACAATACTAATTTGGATCACATATATTTGGAGGGGTGGTAGAGACCTGCGAGGTCATTGAGTTCAACCTCCTTATTTTATAGATGAGGAACCAGGTCCAAGGAGGTGAGGGATCTGAGATTCCAAGTCAGGTTGTCCTTCTCTTAAGTCTAGTATTCTTTCCATGACAGGACAGATACAAATGTCTTGATCATTGTTGAAATACTAGTCTCTTTACAACTTGGGAGAGTAGTGCCTTACTGAATTAAAAAAAAAAAGACAAAAGATTATATAAGAAAATGTTTGCAAATATTCTTGTCTGTTTAATAGTTAGAGGAATGGGAGCCTACAAGGATGCCTAGGAGGGCTATTTTACTCTTTTAATTCTAATAGTAGGGTAATAGAGTAGCAAAAATATGTCTGCATCCTTTGATTCCATTGTCTTGTTGTACGCCACACTGACAGAACAACAAAACAATTTGTATACTCCCCTTTCCTAAATTGTTACCTCTAGTTCTTCCAGATTTAGTAATAAAGTGTGAATGAAAACATGAGCTTTATCTCTTGTACAGTTAGAGAATAATGGGATGAAAAAGAATTTTATAGGAAAAGACCAGTTCTTGAATAACCAAAGTACAAAAAAAGATGTAGCCTATAATTATTCTGCCAGATCATCAGCTATATGCAGGTAATTTTAGGAAGTTCTTAGAATTCTGATTTTTAAAGCCCATATTAAGGGGAGTTAAGATGACAATTTTTATAAGGATTCCATGGCATGATTATTTTAGTATAGAAATGGTCAATTCATCACAAAGGGGTGGGGCAAGGAATAGATTAATTCCCATAGATAGTCCTTCATGTCCTAAGTGTTCCCAGATTCCCTCCAAATTAGTTTCCTATTTTGCATTTTTTATATTTGCATGAACTAGAGTCTTAGGGAGCAAGAATCCCATTTGCTTTTTAACTTTCTGGGGAACCCAAAATGAGATGGCCACTGACTTAAAATTAAAACAAATAACATGATCATTCCTGATAAGGACATTTTAACTAAATTATTTAGAAAGTCAAATACATACATGTGTATATGCACATATACATGTACATATGCAAGCACACACATACATGTGTGTATATATGTATATTCATCTCTCTATATACATAAATCTGTTTATCTATCTATTTAGAAGTTACTATAATAAGTAAATGATGATCATGAGTCGGATAGGTGGGGACTACCTGGTTCTCAGTATTTACTATCATTTTGGTTTATAGCTTCTGCATAGTCTTTCCTTTAACTTTGTCTAGAACCTTTTCTTTGCTTTTAAAAGCAATTCTAAAGTGTTTAGGAATTTTTCTTTCTTGTTTGTTTTTGCATTTATAGACAGATAGGTGATGGTAAATTAGGCATATATCTAAGGATATAGCACTCATAATCGCTTCTTGTAACTGCTTTGAGGGGTTGCTGGCATGCTTTCCTCCAAGCCTCTCACTTACTGGGTTGTTTCTTCTCTAAGAGTACATATGCCAATTAGTTTTGAGGGTTTCTTAGATAAATGAGCTGCTTTTAATGCACTGTGAATCATTTAAAATTAATTTCATTTAAAAATGACTTATACAGTTATGAAAACATACTAACTAAATAAATGTTGAATGTTTGAGTAAGCAAGAGTAAACTCATTGCTAAATGTATGTGCTGAGATTGATGAAAGAATAATTTCCATCATCAGAGTACCAGCATGGCAAACAAGGCTTTTCTAGAAGAATGAAGAAGATAGCTTATAGGAAAGGCCCTCAGCTTAAAACTTCTTTCTCTTTCTTTTTAAATTTATTTACTATTAGTTTACAACATTCAGTTCCACAAGGTTTTTGCGTTCCAAATTTTCTCCCCATGACCCTCTTCCCATGCCGGCATGCAATCCGATATAGGTTCTACATATACGTTCACATTCAACATTAGCCAAGTTGTAAAGAAGAATCATAACCAATGGAATGAATAACGAGGAGGAAGAAACAAAACAAAATGAAAGAGAGAGAGAGCAAATGCTTCAGTCTGCATTCAGACTGTAATTCTATCTCTGGATGTGGATAGCCTTTTCCGCCATGAGTCCTATAGAGTTGTCTTATGCTGAGGGTAGCCCAGTCTATCAAAGTCAGTCATCACAGGTATGATGTGTCCGTAATTGTGTATAATGTTCTACTTGCTCCACTCCCTCAGCATCAGTTTATATAAGTCTCTCCAGATTATTATGAAGTCCGTCTGCTCCTCATTTCTTATAGCATAGTAGTATTCCATTACATCCATATACCACAGCTCATTCAGTCATTCCCTAATTGATGATCATCCCGTTGATTTCAAATTCTTTGTCACCACAAAAAGAGCTTCTATAATTTTTTTTGTATATACTGGTCCTCCTCCCACTTGTATGATCTATTTGGGATATAGCCCTAGAAGTGGTACATTGCTGGGTAAAAGGGCATACAATTTTTATGGTCCTTTGGTCATAGTTCCAAATTGTTCTCCAGAATGGTTGGATCACTTCATAAATCCACCAACAGTGCATTATTGTTCCAATTTTCTCACATCTTCTCTAGCATTTATCATTTTCCTGTTTTGTCATGTTAGCCAATCTGACCAGTGAGATGTGATTATCTAAGAGTTTTGATTTGCATTTCTCTAATCAATAATGATTTAGAGCTTTTTTTCCATATGCTTAAAGATGTCTTTACTTTCTTCCTCAGAAAACTGCCTGTTCATATCCTTTGACCATTTGGGGAATGACTTGCTTTCTTACGAATTTGACTCTGTTCTCCATATGTTTTAGAAAGGAGGGCTTTATCAGAGACACTGGTTGTAAAAATTCTTTCCCTATTTTCTGCTTCCCTCCTAATCTTGGTTGCACTGACTTTGTTTGTACAAAAACTTTTCAATGTAATGTAATCAAAATGATCCATTTTGCATTTTGTAATGCTCCCTTTCTCTTGTTTGGTCTTAAATTCTTCCCTTCTTTATAAATCTGACAGGTAAATTGTTCTTTGTTCTCCAAGATTGCTTGTAGTATCAGCCTTTATATCTAAATTGTGAACCCATTTAGACTTTATTTTGCTATAAGGTGTAAGATATTGGTCTATGCCCAGTTTTTGCCATACTGTTTTCCCATTTCCTGGCAGTTTTTGTCAAATAGTGAGTTCTTATCTTAGAAGCTGGAGTCTTTGGGTTTAAAACTTTTTTTTTAAAGCAAAAACACTGTAATATATAATCACACTACTTATAAATATTTGTGTATTCCCCACCCTTCCCTTCAAAATACATGTAAAATGAATACTCTAGTGGCAAGACTACTATAAGTTAGGACATGCAGAACCATGGAAACAATACTGGGCCAAAACTCTTGGTGCCTGACACATAGTAGGCACCTATTAAATGTTTATTGATTGATTGATTGATCCAGGAAGTATAGAATCTTCTAGTAGACCTGCCACTAACTATTGGTGTGTTTGAGCTTACATAAGTCAGTGAACTTCTCTGGGTCTCATTTTCTTCAGTGGTCAAAAGAGGATAATTTATTTTGCCTTTTGTATGCTACAGGGTAGTGGGGAGGATCAAATTCCCTTTTGCAAATCATTGTTTAAACACATGTGCCAAAGCATGAAATTGATAGGTACTAAGAATAAAAAAGAAAAATAAAACAGTTCCTGTAGTTAAGGAACTTCAGTATGACTAGGAACATTTTGTACATGTAGGCTGTCAACAATATTGCAGCAGCAATAGTTTCTTGGCTCATTTTCCTGATTTCTGAATCCTGGGGAAAAGTAGACTGCCAATTAATCATATTGGAAATGTCATGTGTAAACAGGCCACCTGGTGGTGCTGCTCACTTGTGAGTAGCACAGGCATTCCTTACGTCTGCAATAGTCTCCACAAGTTACCAGAGGGCGCTAAGATCACACACCCTTCTCATTCCCTTTTCAAACATCTATTTCTGCAGAGCTCATGGTGTGGGGTTGATCAAATTCAGAATTGGTCTAGGTTAGGGCAAGGTTTCCTACCTTTTAAAATTATTTTTAATGTCATGGACCCTTTTGGCAGTCTGGAGAAGCCTATGTATCTCTTTTTTGGGGTATAATTTTTTTAAATGCACAAAATAAAATGCACTGGATAACTACGTTCATGGATCCAATGTTAAAAATCCCTACGCTGGGATATTGAAGCAGGGAAATGGAGAATTGCTGTTAAATATGAGAATTATAGAAGTCCTCATTTGGTTCTAAGCCTCACTTCACTTTTGGGCACCCTGCTTTTGATGTGCTGACCTCATTCATAATACTTAGACACTTGGCTTTTTTAGTGATTAGAATACAATAAGTGAATAACTGTAAGAAAAATGACAGAGCAAAACTGTAAACAAGCAAACAAAAAACTACTTTTGCTCAAATTGTTCTACTAGCGAGTGAATAGGAAAAAATACTGCAAGGGACTATGTGCCAGTGGACACACAGTCAGGGACAATGATGCAAACATCTGGAGAAAGCAGCAAGGGAAATGCTGCAGGGTGACATGGATGTGGTCTCCTGGTCCACTAGCTGTTCAGGTTTCACATGGTGCTGCTCTGCCTCCTGGTCCTTCTTTCTGGTTCTACATTGCTCCCAGTAACTATAATCTGTCTATCCTTCTGGTGTCTGCTTTTATGTCTATGCTTTTCCAGGGTCTGTCCCAGCGTATCCTTTACACTGAGTCTGGGTTGCAGCAGTGGGGGTTGCAAGAGTGACCACTTGTCTGCCAACGATATCATGAGATAGAAAGGATAGTAAGGACAGGTGGACTTCGTATCTTTTTAAGGGCAAAGTGAAAAAAGAAATGCAGAGATGTGGGAGAATATGTGTCCACATACATTTCCTCTTTTTCCTGTTATTATGTTAAATTATTTTCCCCATCCAAGTGCCAAGAATCATTTAACAAGGTTACATGTTGTACATGTACCCAGATAAATGTAATATAGGTAAATTGATAGGGAGATAGAACTAGCACCTGAAATGTTGACCAAACAATTGGAGAAAAGGGAATATATGTGAGATTTCATGGAGTAGAATTGAAAGGATTTGGTTACCACTTAGACATAGGAGAGAGAGACAGAGAGAAAGAAATTCCATTTTGGCCGTGTTGACCTTGAGATACCAATGGGATATACACTTAATAGATATCCAGTAGGCAACTGGAAATGTGAGACTGGAGGTCAGGAGAGAAATTATATCTATATCTGAGATATCTCTGCAGGAACGTGATAATTGAAAATATTGGGCTGGATAAGATCAACTAGGGAGAGGGTGTAGAGAGAGAAAGGAGTATGGCCAAAGATAAGAGCCCCGAGCAAAACTCAGTGCTTAGGGATCAGGAGATGGATGAAATAATAAAAATCTTAAAATTTTTAGTGCTTTATAGTTTCCAAAGTGCATTCATTCCAATTATCTCCGAAGTTAAGGAGGATATTTCTGCCTTTTTAAAATTTTACAGATATGGAAATTGAAGTTCGAGAAGGTTATTTGTCACCTGTCTAAATAGGTGTTGGAGCCAAAACTCAAATCTTCTGAATTAAAGTACAGTCGTCTTTCCATTATGACAGGTATTTATGCATTGTAGTGCTTTGTGTTTAGAGAGTACTTTACATATATTACCTCAATGAGTTTGAACAGTCCCCTTGTGAAGTAAGGTAATGCATAAAAAGTTAATGGATGGAACAGTTGGAACTTGAACCCAAGTCTTCTGATTCTAAATGCAGTGATCTTTCTAACATACCAGGATGCAACAGGAAAAGGATAGATGTGAAATTATGTGGCGTCTTGCAAATAGTGGCTTCTCAATATATTCATTGAATGAATTAAGAAAGTGCTTTGGGAAGGTAACATTGATATTAAAATGTGAGGCTAATGCTTTAGCTTTCCCTATCTTGAGAGAGTATTGGAAAATTTAGATTAAACATCATAAATATAGTAGTTGCATGTTAAAGTCAAATGTTTTGAATAGATATGATTTTAACCTTGTACAGCCAGGGATATTTGAGGGCCTAAGTCATTTAAAAAAGATCTTTCAAAATCATCTTTTAGATGATAATTTAAAATTTTAGTTCCTCCTTATAATGACCACTAGTTATTTGCTTGCTTTCTAATGCAAGAAGGTAAAACAGGATTCACTTGTTTTAGTTTCTCTCTCACCCTCCCCCCTTCTCTCCTTCCTTCCTTCCTTCCTTCCTTCCTTCCTTCCTTCCTTCCTTCCTTCCTTCTTTCCTTCCTTCCTTCCTTCCTTCCTTCCTTCCTTCCTTCCTTCCTTCCTTATTTAGGGGAAAACATAGCCTTAGATTCAAAGCAAAAGAAATTATTGTATAGGTATACTTGCAGAGCCTACATTATTACTATATTAAACAGGGCTATTTCTTGAATGTATTTCTATAAAACTAGGCACCAAGATGTAGTCTTTTATCTTGACACACACAGTTTACCTGGCCATTGCTTCCCTCTTTTGCCAATCAAACAAATTAGCTAGCTTCACCATCAAAAAAAGATGCAGTATCCTATGGGCACTGGGAGATGAGATTGAGCAATTGATATGATTGACATATGGAACAAGACCTGTTACTTTCATCTTTATTGTTTTATAAATAAACGTGAGAAGAACAGGTGGGAATATTAGGTTGGGAGATGGAATTGTGGAAGAGGTTAAGTGACTGAATAAGTCTGATATATTCTGCCTTAACCCATTAGTCTTTTCTGGCACTTTGCCACTGAACCCTTTTCAAGCCTGCCATGTTCTTCATTTCTGATCAGAAATTATTTCTTACTCCAGAGATGCTTTGAGGGAATTCTCTTCTGCTTAAGAAAGATGTTTGGGGGTTAAGCTATGCTTCTTGTAGGCAAGATTGCTACCCCTAGTTCTGGTTTGGATTGGGTGATTAATGTGACTTAGTTCAACCAGACCTGTTTTCCTAATGATTTTATTTTTCTCTAACTATGCCATTACAGCACAATAGCTTTAATGAGTTCTTCTCCCTGGTACAGAAGCTGTATTCTCAGTGCAATGAAGTGGAAGGATTTGTTCTCTTTGAATTAAGTTGAAAATTAAATCACAGAAAAGGATTGAAATGAAAATTGTATGAGGCAGTTGTGCTTTGGCTGGCATTGTCTCTCTCTGATAACCTATCTGATCATGTCCCTCTTTCCCTTCTTAGTAATGTCTTCAGTTCACAAACACATCAATTGTGGCAGTTTTTTTGGTAGCAGGATGAACTTCAACAACCATGATTCATAAGCCCACACCCTTTCAAATGCTATTACTGGCAGCTGTTCTTTTCTTGTATGGGGACTAAATCCTTAATGTTGTTGATGCTTTTACTCCTACAATATTGGGAATCTGCCCACAATAAAAATGGACACATCTGGATTTATGGGGCTATGTATTCTTTTATCTTGACACACACAGTTTACCTGGCTATTGCTTCCCTATATTGTCCATCAAACAAATTAGCTAGCTTGTTATTAATTGCTTTATATAATGATTCTGTTACCTACAAAATTATTATTAATACATTTATGGGGCTAATTCTAGAAAGCCTCCAATTTATGAATGTTTCTGTTACAGATACTCAAGTAATATATCATTTTTCTAAGTCCATTGCTTATTCTTTGGGGGAATAGTTTTGCGATCGATCTCTCCAAAATGAGTGAAATGAGTTCTTCATCCATTCTTCCTCTCCTTCCTCTTTTTGCGTCCTGCAATACGCTAGGCTCCTCCTACCTCTGTGTTGTTGTTTATGCTTTTCTTCCATTTTCCACCTTCTCTCCTTCCCGACCTCTCTGCTTATACAAATCTGACCAATCTTTTTCAAGTTTAGTTCAACTCCCATTTGATCTATTGGCTGAGTTTTTCTGAATATCCCAGTGTACATGCGTTTCTCAATCTCCATTCAAACTTGGATTGCCAAGTGAATTATTTCCACTATGTTCATGTTGTGATTCTCATTAGAGTATGAGCTTCTTACACAATTTTTTTCATATACTCAGGAGGTCAGCTGTTTGTCTATAACTTCTTGTTTCTCCTTCATTCATGAAGAGGACCATGCTATCAGGGAGGTTTTGCCACGGCATGTAAGTGAATTGTATTTGAGTGAGGGAGGTCCGTGCAGTCACCAGCCTCATGTTCTCCTCCAGAACCGTCTGGTTCCAGGAGGAAGATAAAGATCAGGAAACCCTGGCCTGATTTTTTTTGGCAAGGCAATTAGGGTTAAGTTACTTGCCCAAGTTCAAACAGCTAATAAGTGTCAAGTGTCTGAGGCTAAATTTGGACTTAGATCCTCCTGACTCCAGGGTGCTGTATCCACTGAGTCACCTAGCTGCCCCTAAGCTAAGGTCTTTAACAGGTCTCAGTGTGACTCAGGCAACGCCCTTTCAGTAATTAAGGCTAAGCCAGATGTTACTATGACTTGTAGTCTGAGAATTGCCGAGGGTACTGGGGCTTTAAATGACTTGCCAATATTCACTTAGCTAGTATAAGTGAGTAGCACGATTTAATCTTGTCTTCAAGGCTGGTTTTTCTACTTACTTCATTGCTTTGGTATCAATAGTCAGAGTTTTTATACCTGGAGGTCTAAGATTCCTCCCTCCCACCAAAAATCATCTGCAGAAGCTAGCACAGTTTGTAGGATTATTGTAGGTAACAGAATCATTCTATAACTGGAAGGAACCTTAGAATCCACCTTATTCAATTCTCTCATTTTAAAGATGAGGAAACTTAAAATCCAGAGAGTTTAAATGATTTCAAGTCACACAGGTAGTAAGTCACAAAGCTAGGATTTGAACACAAGTCCTGAGACTCTAAATCAGGGGCTTTTCCTACTATATCATGAACATGAAAGTTAAAAGCTTTTGCACTAAGATAGGTGCAGCTAAGATAAGAAAGGAAATTGTTTAATGGGGAAATATTTGTTTTTCATTGAATATCTCTCATGCAATTCTTTTAAAATATTCATTTAGAAATCTGGAGCTCTGAGTTCTCTCCCTCCTATCCCCTCCTCCACCCATAGAGAGGGGAAGCAATATGATACCCATTATGCAGGTGAAGTCATGTAAAACATAGTTATGTTGACAAAAAAAAAAGCGAGAAAAATAGAGTGGAAAAATATCATTCAGTCTGTACTCAGAAATCATTACTTCTCCCTGGAAGTGATTTTTTTTCATCTTGAGTCCTTTGAAATTGTCTTAAGTTATTGTATTATCAGAATGATGCTCCAAAATGTATAGGGCACAACCATAAATTTATGTCAACCATAAATATATATTGCCAAAAGAATTGAATATATCCTTTGACATCCTGAATAAACAATTCTCAAAAAATTGCCAAACCATTATTTACAATCATATGAAAGATTGTTCCAAATTAATAATGAGAGTAAACAAAATTGTAATGACTAAGATTTTACCTTGCACCCAGGAAAATAGCAACAATGACAAAAGGCAAAAATCATTTTTATAGGGCTTGTGGAAAAGTGAGACACGGATACACAATAGGAATTATGAGTTAGTACAACCATTCTAGAAGGCAAGTTGGAATTATGCTAAGGAAATTACTAAGGTGTCAGTACCCTTTGACCCAGACATCCCTTTGCTAGGTATATACCATAAGGTGGTAAAAAAAAAAGAAAGGTCAAATACACACCAAAATAATGATAGTAGCAATTTTTGTAGTTGCGAAAAAATTGCAACCAATGTGAATGCTCACTGGGAAATGGGAAATAGCTCAATGAACCATGGTATATGAATGTGATGGAATATTGCAAACTATAAGAAATGGTGAGTTTAAGGAGGACAGGCAGACATTGAAGCACTTACATGTTTTGGTACAAAGTGAAATAAACAGAACCAGTTAAACTGTTTACTAATATATAACTATAAAGAAAAACAATAACAAATTTGAAGCTGAACACTATATAATAGACTTGGTCCCAAAGCAGAAATATGAACGCCTCTGGATGTGGAGTACTACATACACTGCTGAACTTGATTATATGTGAATATTAATTCTGCTGACTTGCTTTCTCTTTCACTATTTTATTCTTTAAAATAAAGAATTCTGAGATCCTGAGCCCCACTGTGTTGGAGCAGGCAAATGCCAACATTGGGACCACCACGTGCCTTAGCATAGACGGGAATTTGCAGACTTCAGCTCCAAAGACCAACATGTGCTTCAGTGGAGCCCTTAAAATTTCAGAAACACTCCACTGGACCTCAACACAGGCCAGATACCACCTCTAAGACTCAAGCTCAGCACCTGGTAAGCTTTCATACTCCTACAACCTCCAGCAGTGCCAACCACCCCCTCCATCCTCTCAGCACAGCACCAGTCATGAGGGCCTCCCAGGGACCTCAGGGCAACATCAGTGCAACACTAGATTAAACAGCCAGGGTCTGCAACCACTGGCACAAGAGAACTGAGACAGTGCCCCTTTTATCCCAGGTACAGTACTCAAATTTAAGGGCAAGGAAAAAGGCCAAAAAATAAAAGATAAGTAAAAAAAAAAGAATATGACCATAAAAGTTTTTATGGTGACAAGGAAGATCAAGATGCAAACTCAGAAGAGAACAACAATGTCAAAACATCTATGGGCAAAGCCCAAAAGAAAAATAGGAAATGCTTTCAAGCTCAGAAAGAACTCACAGAAGAGCTCAAAAAGGACCTAAAACATCATATAAGAGAGGTAGAAGAAAAATGGGGAAAAAAATGAATGATGTAAGGGAATTCTGAAAAAAAAAACTTCCTAAAAAGTAGAATTGGTCAAATGGAAAAGGAAATACAAAAACCCATTGCAGAAAACATAGAATAGAAAGCACAAGAATTGAGTAGAACAATACCTTAAAAGTGTAATTGGGCAAGTGGATGCTAATGACTCTATGAGATATCAAGAATCAATCAAACAAAAATAAAAGGAATGAAAAAATGGATGAAAATGTAAAATACTTCATTGGAAAAATAACAGATCTGGAAAACTGATCCAGTACAGACAATATCAGAATCATTGGGTTACCTGAAAGATATAATCAAAAGGAGAGCCTGGGCAGCACCTTTCAATAAATTATCAAAGAAAACTGCCATGATGTCCTGGAACCAGAGACCAAAAAAGGCATGGAGAAAATCCACCCATCACCTCATGAAAGATCCCAAAATAAAAACCCTGAGGAACATTATAGATTTTTAGAACTAAAAACCCCAAGGAACATTAAAGAACTTCATAACTATCAGGTCAAGGAAAAAATGCTACAATTTGCCAGAAAGAAACAATTTAAATATTGGGGAGTCATAGTCAGGATTATACAGAACTTGGAGCTGCTGCATTAAAGAACTGGAGGCAAAGGAGCTGGAACTACAACCAAGAATCAGTTACCTGACAAAATGAAGCTTAATACACCACGGGAAAAATGGTCATTCCATGAAATAAAAGGATTTCTAGCTTTCATAAGAGGAAGGCCAGAACTAAACCAAAAATCTGACCTCCAATTACCAAGACCTAAGAGAAGCTGTAATGTAATACCAAGGAAAGGCAGCTTCCCAGGTTCAAAATACCA
>NW_027185653.1:6162120-6246438 GCF_028583685.1 Petaurus breviceps papuanus
AAACCAAGCCCAATACAGGGGAATCTCCACATTCCATTACTATCACAGAAGCATAAACAGGTAAAAAGGAAAGAGAGAACATGAGGGATTCAGTGGAGTTGGATTCTTTATATCTGTCCAAGTATGTCTTGGAATTCTTTAAAAGTTGTATCACTAATAGTACAGTCCGAAGGAATACACACAGATAGAGAGCACTGCTATAAGGGGAATTGAGCAAGTGACATAAAACATTAAGAGGTGAGGAAGAGGAGTACAGGGGGGGGCAGAAGGCTTGTTGTTGGTCCTGTCTTCTTAAAGGGGACCATGATGTCATGTGATGCTGTGACTTGCAAGGGAATTGGATTTCAGTGCGATGCCATCCCCCTCACTCTCTTCTGTGGCTATCTGGGTCTAGTGGCAAAATATAGACCAGAATCGCTGAAGATGGCTCTGGATGCAATGTGAGACATTGACCTTTTTAAAGCTATGCCCATTCCATGAATGGCTAGGTAAGAAATAAACCAAGGAATGGCCTCTTTTACCTAATCAAAAAAAATCAATCTGAGAGGGAGAGACACTCAGGTTTTCTGATCAAAATAGAAACAATTACTATTTACATTTGCTTTGAGCCATCAGAGTCCAAACAGTGACCACTAAATGGGATTTGAGATGGGACTTATTGTTGGTCGGTCAATGAGAGCCATAGTGAATTGGGTTTAAGGCATATTTTTTAAGAAGGAAATCTAGCCTCTAACTTCCAAGATGTCTGGCTAGGTCTCAGTCATCAAAATTTATATTTCTTTGAGCATGGCACTGTAATGATAATGGTAACTTGAAGATTTCCCTGCCCCCTAATAGGCTGAATGTAATCACATGGAGCCTGTAGTAAGAGCAGCTTGCTGAAGGTTGAAGCATTGCCCACAGGAAGGTGGGAGTCAGAGCAGTTAAAGCTGGAGGGAGGAGAGGACACACCTAAGGAAACAGCTGGGTTTGTGAGTGTTTGTGCGAAGGCTAAAGGGTGGTGTGGCTCTCTGATGGTGTGTTAACTTCTTTGTTGCTATGTTGGATTTGGCTTTCTGGCTTTGGGATTCAGTTTTCTGGTGTCTGAATAAATGTTTTGCTTCTGTGTTCTATATGGAGTATCCGTAATGTTTTGTGATTGAGAACGATATTGGCATATTCATAGTCACTGTCAGTGCTGTTAATATTGCCATCATGCAACACACACAGGTAAGGGTGTGATACCTTATGTGGATGGAGGGAGAGGAAGGTAAGGTAAGGCAAAAAAGGGAAGAGACAAAAAAGGAAGGGAACAAAGGGAATGGAAAGGAAGGGAAGGGAGGAGGGAGGAGGAGAGAGCAGGTTGTTGTTTGTCCTTTGTTCTTGAGGAGGACTATGACATCAGGAAGATGATGCCAGGACTTGCAAGTAAATTGGATTTAAGTGAGGGAGGGCTGTGGAAAGAAACCAGCATAATTTTCTTCTCTAGAGACCTCTGGTCCTGTAGGAAGATGTAGATTAGGGTGATTGGAGATGGCCCCCATGCCTAAGAAAGAGAGAGATAGAATGGGGTAAATTGTTTCACATGAAGATTGACAAAAGACCTATTACAGTAGAGGAGAAGATGGGAGGGTGGGCAAAGAGCATAGTTTGAACCATATTCTCATCACTATTAGGTCAAAGAAGGAATCATATATACACAATCAGTTGAATATAGAAATCTATCTTACCTGACAAAGAACTAGGAAGGAAGGAGATCAAGTAAAGGAGTGGGAGTGGGGACTGATTGAAGGGAGAGCTGATCAGGGGAGGTGGTCGACAAAAAGAAAACACTGGTGAGGAGGGAAAGGATGAAAGGGGAGAGGACAAACAGGAGGAAGAATAAGATGGTGGAAAATACACAGGAAGTAATCATAACTGTTAATGTGAATGGGATGGACTCTCCCATAAAATGTAAGCAGATATCAGAGTGGATCAAAAGCCAGAATCCTGCAATATAATGTTTACAAGAAATACACTTGAAGTAGAGACACATGCACAGAGCAAAGATAAGGAGATGGAGCAGAATCTAATAAGCTTCAGCTGAAGTAAGAAAAGCAGGGGTTACCATTCTGATCTCAGACAAAGTAAAAGCAAAATACACCTAATTAAAAGAGATAAGAAAGGAACTACATCTTGCTAAAAGCTACCATAGGCAGCAAAACAATATCAATACTAAACATATATGTACCAAATGGTATAACATCCAAATTCTTATAAGGAGAAGTTAAGTGAATCACAGGAAGAAAGAGCAAAACTGTGCTGGTTGGGGGCCTCAACTGTCCCCTATTGGTACTAAATAAATCCAACCAAAAAATAATCAAGAAAGAAACCAAGTTAAATAGAAAGTATGAGAGAAGTTAGATATGAAAGAACTTTGGCATCATTTAGACATAAAGGGTGACACCATAAGCAAATCAGAAGACTAAGGCATAGTCTACATGTTAGATCTATGAAGAGTTTCTGGGGGGAAGTGAAAACTTCTCAGTCTTGGATTGTTAACTTCCCCCTTCCCTCCCCCACCCTGTCACTTCTGCTGTCAATCAGCAGCAAGCCCTTTTTAGGGAACCTTTTGACCTCCAACCTTTCTGGTGATTTTAGTCCCTCCCTTCTTCACTTTGGTGTTTGCAAAATAATGATAGGTACATTTGAACTGCACATGCCCCATTTCCTTGTTATTTGCCATTGGGGAAGATTTTTGCACTGAGACTTGAGACTACCTCTCAGCCAGTAGGAGAAGGGATAGCCAGGGGAAGAGGGTTTGACTGCCTTAGGGTATAAATTCTTGTTCTCCCTTTTGTAATATGCCTCTTTCTCATGATCAGTCATGGGGAAGACCCTCCCTCCCCCCTCTTCTCCCAGAGAAGAGAATAAATTCCTGTTCTTATCCTAAGAGATCTCTGTGTTCTTGATTAAATTTTGGATGAGGTTTCTTTTTTTTGCCACAAACAGGAGGGTAAGAGTTCATGACCAAAAAGAGATAGAAAGCATTTCAAAATGTAAAATAGATAATTTTCATTATATCAGATTAAAGGTTTTTTGTACAAACAAACCAATGTAACCAAGATTGGAAGGAAAGCAGAAAGGTGGGAAACAATTTTTATTACAAGTATCTCTGATAGAGGCCTCATTTCAAATATATAGAAAACTGGATCATATTTATATATGAATACAAGCTTGAATACAAGTCATTCCCCAACTGATCAATGTTCAAAGGACATGAACAGGCAGTTTTCAGATGAACAAATAGAAAACTATCTATAGTCATATGAAGAAGTGCTCTAAATAACTTGTGATTAGAGAAATGCAAATTAAAACAACTCTGAGGTACCATCTGTAATGTAATGCCAAGCAAAGGCAACTTCCCAAGGTTCAAAATACCAGCATAGGTGCTCTCCATTTTATTTAGTGACAAATTAAGAACAGAGAAGATCAAAATATGACATCATTCAAAATACAGCATTTACTAAGTGTGATTAAATAATCTCCAAGTACTACCTGAGTTAATCAAGTACTACCTCACCCCAGGACTTTACATTCATTTAATCAATTACAAAGTCCCTGTTCTAAATACTACTCCACCCCTAGGCTGTACTTTCATTTAGTCCATCACAAAGCCCCTCTTCTCAAATGGAGATTAGTTTCCAATCATAAGTAAAGTACATTCATTTGTTCAATCATAGAACACAAAAAGGTCAAAAGTTCCCCACCCCTGGATCACAATTGAATCTACCCCAGAGTTACAACAAGTTTAAGCACAGCACTTAATACCCAAATGGAGGTCTTTTTTTCATAGTGACACAAGGCAAGTTCTCAGCAGTCTTTGTTCCTGGAGAGACAAAGCTTAGCAAGGCCACAAGATACATTGCCAGTCTCTTCATTAATTCATCCTCTGTCTGCAGAACAGTCCTAGGACCCCTGAAAACATTAGCAAAACCCTCTCTCAGGATTTCGGTAAACATACAACAAGAAAATCCTTCTTCAGGGCTTCTGAACCAACAGCAAGGTTCCAAGACTTCTGCAACAACAGCACTGTCTTTCACCAGTGGACAGTATTCACTCTCTGTCTGCAGAACAGTCTCAGTGGCTCTGAACCAACAGCCAGGTTCCACAACTTCTGCAACAACAGGACTGTCTTTCACCAGTGGACAAATCTGGCAAAACAACATCAAAACAGACAAAGTACCAGCAAAACAGCCATGTCTCCTCAGTCCTTGGCAGCTCAGGGGGCAGGTCTCGAAAGTCCAGGGCAATTCAAAGTGGCCCTCAGAAATCCTCTCAGTCTCTCTCTGCCTCCACGAGAGTGCTGCTTCCAAAAAGTTCTTCTGCTTCTCTCTTGTGTCTCTCCAAATCTATGTCACCAGCTCCTCCCAGTTCAGGACTCTCTTTTCACGTCAACAAGTCCATCCCAAAAGTGGGATTAGCAAGCTCTGGGTTTTAACACAATCAAAACAAAAACCAAGCCAATACAGGGGAATCTTTAAATGCCATTACTATTACAGTGACTTACCTAAGGTCACATGGCTAGTTTTTTTTTTGTATGTTAAGTGTCTGAGGCCGGATTTGAACTCAGGTCCTCCTAACTCCAGGGCTGGTGCTCTATTCACTGCACGGCCTAGCTGCCCCTTGAACCAAGATTAATGAGAATAAAGCTCATACAAGGCCCTCTTTTCCTCTATTATTATAAGTTTTTTGTCCTTTCATTATAGAATCCTATACTTAACTGATTATGTTATTCCCTTCTTACACCAAAACCAATGAGGGTGAAGCTCATATAATTTTCATCTCCCTTCCTTCTTTCCCTCTACTATAATATGTTTTTATGCCTCTTTGTGTGGAATAATTTACCCTTTTCTGCCTTCTCCTTTCCTCTTCTCCCATTATAGCCCCTTTGCACTTTTTAATAAGGTTTTTTTTATTATCACTTTAGTTAATTTATACACACACCCTCTATGTATTTTTATCCCTTTTAAATGTTGTGATAATTATACAGTTCTCAATATTGACAGATCTCAGCTTCTCATATAAGGATGTGGACAGTTTTCTCTTATTAAATAATAGGAGATGTATATGTGTGTGTGTTTTCCCTGTTTATCTTTCTATGTCTCTCTTGAGTCTCATAATTGGAGATCAGATTTTCCATTTAGCTCTGTTTCATAACATCAGGTAGGTCTGGAAGTTCCTTATTTCATTGAATTACCATCTCCTTGTCTGGAAGAATATGCTTAGTTTTGCTGGATATCTGATCCTTGGTTATAGCCCACCCTCTTTTGCCTTATGAAATATCGTATTTCAATCCCTCTGATCTTTCAATGTAGAAGGTGCTTGGCCCTATGTGTTCCTGACTGTCATTCCACAATATTTGAATTGTTTCTTTCTGGTTGCTTGAAGCATTTTCTCCTTGACCTGATAATTCTTGAATTTGTCTACAATATTTCTTGGAGTTTTCAATTTGGGCTCTTTCTCAGGAGGTGTGTTGTGGATTCTTTTGATAACTATTTTACCCTCTGGTTCTAGGACCTCAGGGCAGTTTTTCTTGATGATTTCTTGTAAGATGTTGTCTAGGCTCTTTTTTGATTCATGACTTTCTGGTAGACCAATAATTCTTAGATTATCTCTCCTGGATCTATTCTCTAGGTCAGTTATTTTTCCAATGAGATATTTTACAATTTTTTTTTCTAAGTTTTTATTCTTTAGGTTTTGTTTGACTGATTCTTGATGCCTCATAGAGTCATTAGCTTTGATTTGACTGATTCTAAGTTTTAGTGAATTATTTTCCTCAAGTAAATTTTGAAGCTCTTTTCCCATATGATCAGATTTCATTTTTAGGGATTTATTTTCTCCAGTTAGATTTTGAACCTCTTTTTCGGTTTCACAAATTTTACTTTTTAAGGAGCTGTTTTCTTTAGTAAAATGTTTTTCTATTTTGGCAATTGTAATTTTAAAAGAACAAATTAATAAATTAAAGAATAAAAATAAAGAATTGGGCAAGTTATCTTCTGTCTCTCTAATTTGTTTTTTAAAGTTCTTCTTGAGCTCTCCCAAGAATACTTTCTGGGCTTGAGACCAATTCAGATTCCCTTTTGAGGTTTCAGATGTGGGTGTAGAGTCCATGCTGTCCCCTTCTGAAGTTGGTTCTTCTCTCTCCCCATAATAGGATCCTAAAGTCTTTGTCTTTCCAATCTCTTTTCCCCCATTGTGAAGCACAGCCTTAGCCATGCCCTTCCTCTAGGACTCCCAAACTTTCAGTTGATTCACTATTTTAGGATTTTGCACTGGGGCAACATTCTCTGGGTTTTCAGGTTCAAAGTGGGGGGGGGGGATTAGAGCAGCTAAGGTTTGCTCTGTCATCTTGGTCCCTGGATGTTCAGGTAGGTGATTTTTAAACTTCCAGGCTGTAGGTTGATAGCTTCAGGAGTAGCTGCTATGGCTGCCAAAGGCCCTGCATTTGTCTCTTACCCAGCTCGTACAGATCCCCCATCCTGCGGTGATAGGTCTGGGAATCACCCCTTCAGTGGGTGAATCAGCTTGCCCAGGCTTGCTTCGACTCCATGCTGGTGTAGCCGACTGCTTCCACCTTGGCATGCCGCATCTGCCTTGGCATGCTGTGTCTGCCTCCTTTAATTGTTAACGTATAAACCTTCTAATCTTATATGGTAAAAACTATCTATTTTATCTTTAGTATTCTCCTTTATCTAGTAAAGAAGTCCCCTACCTCCTTCAACTATAGCTATGAAAGGTTTCTGATCATGTTCTGTTTTGATTTAAAAAAGTCATACTGCAATCTGTTATTGTGGTGTATGGTTTAAAGTGTTGGTCTCAGCATAATTTATGTTTATCTGTCTTTCAGTTTTCTCGAGGTATGATGAATATAATTTTCTTAAAATCATTATGTACATCAATTATTATACTGTACTGTAATGTGGTAGCCCATATAGGACTTCTGAAGGTCCCTGAAACTATTTTTCCTTAATGTAAATGACCATAAAGTTCTGTGCCTTTTTTGTTGTTTAGTTTATTTTTCATGGTTTTTCAATCTCCATTCTTGCCACTTCTTTCTGCTTTCAGCATGGCAACCTGGAGCAATTCTTCTTCCCTCTTTAATTTGCTACTTCTATTTCACTATGAATTTGGAAAGTAGATGACAAATATTTCCAAATTTGTTAGTAAAATAAGGGTAAATATGCCATGAGTAGTAGTCTGAAGTGTTCTCCTATGAAAGAAGAGTGTTATATAAGTTATTTGATAGGCTTTATTGTGTTGGTTTTGGACTTTTGATACATTTTTATTTCCTTGATCCTAGTTGATTTCTAGATATGATGAAGGAAGATGGAAACTTTTTTTTTTGGCAGGGGTTAAGGCAGGGCAATTGGGATTAAGTGACTTGCCCAAGGTCACATGGCTAGGAAGTGTTAAGTGTCTGAGGTCAGATTTGAACTCAGGTCCTCCTGACTCCAGTTTGGTGCTCTATTCACTGTTCCAACTAGCTGCCCAGAGATAGAAACTTTTTGAAGTTTATTTCAAAGTGCATGATTTCCTTATTAGTACTCCTTCCATTGATGAAGATCATGGTACTTTTATGATTTAAATCACCTTCATAAGTAACTATGGCCATAAAAATCCCCTGGTTGTCAACTTTCTGCTGATAACTCTGAGTTTAGCTAGACTGATCCTTGGAAGACAGACTTATAGCACATTACTAGTTTTGTATTTGAGCACCTTTTTTCTTTTTAAGATCTGCAATATCTTTCACTCTGCCACCATAGAGAACCAAGGGCTATCTCTTTCATTACTAGGCTCTATGATAGGAATTTGATAATACTACAGATAAATTAATATTTAAAAAATGAAAATGAAATTCTAATATTAAACAATGTTGAACTAGGTGCAATAGTGTGATACTTGACATTTAATAATGACTGTAAGAGAAAAAAAGAAAGCCTTAGTTATTAAGGGGGACCATTGAGATTTGTAAAAAGGGAGGTATTCCTTTAACATAAGAATTTGAGTTAGAAATGAAATTTCTGTTATAGTATCTGCACTGATCTCATGAGAGCTCAGTTAAAAAGGACAAAGTAGAAAAGAAATGATAATGAAAGTCAGTTGGGACCATTGCTTTGAATTTCTTTTAGTCTTTTAAATTTAGGACAGAACTCCCATTAAACTGGGAGTGCCAATTTATAACAATAATATAATGATAACAAGAGAGGTAGCTACTATATACTTAATTAGGTTTATCACCTTGGCAAATGATACCTGAAGAGTCAAATAAGAGAAATTTATTGAGAACCTGCTTTTGAAAAGTCATTCTCTTAGGTACTAGGGAATACAAAGAGGTATATGATTTGTTTGTTTCCTGCTGAAGCAAAAAAGAATAAATGAGGTGAGATTATAATATGCTACAAGACACAAATGATATCATACATATTCCTACAAGTAATAAATGCTATAACAAATTTGCTTACTCCAGCAAATTGGTAAGACTAGGGTTATTGGGCACAGTAAATACAGTAAATACAACAACCTTGCCTTCCCCAAAGTGTTAAATATTCATTTTAATGGTCATTTAAGGATTTATTAGGCAGTTAGTATGTTCAAGGCTCTGTACTAAGTGCTGGGGATGCAGAGAAAGGCAAAAGACAGTCCCTGCCCTCAAACTTTGATTTTTTAAATTGGAAAGCTACCTGCTCATATCCTTTGACTGTCAATTGTCAAATGGCTCGTATTCCTATAAATCGGACTGAGTTCTCCATATATGTGAGACATGAGGCCTTCATCAGGGACAATTGCTGTGAAGATTGTTCCCAGTGTTCTGCTTTCCTTCTAATCTTGGTTGCCTTGGTTTTGTTTGTACAAAAGCTCTTTAATTTAACATAATCAAAATGATCCATTTTATGTTTCACAATGCTCTCAGTCTCTTTTTTGGTCATGAATTCTTCCTTTTTCCATAGATCTGACAGGTAGACTATTTTTTGCTCTACTCATTTACTTATGGTATCACCATTTATGTCTAAATCATGTACCCATTTTGACATTATTCTGGTTTGTTTTGTAAGATGTTGGTCTACACCTAGTTTGTACCCTATTGTTTTCCAAGCAGATTTTGTCAAAAAGTGAATTCTTATCCCAAAGCTTTTGATTTTATCAAACACTAGGTTACTATGGCCATTGACCTACTGTGTGTTGTGTACCTAATTTACTGCACACCACTCTATTTCTTAGACAGTACCAGATTTAATGATTACTACTTTGTAATATAGTTTTAGATCTGGTAATGCTAGACCATCTTCTTTTGTTTTTTTTTTTTTTTCATAAATTCCCTTGATGTTCTTGACATTTTATTATTTTTTTTCTAGCTTTATAAAATGTTTTTTGGTAGTTTGATTGGCATGGCACTAAATAAGTTAAATTTGTTTAGGCAGAATTTTTATTTTTATTGTATTTGCTCAGCTTACCCATGGACAACTGATATTTTTCCAATTGTTTACTTCTCAATTTGTGTAAAAATTGTTTTATACTTGTGTTTATGTAGCTCCTGGGTTTGTCTTGGCAGGTAGACTCCCAAGTATTTTATATTGTTTCCAGTTATTTTCATTATAATTTATATTTCTATCTCTTGATAATGGGCTTTATTGGTAATATAGAGAAATCCTAATGATTTATGTGTTTATCTTAAATTCTACAACTTTGCTAAAGTTGTTAATTATTTCAAATATTTTTAGTTGATTTTCTAAGTCTTCTAAGTATATCATCTTCAAAGGGTGATAGTTTCCCCCCCTCATTGCCTATTCTAATTCCTTTATTTTTTTTCTCTTTTTGCTATAGCTAGCATTTCTAGTATTATGTTGAACAATAGTCATGATAATGGGCATCCTTATATCATCTCTGATATTATTGGGAAGGTTTCTAGGTTATTCAAACAGTACTTTGTTTGTTTTATTTTGTTTTGTTTTGTTTTTTTGGAGGGGGTAAGGCAAGACTTGCCCAAGATCACACAGCTATTAAGTGTCTGAGGTGGGATTTGAACTCAAGTCCTCCTGATTCCAGGGTCAGTGCTCTATTTACTGTGCCACCTAGCTGCCCCTAAACAGTACTTTGTGAAAGTTATTTCCATGCATACTTTATCTCTCCTGTTGCCTAGATTGTAAGCTTTACAAGGGGTAAGAGTCCATGCTTTTACAGAGACAGTGTGTGATGTACTAAACTTGGGTTTAGGAGAGAGCAAAGTTTGATTATTGTCTCTGACATTTGCTGTGTAAGCAAAATGCCTGACATATAATAGGTGCTTAATAAATATGTATTGACTGTCTGAGTGTGTAACTATGGAAAAACGTAGAAGTTTCTGAACCCGTTTCCTTTTCTTTAGTATCTACCTCAGAGTGTTTTCTTGAGTCTTAAATGGAATCATGTACATACATCTTTAAGTACTTTGTAAACCTTCTAGTCTTATGCCAAGATAAGCCATTATTAAATCTTATTTACCTTTGCATCATTCTGGGCCATCTCCAGTTGTCCTGATCTATATGTGTCCATTGGATCCAGATATCTCCTGTGGAGAAAATGAGGCTGGTCATTTTTCACAGCCCTCCCTCACTTAAATCCGAGTTACTTATATCATCTTTCCAATGTCATAATCCTCTTGGAGAATGAAGGATAAACCAGACAGAATCATTCACAGAACCATACATAAACTGTGAAAAAAAAATTGATGCTCAATGAATTTCAAATTTTGAATGTGTAGAAACTGTCCAAAATTTCCCCTTTTAGTCTCATTTTTCATGTTCTGCTATGCCTTGAGTAGCCAGAACATTTTTTTCTTAATCAGACATATATTGACATTTGGATGACATACAGATATCCTTTAGAAATCACTTTATTATAACATCTCCTACAGCACATTTGAGGTAGGAAGCAGCACATTTTATTTTTAAAGTCAACTCCTTTAGCCATCAAGGACTATGACCCAAGGACACATTTCAGGAATATTTTATTTTCCTCAGGAAAGTACATTATAGAACAAAACAATGCCAAACCACAGAAAAACAAATAGCATTTGGCCCTGGTTCCATGTATTCCCAAATATAACATCTTCAGGGCTTATAAGGGATTGCCAGACACCATTTAGTCTGTGTTTAGGAGAGATTTTATAGCTTGCCAACTTTGGAAGACTGTTTTTGCCTTTGTCACAAGGGGCTTTGGGAGAATTTCACATAGTTTGGTGGTGTTGGTAGTGGTGTGGAAGTTAGGGGAGTACATATAAGTCTTGGAGAAGAATAGTGGGAAATGAGATGGACAGATGTGGTGCCAATGCAATATTCACAGTGACAACAGTCACTATAAATATATCTGCATAATGCTCAATAACAAAATATAACAGACTATGCATATATAAGATGGAAGAAAAACATTCAGAAATCAGAAAACAAAATGTCATAACCAGTAAGCTGATTCCACCATAGAAGCAAAGAAGTTAAGCCAAAACATCCAAGAGCCACAGCCTTCTTTAGCCTTCCTACAAACCAACACAAGACCAATATTTACTCATGAGCTTAAATGTCTATCAGGAATGTGCCCTTTCCCAACTGTCTAGCTGTTCTGAATCCCAGGTTCTTATGGGCTCTGCTCCACCATTCGGCAGACTCCTCCCACTACAGGCTCCATGGGATTACATTCAGCCTATTAGGGGGCAGAGTATATTTTCAAAGCAGGGAAAGCCTTCAAATTCCCATTACCATTACAACAGATCAGGGAAAGTCTACTTACTTGGGCTCAAGATGGCCAGGAATTAAGGATGTTTTTCTCAGTGCATGTGGCAATGTCACGATTTCTTAGATTCCCATCTATGTTCCACTTTTTGGTCTTCTTATACTTTCCTTCTATGTTCCCTGTTACTATACAGGGCAACACTGTCCTCCCAGTCCCTCAAGCTCATAACCCAGAAGTCATCCTGGACTCCTCTCTGTCTCACACCTTCCATATCCAATCAGTCAACAAGGGCTGTCAATTTAACCTTTGTAACATCTCTGGAATTTACTTCTCTCCTGACACTGCCATCACTCTAGTATAAGCCCTTATCACCTCATGCTTGAATTATTGCAACAGACTGCTGGTCTTGAGTCTTCCTGATTGGAGTCTTTTCCCTACTCCAATCCTTCATTCAGCCACTAAAGTGATTTTCCTAAAGCCTAGGTCCAATCACGTCACCAATGCCCCACTTTCAATAAACACCACTGACTCCCTATTGCCTCTAATAGCAAATACAAAATACCCTGTTTGGCATTCAAATCCTTTCATAACCTAACCCCCTTTAACCTTTATAGTCTTCTTGTATCTTACTTCTGAAAACACTCTTTAATTCAGTGACACTGGTCTCGGGACTGTTCCACAAATAAAAATAAAATACTTCATATTTGGCTATGGACATTTTTTTCTACCTCTTTCCCATGCCTGGAATGCTCTCCCTCCTCCACCCCACCTACTCATCTCCCTGGTTTTCTTTAAATCTCAACTAAAGTCCCACTTTCTACCGGAAGTCTTTCCTAACTCTTAATTCCAGTGACTTCCCTATGTTCATTATTTCCTATTTATCCTGCATGGAACTTGTTTCATATATATTTGTTTGTATGTTGTCTCCCCAGTTAGATTGTAAATTCCTTGAGTTTGCTGTTCCTTTCACATGACACTCTATCTCCTGATTCTGTGCCTTTTTACAGGCTATCTCGCTTGCCTGGAATGCTCTCCCTCCTTACATTTGACTCCTGGATTTCCTGACTTCAAAATTCAACTCAAAATCTCAGTTTCTGTAAGAGGCCTTTCCTAATCCTCCTCCATCCTCTTCCCTCACACTCAGAATATGCCCTCTCAGATTACTTTCCATTTACCCTACTTATGTCTTCAATGAAGATAGTAATTTGTAGGTAGCTTTTTCCTTTAGCATGGGGTTTTCTCAAGGGGAGGGATTCTTTTCTCTTCTTGCATCCCTAGTGCTTAGAGCAGTTCTTGTCACATATAGCAAGCAGTTATTGAATACATATTGACTGAATGGCTCACTTCTAGATGCAATTTGACTTGGAGGGCGTAGAAAATTTAAAATATCACAAGAATTCAGATTTTGGAAGGTACCTCAGCCCTTATACACCATATAATCCATTCTATATATGAAGAAGAATTCTGTTAAAAGGAAGATTTTACAACATACTTAACAGTGGTCATCTAGCCCTTCCCAAAACATCTTCAGTGAGGTGAAACCCAGTATTTCCAAAGACAGACTATTCCATTTTTGGATACTTCTAATTATTAGGAAGTTTGTCCCTACATCAAAGCCTAAATGTTCCTTTTGTCTTTTTTTCTTCAATATCCACATATTCATCCCACTTCTGACCACTGAGGTTAATCAAAACAAATGTAATCACTTTTTCCAATGATAGCACTTCAAATCCTTGAAGTCAGCTATTTACGTAGCTCTGAGCCTTCTCTTTCTGGGGTTTAAAACAGCTGCTGTTCCTTCTGGATATGGCAACATCTCAAAAATACTTCACAGTTCTCATTGCTTTCCTATGAGTACTTTCCTGTTTATCAATAAACCTCTCTGTTGTTAGGAGACTGGGGTAGTTATTCTGAAGTCGAGATGGAGTGCTATAAATGACTAACTTGACACATGAGGTGGAATTGCACAGTAGGCGTATTTAACTCACCAGGATTTAGTTGTTACACATTATTGTGAAACCTGGAAAGTATAACAGTGCCAGGGCAGGAAACTAAATTGATTTCATTTAAACTGTTTTAGGAAGATTCTGAAGATCTGGCAATATAAGGAGGTTTGGGGATGCTGAACTGAACTGCCAAGCATTCAAACTCTACCAAAGAGAGCACAACTCTGATAGACTGACCACGTTCTTCAAATGCTAAATGTATGTTTGCCTGAAAGACTTTTTTTTCCTAATAGAGAACTCATGCAAGGCAGGCATTCATCTGTTGGTCAGAAGAAATCATACAAGTTCTGCAGTTCTCTCTGAAGAACTTTGGAATCATTTGTGACACATGGGAGACACAGGCATAGTACCACCCAGTGTAAGGTGCCTGTATCAAAGAAGGTGCTGTACTATATGAGCAAAGCAAAATTGGTGCTGCTCAAAAACAAAAACTTGAGATGCACAAATATATAGGCATCTCTACTCCAAATGTTCACATCTATGTATTCCTGAGCTGTGTAGAGGCTTCCAAATTCATAGTTTTCTGATCACCCATAGTTGGACACACTGTACCTTGACTCAAATAGAACAACATCATTTTGGTTCTTTTTGAGAATGAATAACAACAGCCAACCATGTGTAATGGTAATGGGAATTTGAAGATGTTCCCTGCCCCTTACTAAGCCTAAGGGAATTTGAAGATACTATGATGGATTTGACTTTCTGGTGTTAGGATTTGGTTTTCTGGTGTCTGAATAGATGTTTTGCTTCTGTCTTCTATGTAGTGAGTCTGTTATATTTTACGATTAAGAATTATGCTGGCATATTTACAGTTGCCCTCGGCACTGTGAATATTACATTGGTGCTACACCATGGTCACACATAGATCATGGAAACATGCTGATAATTCAGGTGGGAAGCAGTTTTCCCAATGTTTCCCTTTCCCCTTCTGCAGGAGTTCTTAATCTGGGGTTTGAAAAATTTAAAAAACCCTAGTATTTTGATAAACTATTTAAAAATAATTGGTTTCTTTGTAATTCAACACATTTTGTTATGCATTTAAAAACTCTCTTCAGAGAAGGGGGTCCCCAGGTTTTTCCCAATGTGCAACCTCTGTCACAATTAGGTTAAAACAATTGATACATCTCAGAAGAATCAGTCTATATTTGTTTTAAAGATATTTCTTCCCCAAATTAAAAAAAAACCCTTCTCTAATGTGTTTTACAGCCCTTAATGTCAACACTTTTTTGCTCCTCACTTAAATCCATCCCACTGTGGTTTGTCACCATGTCCTCTTTCTCCCTCCCATGGAGGCCAGCAAAAAATCTGATCTAATTTGCTAGTGCCTTTCTTTTAACATGTTGGATTAAAGTGGTAATCTTTGATTTTAAATTTCATACATTTTTATTTGAAAGCTGTACCTTTGTCTATAATTCGTGTATTGCAGATGCAATTAAGGACTAATCAAAATTGACAGTTGAAAAGTTCCATGTAGCATAGGCATAGTGTAGAAGGGCCTTTTGATTTCCTTAGTCATCAATAAACATCAGCTATGCTGCTATAGTTTTCAATTCATTTAGACCATAGCTACCATATACCAGGCTTATTCCTGATATCTTATAGCTCCCTAACTTCTTGTTAATGTCATCCCTTTTCAGTCTTCAAAGAAAAAACAACCTCAACTGTTCCCTTGTTTTAAAACTGCAAACACAGAATAACAAATACTCCATTAAAGTTTAAGTATGCCTTGTAGAAACTAATGAATTGAGAAAAAAAATCCAGTAGAGTAAGCAAACAAAAGATATTGCAAGATAGTTTTCTTGGGGTTTAAAATGATAATTTTATGTAAAGATATGAAACTATCATGCTTCTTGGTTTTGAGTGAAGCTGGGATCTATAGATTATAGTTAAATGATAGAAAATATATATATTTGCCAATCATTTCTCGATATTACAGTTAGTATGGTGGTAAAAAGAAAGATTAGACAGCTAGCTCATCTACTTATGCCTTCTGAATCATTTTCAGTCTTGGGTCCAGTTTGTGGTCCTCAGCTTTGCAGGTTCAGAAACTTGATTTTATTAGTTCATTAGGGATGGTCAGACTCCAGGTCATCTGACTCTGGGTAATGAATTCATGCTAATTAAAATTACAAGAGACTTTTACAAAACAGAATGGCCAATATATTCATTTACAATGTAGGCACTTCTGTTTGCCATTGTCCAGAGTTTAATAATTTTTCCCTTAAGAAATGTAATGAGACTAAATGAATGAATTAACAAAAATTTTTATGTCATATATTATGTGCCAAGAATTATTTTAAGTGGTGGGATATAAATAAAAAAACATAGAAAGTCTTTGCTATCAAAAAAAGGATATTGTAATAGGAGAAAACATACACTTAAATGACTGACTACAGAGGATTCAGGATCAGGATGGTGAGTGGACCATGGCAAATTAGATTGACGAAATCTTTTCGGGAAAGTGGCAGAGCTGATTCATTTATGCTTTTCGAAGTGGAGAGAGGTAGTGGTATAGGGCATATAGTCATGCTACTGCAGATGATGATATAAAAAGGATAGCCAGGGAGTAGGTGCAGTCTTGTGGTCCAGGTGAGGAAATCATCAGTTAGGACTGTGGGTCCTTAGGATACATTTTTCTGAAGGCGACATAGTTTAAACCTTCTCAGAGGCAAGGCTTTTGGCAGGGCTGTCTACACGATGCCTGGAGAACGGGCAATCAAGGTTACAGCAATGTCCCAATGATGGATCATTGCAAGTATCTTATATATGTCCTCAGGCCTCCTTACAGATGCCTTCATGATTTGGGGAGCTGTCAGTATTGCCCATCCAGTTTTAGTGCGGCTTCTCAAAACCATGGTGCAAGCCCCCATTAATAAGCCCCACAAAAATCACAGGGACATCTCTGTCTCTGTCCCTCCCTCCCCCCCGCCGTCTCACTCACACACACACACAGATACACACTCACACGGAATTTAAATAAAATAGAAAAGCAAGGAAAATAAAGGGAACTGACTCAAATAGCAAATGTTCTCTATCCAGACACAAAGTGGATGCTGTTTCTAACAATCCCAGGGGAGTAATGGTGGTTTTCACCACAGCATAAGGACACGGTCATTTCAGACTCACAACACGACGACAGCTGAGTCCCAAGGATCTTTCTTTCCAGCTCTAGGGAGGCCGTCATAGCCTTCTGTCTTCTCCATGGTTCTCTAGCCCACTGCCAGCTTCTCCCATCTGTTCTGTCTGATCCATATGGTTGTTATCCTCTCTTCATATGGCTGCGGTCTTCTTCAAGTCCATGCTGTCCGCCTGCTGTTCCTTCTCACGTAGCTGACTCTCTTCTCCATTCAGCTGCTCCACTCTTTCATTTTCCAGTGTGTACTCATTTGACATGATTTTTGATTCAGGCCCAATGCAAGGCTCAGAATTACAAGAAGTTTAGTAGTCGTTAAAGAACTCTTTGTAGTATTTGGTTTGTACTATAGTTTATCTAGGAAAGTTATTTTTCATTTAGTTACCGAGTTGCTAAAGAACAGCTTAATTAAAGACTGATATCAGGGATTTGCCAAGATATAAAAAATAAAATTGACTCATATTCAGTTTAAAGAACTGCACCAAAAAATAAAACGAATAGCATTATACCAGTTGTAGGCACAGGACCAAAGAAACATCCAAGAGGAGGTAGGCTGTGGAGGAAAGGTGACTGCAGCCCTAACAAACATTCTCTAGATCAGCCTGTGAAATGAAGAAGAGCTGGATTCCATCGTACTCACTATAGAAGTTACCAAAAGCTTGGAAAGTCTATGGAGCAACAGAACTGGGGCTGTTCTCGGGGTGTGCTAGAAGCTAGCTCCTTCTAACTCAAGAGAGCTGATTTTTAAATTTTCAATGTGTGTCTTAACACCATGGAAATCAGAAAATGCTGGGCTTGAAATATTATTTTGTAGATTGTCTAGACTTAAAAAAGTAATGAAGAAAATTCTAATGATGCAGATTAAACGTAAAAGTATAGGGTGTATGTTTTGTTTTCTTCCAGAGAGGAGTAATTAAGCATTTGCCAGCATGCCCCTGGTTGTTTTCTTCTGTGCAAGAGTATCAGCACATATAACTAGATTTCTCTTTGTGTATGTCTCTGCCTCTATTTGTAAGGACATAACAATAATAATAACTAACATTTATATAGCACTTGTGAGTTGCCAGGCAATGTGCTAAGTACTTTACAAACATTATCTCATCTGTTCTTCATAAGAATCCTGGGAGGTGGGTGCTGTTATTATCCCCATTTTATAGATGAGGAAACAGAGACACATGGGCTAAGTGAATTATCTGAGATCATACAACAAATAAGTAACTGAGGTAGGATCTTAACTCAGGTCTTTCTCACCTCAGACCCTACACTCTATCCACTGTGCTACCTAGCTGTTGGTCTAATGTGTAGTAGCATACTAGGAACGATGATGCTTTGGAATTAACACTCACAACCTAAAAAAAAAATTTTGAGAAAGAATCTTATGCCTTTCCTCTGATCCTATATATTTTTAGCAGCATTGCCACAATTTTGAGACTATTGCTGATTTGATATTCCCTTTGACAATATTATTCCTGACTGTTATCCAGGACATGCCCTTGCAGGCATCCCGGTCCCCAGAAAATTGATTTTGTACTGAGAAAGTTACTTGGTGAGTGAAAAATCAGAGAAAAGGGAACTGAATAGTTTTCTGGGATAATTCATTCAGTATGTGGTAAAAATCATGGAGAATTAGCCTTGCTTCACTACAGAGGGCATCTTTTTAATACCTGGAATGTTTCTTTCTGCTAGATACAGTCTTTCTTTCCCTGGAGAAAGTGCTGGAGACATACTGACACTTTCTTATCTATCTGAATTTTCCTTATCAATATTCCTTCTTAGTTCCCCAAACCTTCTGTCATTATACCATATCCTTGTGAAAGAAATAATTAAATTATAGCTGATCTTTATATTTTATTATGTCTTTATATCTCAAGTTGATGTTTTTTATTTTTATTTGTTGTTTTTATAAATTAATTAATTAATTAACTTTTTGTTTACACTAGATACAGTTCCTTGAGTTCCAAATATTCTCCCACTTCCTCTCCTTCCCCCTCTCCCTGCTCCCTATGGTGTCATGCAATCTGACATAGGTACTACAAATGCCTTCACATTAAACATCAGTCCGCTTATAAAGAAGAATTATAACCAATGGAAAGAACAAGAAGACAGAAGGAACAAAGCCAGATGAAAAGGAGAGAGAGCAAGTCGTCTGCTTCAATCTGCATTCAGATTGTGTAGTTCTTCCTCTGGATGTGGATAACCCTCTCCATCAGGAGTCTTTTGGAGTTGTCTTATAGTGTCTCATGGCTGAGATGAGCCCAATCTACCTAAGATAGTCATCACAGATAAGATGTGTCTGTCCTTGTGTACAAGTTCTCCTGGTTCTGCTCTCCTCACTTGAGCATCAATTTATATAAGTGTCTCTGGGTTATGAAGTCTGTCTACTCTTCATTTCTCATAGCCCAATATTATTCCATTACTTTCACATATCACAACTTGTTTAGCCATTCCCTATTTGATGGGCATCCCCTTGATTTCCAATTGTTTGCAACCACAAAAAGAGCTGCTATAAATATTTTTGTACATATGGGTCCTTTACCCACTTGTATGATGTTTTCGTGATACAGCCCTAGAAGTGGTATTGCTAGGTCAAAAGGTAAGCACATTTTTATAACCCTTTGGTCATAATTCCAAATTGCTCTCCAGAATGGTTGGATCAGTTCACAACTCCACCAACAATACATTAGTGTTCCAATTTTCCCACATCTTCTCCAGCATTTATCATTTTCTGTTTTGTCATCTTAGCCAATCTGACAGGTCAGGTGTGGTACCTCAGAGTTATTTTGATTTTCATTTCTCTAATCAATAGTGATTTAGAGCATTTTTTTCATATGCTTATAGATATCTTTAATTTCTTCCTCTGAAAACTGTTCATATCATTTGAAAATTTACCAATTGGGGAATGACTTGTATTCTTGTAAATTTGACTCATTTCTCTATATATTTTAGAAATGAGGCCTTTATCAGAGAGACTAGTTGTAAAGATTCTTTCCCAATTTTCCCCATCACTCCTAATCTTGGTTACATTGGCTTTGTTTGTTCAAAAACTTTTCAGTTTAATGTAATCAAAATTATTCAATTTGCATTTCATAATGTTCTCTATTTCACGTTTAGTCATAAATTCTTCCTTTCTCCATAAATCTGACAGGTAAACTATTCCTTTCTCTTCCAGATTGCTTGTGGTATCAGCCTTTATAGCTAGATTGTGAACACATTTTATTTTGGTATATGGTATAAGATATTGGTCTATGCCCAGTTTCTGCCATATTATTTTCCAGTTTTCCCAGCAGTTTTTTTCAAATAGTTAGTTCTTATTCCAGAAGCTGGAGCCTTTGGGTTTATCAAACAGTAGATCACTATGTCATTCACTACTGTGTCTTGTGTACATAATCTATTCCACTGATGTACTACTCTGTTCCTCAGTTGGTAACAAGTAGTTCTGATGACTGCTGCTTTATAAATCAGTTTAGAATTTGGTATGGCTAATCCACCTTCCCTAGCATGTCTTTTTATTAATTCCCTTGGTATTCTGGACCTTTTTTTCTTCCAGATGAATTTTATTACTAGTTTTTCTAGCTCTATAAAATAGTTTTTTGGTAAATTGATCAGCATGGTGCTAAATAGATAAATTAATTTGGGTAAGATTGTCATTTAAAAAATATATTAGCTGGACCTAGACATGAACAACTGATGTTTTTCCAATTATTTAGATCTAACTTTATTTGTGTGAAAACTGTTTTGTAATTATGTTCATATAGTTCCTGGGTTTGCTTTGATGGATAGATTCCTAAATATTTTATAATGTCTACAGTAAGTTTATGATTTTTTAGTAAAGCATCCTATATCCTTTGCTCAGACTTTGGAAACGCTTTAGTCTAAATAGACAGATCAATGAATTATCTCTTAGGTGAGTCATTTACACAA
Source organism: Petaurus breviceps papuanus (assembly GCF_028583685.1). Lineage (NCBI taxonomy): Eukaryota > Metazoa > Chordata > Mammalia > Diprotodontia > Petauridae > Petaurus > Petaurus breviceps. Next base: position 6,182,905 of record NW_027185653.1, read on the forward strand.
AATGCTTCTCCAGATACCTTTTCTGCATCATTTGAATTAATTTCTGATAATTTTCATTTGAGAATGTGATATTTTCTCCCTCCAAATTATTTCATTTTTTTCAGGTTCCAATGTAAGGGGGCTACATAAGTGAGAAGCAGTGTTTTATAATGGATAAAGGGAGTTGAGAAACCATAGTTTAAAATGATGCTTTGGATACTTAAATTTTTAAAAATATGACATATATTACTATATAATATAAATGAGATTATATATTTATGTATGTAATTTATATTAAAAATTTACTACTATGTTTGAGGTACTAAGCTAAGTGCTTTGCAAATATTAACTCAGTTGATTCTTACAGTAATCCTGGGAGGAAGTTGTTATTATTATTCCCATTTTGTGATGAAGAAACCGAGGTAAAGAACAGAGCCAAGATAGGGGTGTAGAAGCAGGAAAACTCCCTGCACTCCCTCCATAACCACCTCAAATATTGATAAAAAATGACTCTAAACAAACTTTAGAGCTACAGAACCCACAAAGTGAAAGAGAGAAACAAATTTCCCACTGAAGGCAGCCAAGCAGGCAGACAGGAAGGGTTCATGACAGCCCGCTGGGAGCAGAGCCCAGCCCTGCATGAGCCCCCAGTTTTGGCCTCAGGGTGGCCTGACCAGCCCCTGCTAGAGGGACATCAGGAGATTGGATCACCAGAAACTGTGGTGGTTTTCAGAATTGTCAACCCATAAATGCCAAAAACAAAGTGAGAGGTCAGTGAAGACTTTGGGAACAGGAAGTCCAGGAGTGCTGTCTGGCCTCTGCCCCCAGAGGGAGAAGTGGCTGAGGTGCAGTGGCTGCTTCACAGCTCCTGGCCTGCAGATTGTAGGGGGACCAAGCAACCATTCTGAGGGGTAATCACTCTTGCTTTAACCTGCTTGGATCTGGATTGCAGTCTAGGGTGGAGGTCCTGGGGTGTGTGACCAGTGAGCCAGAGCATGTGGAGGCTTCAGAGAAGACAGCCAACTAATAACTTCAGCAGCTGCAAAAACCCCAGCAACTTGGGAAAAAGCTCTCCTCTCTGGAAGCAGAGTTCTACTGTGGCAAAAAGCTCAAAAGTCAAATAATTGAGTGGCTACATGAGCATGCAAAAGAAGCAAAGCAAGCACAGCAATCCAACTTTGGATTCCTTTTGGGGGGACAAAAAGGATCAAAGCATGGAATGGCAGGCATACAACGAAGTCAGAACTCCTGCACCAAAAACTTCCAAGAAAAATATGAACTGATTATAAGCCATAGAGGAGCTTAAGAAGGATTTTGAAAACCAAAAAAGAGAAGTGGAGGAAAAATTGGGAAGAAAAATGAGAATGATGCAAGAAAATCATGAAAAGTGAGTCAACAACCAACTGAAGAAAAATAACACCTTAAAAAATAGACTAACTCAAATGGCAAAAGAGGCTCAAAAAGCCAATGAGGAGAAGAATGCCTTAAAAAGCCCAATTTGCCTGAAGGAAAAAGAATCTCAAAAGCTCACTGAAGAGAATAATTCCTTCAGAATTAGATTGGAGCAAATGGAAGCTATAATTTATGAGAAATCAAGATACTATTAAACAGATCCAAACAAATGAAAAAAATAGAATGCAATGTGAAATATCTCATTGGGAAAAATCACTGACTTGGAAAATAGATTCAGGAGAGATCACTGTACTACTTGAAAGCCATGATCAAAAAAGGAACCTAGAAATCATCCTTCAAGAAATTCTCAATGAAAATTGCCCTGATATTTTAGAACCAGAGGGCAAAATAGAGGTTGAAAGAATCCACTGATCACCTCTCGAAAAAGATCCCAAAAAGAAAACTCCTAGGAATATTATAGCCAGGTTCAGGAATTTCCAGATCAAGGAGAAAATATTATAAGCAGCCAGGAAGAAACAATTTGAGTACTGTGGAAACACAATCTGGATAGGACAGGATCTGGCAACTTCTACACCGCAGGATCGAAGGGCTTGGAATATGATATTTTGGACATCAAGGGAGCTGGGATTGAAACCAAGAATCACCTACCCAGCAAAACTGAGTATAATGCTTCAGGGGTAAATAGGGTCATTCAATGAAATAGAGGACTTTCAAGCATTCTTGATGAAAAAAATCAGAGTTGAATAGAACATTTGACATTCAGATACAAGAAGCAAGAGAAGCATGAGAAGATAAATAAGGGAAAGTATTGATAAGGAACTTATCAAAGTTGAACTATTTACATTCCTACATGGAAAAACAATAATTGTAACTTATGAAACTTTTCTCAGTATGAGAATAGTTGAAGGGAATATAAATGTACACATATATGTATACATACATAAATATGTCTATATAGGAGGGCATATGGGTGTATATGTGAGTGTTGTACGTATTGAGTAAAAAGGGATGATACTAAAAAGGTGAAATTGAGAGGTGAGAGAGGAATATAATGATAGGAGACAGGGAGAGACAGAATGGGGTATTATCTCATATAGAAGAGGTAAGGGAAAACTGTTACAATGGAGGGGAAGAATAGGAATGCAAAAGGGAATGGGTCAATCTTATTCTCATTTAATTTGGCTTAAGAAGGGAATGACATACACACTAAATAGAGTGTCTCACCTGTAGCAGCAAGCACCCCAGCGTTCCCAGGGTGGCTGCTACCACAGGTTCTTGGATCTGCTTTGTTAAAGGAAAGCAACTCAAAATGGGTTAACAAGCTTACTTTAATCAGTCAGACATATATCGTTTACCTTGTTCAGGGGAAAAGGTCAGCACCCCGAACTTCAAAGTATACAGGCATAATTATCAAGACAGAAACATCAAGTAGACAGCTTTCCAAACTGTCCAACCATTATATCCATACCCAATCAACATCTGGGTTTTTCAAAGCCGGGGGGTCTCTGGACAACGGCTTCCCAGAATCCAGATCAAATCACAGAACACTTCACAAAGTGATCCCCCAAAACAAAGCTACACATCAGGGCTTATATAGCCTTCTCCTGGCTCAGAAAATGTAACAACCTTATTGACCCACTGGACAATCAAAAAGTATCTACTGAAAAACAAGCCTCTCACCCCAGGCTTCAGGTGCACTGCCTAGGGGCAGGGAAGATCTTCCAAATTTGCATTCCCATTATATCACCCTACTGGAGAGTAGGGGTGAAGGGGATGAGAGGGGGGATGATGGAGGGGAGGGCAGGTTGGGGATAGTGTAAGTTAGAAGCACACACTTTTGAAAAGGGATAGGGTCAAAGCAGAGAATAGAACAAGTGGGGGGCAGGATAGGATGAAGGGAAATATACTTAGTTTTTCACAATATATCCACTATGGAAATGTTTTGTGTAGCTACACATGTACAATGTATATTGAATTGCCTATCTTCCCAGTAAGGGTGGGTGACAAGGGAGAAAGGGAAAGAATCTGGAATTAAAATATTTTTAAAAATATGTATGATATATAATATATGGTATATAATATTATATATATATAATTTTTTTTTACATACAACTAGGAAATAAGATATACGGGCACTGGCGTACAGAGATCCATCTTGCACTATTGGAAAGTCAGAGGGAGAATGGGGGAGGATATAGGAGAGAGCAGATTGGGGGAGGGTGTATACAGTGGCACAACTATTTTGGGGTGGTGGGTAGGGGAAAGACAGGGAGAAAATTTGTAACTCAAAATCTTGTGGAAATGAATGATGCAAACTAAACCTAAATATTAAATTTAATTTAAAAAAGAAACTGGGGTAAACAGTGGTTAAATAATTTTCTCAGGATCATAAAGCTAGTAAGTATGTGACATTGGATTTGAACTCAGGTCTTCCTGACTCCAGATCTGGTGCTCTATCCACTGTGCATGCCCAATTCATTGACCTCCCTTTTCTGTAATTTATTCATGTATGCACTCAGGGACATAAAACTTCTTCCCTCCATTCCTGTTTGATAAATGGTCAAAGGATATAAGTAGGCAATCTCCAGAAGAAATCAAACTATCAATTGTCAGATGAAAACATGTTCTAAAGCACTACTGAGTAGGGAAGCGCAAATTAAGACAATTCTTTTTTTTAAATTTATATTATATTATTTTATTTTTAAATTTATTTTTTTCTTTATTAATTTGTTTGTTTACTTTGAGTTTACATGATCCAGTTGCCTGGGTCTTTTAGTTTCAAATTTTCTCACCCTCCCTCACCTTCCAGCCTCCCCTGCCTCCCCACCCCTGCGGCATACAATCAGGTATAGGACCTGTAGATGCTTTCTCATTAGATGTTGGTCAGGTTGAAAAGAAGGATTGTAATGGATGGAATGAACAATGGGAAAAAAGAAACCAAACCAAATGAGAAAGAGAACAGGTAATTTGCTTCAATCTGCATTCAAACTCTATTCTTTCTGGTTCTTTCTCTGAATGAAGACATCTCTCTCCATCATGAGTCTTTTGGAGTTTATTTGTAGCCCTGCATTTCTGAGAAGAGTCCATTCTGTCAAAGTTGGTCTTCACACATACATTGTATCTGTAATGGTGTACAAATGTTTTCCTGGTTATGCTCTTCTCACTCAGCATCAGTTTGTATAAGCCTCTCTAGGTAGATATGAAGTCCATCTGCTCTATGTTTCGTAAGATGCAATAGTATTCCATTACATTCATATACTGTAGCTTGTTTAGTCATTCCCCAATTGATGGACATCCCCTTAATTTCCATTCTTTGCCACCACAAAAAGAGCTGCTATAATTATTTTTGTACATATGGGTCTTCCTCCCGCTTCTATTATCTCTTTGGGATACAACCCCCGGAGTGGTATTGCTGGATCAAAGGATATGAAATTACTTATAGCCCTTTGGGCATAGTTCTGGATTGCTCTCCAGAATGTTTGGATCAGTTCACAACTCCACCAGCAATGTATTAGTGTTCCAATTTTTCCACATCCTCAGTCTTGTTATGTTTACTCAGACTTCTGGGTTTATTTAGATACCATCTTCCCTTCTGTTATTTGAGATGTTGATATTTCTGCACACACTCAACTTTTTCAGCAGAATTTTCTCCTGGGGGGGTGGCCAGGTGGCTCAGTGAGTAAGAGTGCTGGCCCCAGCGAAAGGAAACCCAGGATCAGTTCTGGCCTCAGATCCTTGGCACCCACACAAAATAACTGGCCGTGTAACCTTGAGCAAGTTACTTAACTCCAATTGCTTTAAAATAAAGAATTTTCTTCTGGGACCTTTAGTAACTTTAGTCTTTTTTCTTTTATTCCTCTATCATTTAATTTCTGATTCTTTTTCTTTTGATGGCAGTTCCCCTGAAGGTTGGAACTCAAAGGTGGCTCTCCCTCTTCTCACACCACACTGGGGGATTCACTTTTCATTAGCCTCAATCCCTACACCATGTGACTCGAATGAGTACAGAACTGGTCCCAGCTAGATTCTAGCCTCCTTTCCTTCCTACCTGGTGTAGCACTTCACACTGGAACCCTGCTCCACTTCTCTCTGTTCTTTAGTTCAATGGTTGAGTTGTCCCAGGCTGAGCAAGCTTTTGATTACCTATAGTTCTCCCTCCTCTGTGGCCATTGATCATTAGTATCCCATAATGCTATATTGTTATATTGCCACGGGATGTTTAATTAGAAGCAAGTCTCAGTGCTACTTGGGAAAAGTCATTTTCATCCCTCCAGGAGGGTGGCAGTGGCAGGACCTGGCACTCCTCTTAAAGTGGCTGAGATGCAGGTGAGTTCCTCTGGGGCTCAGAGCTCTGAAACAAGTCATATATGTTCATTTTAAATGGTTATTTCTCTGAAATATGTTTAAGAAAAAGACTTCTTCAGGATGTCTTGGCTCCTTCTTATGTTATTTTCAACTGTTATAATTAAATCTATGTTCAGGCATATTTTTCCTTGAAGAAAATGTCTAAACAAATACATTAACAGAGCTTGTCACAGTAGGAACTGCATATAGTGTTATTAATACACGGTAAATACAGTCCTATTATAATTGTCACTTGACTACCAATAATATTTGAAGTAATGTAAAAACCAGAATCACACAGAGAAGTTGCTGTCTCAGTGAGATGACAAATTCCCCCCCCCTCCCTTTTTTCACATTTTGCTATTGCTTTTTCCAAAATAGAATGTCCTTTCCAAAACATAAATTTGCTATCTCTTTAAGAAGTGTGAATGAGGGCTGGCCTATAATCTCTTATAGAGAAAGGTGAAACTGCTCAAGGTCTGAAACTTGGGAGTTATGAAGCTGCATTGGGCTAACCCATTTGGATATTCAAACTAATTTCAGCATTACCTTGGTCAACTCCCGGGATTGGGCTAGAGGGTATATATGAAAGGAATTAGTAATGGAACAGGACAAATCTTCAGTGCCCATCAGTATTGGTATCAGGCCATGAATAGCCTCAGCACTTGCTGTCTAATCAAAATAGGAGGACCCAGTTTTACAAAAAAAGTGGCAAATGAGCTAGTTCATAGGATCATAGATTTAGGGTAGGAAGAGACTATAGAAGTCATCTAGTTCAAAGCTTCTCAAAGTGTTGGTCATGACCTGATATGAGGTCATGTGATTGAATGTGGGTGTTAAAATATATTTGGCAACAGTAAAATGTTTCTGAATGTCCAATGAGTAAAAATTAATTCAAAATCAAACATGTAATTAATTCAAGGTGTTTCTTGTAATGCAGGCCTGTGTTGCATTGCACTAATACACTGCAGCCTTGGTTCTGAACACACAACATGTTTACTTTGTACTGCCCATGCTGTCATGCTGCACAATGCTAACAAATGCCGTCAGAAATACCTCAGATTCAAGATTATTGTATGTTATGAAATGCAGTGTTTTTATTGTACATACAAAGTTTTCTGCTCTTTCAGAAACATAATAGTTTAATTATGGAAAATACTTTTTAACATTTTCCAACCATGATTCCTTAGTAAGTATCAAAATAGTATATCTTTCATCTGTATTTTGTTAGAATGTTTGATTTTTGAAATTAGCCTTATCTCCTTCTTTTACAGAAACATAAATATTTAATTGCATCCAGGAAAGACAAAAACCCTTTTAACAATATTTCTGCCCCATCACCACTGTATATGAATAGAAGTGTGAACATCAATTGTTTAAAAAAAATAAACACAAACAAATGTAATTTCATAAACTAAAGCTAGTATTTGAGAAATTATTAGCAATATTTATTTATATTTTAGGTCAAAATATTTTTGGTTCTGGATAAGGGGATAAATTTAGACAAAAGATGTAAAAGTACTGATGACAATGCTACCAAGTTGTAGTATACCTAAACTGAAAAGAAAAAGAAAATATGTTGAAGCATTTTTGCTATATGGATTAACTGTTAATAATGATGATCCTGTGGAAAAACCTCTTTGCTTAATTTGTAATCATGTTTTAGCTGTGGAGAGCATGAAACCAGCCAAACTAAAATGACATCTTAATACTAAGCATGCAGCATACTGTAATAAATCAAAGGTATATTTTGAATGACTTTTAAAATCTTCAAATAAAGAAAAACAATGTTTTGAGAAATTTGTTATTGTCAATGAAAAGTATTTACTTGCAGCTTAAAAAATTCTTATTTAATCGCAAAAAACTAAAAAGCCCTACACCACAGGAGAAGATCTCATGTTACCTGCTGCTATTAAAATGTCAGAAATAGTTCATCAGTCAAAGTATGGGGATGAAATTCATAAAATTCCTTTATCGAATGATACTTTTTCCAAAAGAGCTTCTGAAATTAGTAATGACCAATTCCAGCAACTTATTACCAGTCTTAATGGCAGTCCAAAGTTTGCAATTCAGTTAGATGCAACAACTGATATTTCTAATGCAGCACAGTTATTACTTTATGTAAGATATGCTTATGAAGGGAGCATACATGAGGATTTTTCCCCCTTTGGGGGGCACACAAGAAGGGAAGATATATACATGTATCTTAAATCTTAAAGTTGATGAATTTTTTTTCCACAATTTAAGGTTTACAGTGGAAAAATTGCATTAGAGTCTGTACAGATGAAGCAGTGAGGGCAGAGAATGTAGGATTTGTAGCAAAAGTTAAAGCTGGTGTTAATGAATGTATCACTTTTACTCATTGCATGATCCATTGGGAGGCACTTGTAACCAAAAAAATATCACCAGTTAGATAATGTGCTTTACAATACTGCCAAGATCATTAACTTGACTAAAAGCCGTGTGCTTAACAGTTCTTGTTTTCAAACAAGGACATGGATTCTGATTATAAAACTTTATGCAGAAGCAAGGTGTCTCTGGAGGGTAAAGTTTAAATAGATTATTGAAATTGAAAAATGAAGATGTTGTAGTTTTAACTGAGCAGAAATCTGATTTTTTTTCCTTCATAATTACTTATAGCTTTCAAAACTATTATTTGTTAGTGTTGCAGCAAGCATCCCAGCATCCCCAGGATGGCTGCTGACACAGGTTCTTAGATCTGCTTTAAAAGCAACTCAGAATGGGTTAACAATTTTGCTTTAATCAAACATATGTCATTTACCTAGTTCAGGGGAAAAAGGTCAGCACCCTGAACTTCAGAGAATACAAACAAGCTACAAGCAGAAGTTACAAGAAGACAGAGAAACAGATCAAGCAAACAGGCTTCCAACTGTCTGACCATTACATCCATACCTAGTCACAGTTACCAGAGAGGGAAGCACAAACATCTGGATTTTCAAAGCCAGGGGGCTTGATGGCTGCCCAGAGTCTCATTTGGTAAAATCACACAACACTTCTCAAAGTGAGCCCCAAAACAAAACCTCACATCAGGGTTTATGTAGTCTTCTCCTGGCTCAGAGAATGTCACAACCCTCTTGACCAACTGCCCAATAACAGAGCACCAAGGTGTGGGCATTCCTGAAAACCAAGCCTCCCACGACAGGTTCCAGGTGTACGTAAGCCCATCAAATGGCCTAGGGGCAGGGAAGATCTTAAATTACCATTCCCATAACAGTTAGATATTTTTGAGAAATTCAATGATTTAAACATGTTGCTTCAAGGAAAAAATTGTAAATGTTAAAAGATAAAATTCAAAGTTTTACTACAAAAGTTGACAAATGGAAGAATGGCGGGGGGGGGGTGAATGGATCTTTAGAAATGTTACTGCTACAGATGATTTTATAATTGAAAATAACTTGCCCCAAAAGTTATTGTAATTAGTCATCTAAAGTGTCTGGATGTGGGGAGCCAAAGAGGCCTGATTCAGCACTCAGATATTAATCTTAATGGTGGACTTTAATATAAGAGCTCTTTGAGATGTGAATTTTTTGTTAAGTTAGCTGCTGAGTTCTTTGTTATGGTTTATACTTATAAAGATGTTACTTGAGTTCTGAGATCAATAGGCTCTACCACAAGATTTTCGTTATTGAGAGCCAAAATATTTGATTCAGCACTCAAGTATCTTTGATTTGTCAGCTCTAAACGTGATGTCTTTTGATGATTGCAGCTTTGGCTTTGAAGTCTGCTCTCAATTGTGTCCATTTATGACTGTGGCTGCATTAGGAGGTACCTGATCAAAGGTCTTACCCTAAGATTATAGTCTCCTTGATAACAAATCCTTATAAAATTATCCATTCTGTGCTACTTCCAGTATATAACAGATTAAGCTAATGATAAGAATACTCAAGTCCTATTCCTTTTGCTCATCTGCTCTATAAAAACTTTGTACTAAGAATCAATAAATGTGGTTCATGGTTATTCCTTGAACTACCCACATGGTCTGATCATTTCTTATTCACATCTCCACCATGCTTAGTGCTGGACACTGGGCAGTCCATGGTACCTGGAGATACTGTTTCAGAAATACTTCCCTTCAAGTTTTGAGTCTAAAAATTTAAGTGGAGGGGCGACTAGGTGGCACAGTAAATAGAACATCAGCCCTGGATTCAGGAGGACCTGAGTTCAAATCTGGCCTCAGACACTTAACCCAAAAAACTAGCTGTGTGACCTTGAGCAAGTCACTTAACCCCAATTGCTCTCCAAAAAAATTAAGTTGAGTTCATAAGCCATACTCAATTGAAATAAAAAAAAAATCCTCATCTGCCATTAAAAGTGCAAGAAGAATTTGCCATTATCAAGCAACATGGGTTTAAAATTTGAGTTTCCTAAAAAATCATTAAATGAATTTTGGCTTGGAATTAGGACAGGATTTCCAACAATTTCTTAAATGGCTCTAAACATACTTGTGTCATTTTGTACTACATATTTATGAAAAATGACATTCTCAGATTGATGGTTATGAAATCAAAATATTGATCAACTCTGTAAAGTATTGAAGATGCTCTGTGTTTTGCAATATTAAGTATTCCACCAAGATTTGATTCTTTATGTAAAAATAAACAAGCACATCTATCTCATTAGTATGCAAATTTGCTTTCATCTTTGATAAATGATAAAATTATACGTATCCCAATGAATTGTTTTAAAATAAATTTCTTATGATTTATTATCAGTAAATGTTTGATTTGTATGCATATTTTATATACCTTTATGCCCAGAGTCATGTAAAAATTTCTCAGGTGAAAAGGGGTTGTGAGTGGAAAAAGTTTAATAAGTCCTGATCTAGTCCAGTTGTGTCAAACTCAAATAGAGACCATGTATAAGGATCCCTACAGACTGCATATTGACTTGGAAAACCACATATTACCATGATCTATGTTTTATTGTGTTTTTCCTTATTTTGATAAATATTTCCCAATTGCATCTTTTTCTGGTTCTGACAGCACTAGGGAATTATGTGCACCAGGCATATCTGACACTTTTGGTCTAGTTTAACCCCCCTTACTTACTGTTCTTACTTCACTTAACTGTTGTGGAAAGTGAAGTCCAGAGAAGGTACATAGATAATATGTGAAAGAGGCAGAACCCGAACCCAGGTCTTCTGATAATAAATTTATAATTCTTTCCTATAGACTGGAGAGAGATTATCCCAGAAGCACTGTTACTTTATACTTCTCCCAAACCCATCTTTAAATTGTGTGTCAGTTCTTGTTGTCTGGCTAAGGACAACATTCTCTTGGGACTAGAGAAGTAGAGTGAGTACATCGAATAAATCAGATAGATAAACCTAGACTCAGTCTAAAATATTCCATTGTCATCCAGTTCACCATATTATGGTATAATAAGTCTTTAGTACCCCATATTCATAATAAGGAAAACACAAAGGTGTAGAATGCAGGAGCCCCTATCTGTGGGACGACTGTTGCTTAACTTCATTTGGCCTCTACCTGCAACTGCATTACCTTCTTTCTTTCTGCTTATTAGAATCTACCAAGTGGTTTGATCAATGTCTAATGTCACCCCAGCTCCATTCTTTCTGTATAATTCCTCTAAATAAGCAGACTGTTTTCAGGTCTGAACAGTTTCCTAACATAATTAATTCATACTTTACTCCTCTCTTTCCTACAGCATGATGCATGGAACGAAGCCTTTTATGTCAGACTCCAACTTTTCCTACCTACCCCAGTCTACATCACATTCTTTTGTCTTCCTAGCCCTAATCTGCTTTTCTCTGACACTGTATAACCTTAGTTAAGTACTGTATTCAACTACTCTACCTTTCAAAGGATTGTTTGATAATTTTGAAACTAAAATTGTGGCAAAGGGGAGAACTTTGATGTATATTCCACCTCTCCTGTTTTATTTGATCTATTTTAGTCATATGTATCCTGAGGAAATCAGGTCAATAGGCTCCTATTCCCTTTCCCATTACCCTATACATTTGGAGTTTAAATGAAATATTTAATTTATATCACAAAACAAATTGTAATCACAAGGGATTGCTAAACAACATATACAGACCTTGGACACTAAACAACTATATTCTAAATAATAAGTAGAACACTGAATATTGATAATTGCTATATGATCCTGAAAAATAAGGATACTTTTTTTTTGCTTTTTGTAGGGCAATTGGGGTTAAGTGACTTGCCCAAGGTCACATGGCTAGTTTTTGTGTTAAGTGTCTGAGGCTGGATTTGTACTGGAGTCCTCCTGACTCCAGGGCCAGTGCTCTATTCACTACGCTACCTAGACACCCCAAATAAGGATACTTTAAAAAATTCCCTTTCAGTGGTCACCAGAAGTCTATTAGATCTATTTTTTTCCATAATCCTGTTCAGATTTATAATTTTTGATGAAGTCACATACAGTTACTCTCTTCAAATCTGGATTTTTAAAAACCTCAGTTTTCCCTTAAATGCATATGTGCATACAATGTCAAATCATACATATATTTAATATTTGTCATATTTTATTATCTATAGTACTTTTACTTTTTTCTTTTTAGTTTATGGAATAAAACAAGCATTTCCATAATGTAGTACAATGGAAAAGATGATTGTACATGAAACTGTAAATCTACTATGTAAACTTGCTAGTCCTTTCAAATATACAACAAAACTATCATATACATTTTTTTAATATTTTCTTTTTTTTTTGGTCTTTATTAATTTGTTTGTTTGTTTTTAGTTTACAAGATTCAGTTCCACAATCCCTTGAGTTTCAAATTTTCTCACTCTCCTTTCCTCCCCCCCACCGTGGCGGCATACAATCAAGTATAAGATCTGCAAATACTTTCACATTAGACATTAGTCAGGTTATAAAGAAGGATTGTATCAGATGGAATGAACAGTGGGAAAGAGGAAACAAAACCAAGCAAGAAAAAGAAAAAGAGCAGGTAGTTTGCTTCAATCTGGATTCAAACTCAGTTCTTTCTAGTTCTTTCTCTGGATGTAGACATCTCTCTCCATCATGAGTCTTTTGGAGTTGACTCATTGCTGAGAAGAGTCCAGTCTATCAAAGTTGGTCATCACACATACATTGTATCTGTAATTGTGTACAAATTTTTCCTAGTTCTGCTCTTCTCACTCAATATCAGTTCATATAAGCCTCTCCAGGTAGATATGAAGTCCATCTGATCTTCGTTTCTTATGGCACAATAGTATTCCATTACATTCATATACCACAACTTCTTCAGCCATTCACCAATTGATGGGCATCCCCTTAATTTCCACTTCTTTGCCACCACTCTCAGAGTTGTTTTAAAGTACATATCTCTTATTAGTGATATGAGGCACATTGCATGTGGTTATTTATAATTTGCCTTTCTAATTTCGAAAATTATCTGTTCATGTCTGTTGACCTTTATTGAGGAATGGTTCTTATTCTTATGTGTTAGCACTCATCCTTAGATAATGTTTAAAAAATCCCAAATGGGTATTTTATTTTTCAAAATATTAAATAATTTCATTTGTTAATAATTTTGTTGTCACATGATTGGACAAATATTTTCTAATCATTTCTTCTGAATTCTCCTAGTTTTTTGATACTAGAAATCTGCCATCTTTAACTGAGGGCAAGGGTCTATCCCAAGCATATATCGACTTCCCTAGTATAATGGGTGGATATGAACAATTTCTTACAATGGACCATGAAGGTTGACAAAAGAGGTGCTGTGGAGCACTTAGTTGCTCAGACTTCGAAGACACCAAGGTCTTCACTGTCCTGGGCCATCGCCAGTTGTATTGACTTTTGTTTTGCCACTGGACTTTGATGATGCTAGAAGGGAGAGTGAGGCCCAAGACAGTGCAATTCTGCCTCATTTAAATCCAATTCATGAGTGAGTCGAAAGATATCACTCATACCATTTTACAATTTTCACTTACCTTGAAGTCAGAGGTGACCACCAAAGGGTGAGAGGCAAGTAAGGAGACAACAGATGTAGACGCAAGTGGTTGCTGTAGTCACAACTCTGTATGTGACCCTTAGGGTTGTTTTCTCACTGCATTCAAGCAGCAGTGGGATGTGGCAACCTCATGGGTGTCTGAGCATTCTCTTTTAAAGACCATACTGCTCACTTCCTGGTTTGAATAAGGCACTAGAAAAGCTGCCCTCAAAATTGTCTGCTTCACTTAACCTAACCCTCACCAACTTATTGTAGCAGGCAAGGATCCCACCCTGCAGTTGAACCATAATAAATGTAGAAAAACTTTTGTGAAGATGTTTCTATTTACCATTGGTCCATGGAATGTGCTTATGCCTATGGACGACACAAAATCCAGTAGGCCTGAAAGACGAACAGTTCTTGTTGCAAGAGAACTCAGTAAGTATTGCATCCATATATCAGCCCTCTGTGAACAAAGTTGGCAAACAAAGGCCAGCTTACCAAAGTCAGAGTTGGATACATGTTTTCTGGAGTGGCTGCCATGATGGGGAATGCTGTGAAGCTGGTAAAGGTTTTGCAATCAAAAGTAATCTAGCCAACAAGGTTGTACGGTCCTCCAAAGGAGTGAGTGATAGGCTCATGGCAATGTGATTACCACTTGTAGGAAAGTGCCATGCCACCATCGTTGGTACATACCCTCCCACCATGAAGAACCTTGATGAGATTGAAGAAAAATTTTATGACGTCTTAGAGTCCGTTACCATCAATGTGCTCAAATAGGACAAACTTCTAATTCTGGATGACTTTGTCACCAGAGTAGGTAGGCAAAGACTATTAGACATAGCAGGGAGTTCTTGGGTGGAATGGAGTCTGAAACAGTAACAGCAAGTCACTGACTGCTTAAGACTTGTGTGTCTCATGACTGTCTCATCACCAACACTGTCTTCCATTTACCTAAATGCAATAAAAATTTGTTGATACAGAAAACATTGGCATCTAATAGACCATGTAATTGTAAGGAGAAGGGACAGATCGTATGTGAGAGTGACAAAGGTGATGTGTGGTGCAGACTACTAGTCTGATTAAAGACTTATCCTTTCCAAGCTAAACATTTGCCTTCAACAAAAATGGTGGCCCCAAGAAAAGATGACTGCTAGAATTAATGGCAACAAATTAGAGCCTTCTTTAAATCCAAATGTTAACTTGGAGGGAAAGCTGAGCCAACACACAGTGGACAACAGTGGAACAGAAAGGGAGAGTACAGATTTCAGAGATTTGTAGTGCGGCACTGCATTTACTCATCGGGACCAAAACACTTGCAAACATCAGGAATGGTTTGATGAAAATGATGGGAACCAAGACTTAAATGGAGGGATAGTTGGTGCATGAATTTTTGTTTGCAGGGTATTGTGCATTTAATGCAGTCCCTTGGGCTGGGATGCAATAGAGTATGGCTCGGTTTCCTGTGACTTGGGCTACCTTCCCCCTGACAATTAGCACTAAGAAAACAGGCTCCCCACAATGTGACACCACACCATCCATCCATAGATATCATCACCTTTTATACATTTTCCTTTTGATACCCTCCTTTTACAGCCAAGAAGGGGATAAAGTTACAGCAAATGGAAAAATTTCGGGTGCTGTATACTTTCCAGGAATGTGTACATGATGAAGTTGATGCATACATTACCAGAGCCAGCTCAGTGTTTGGGAAGCTCTTATGGAAAGTGTGGGAGAGAAGAGGTAATAACTGGACTATCAAACTAAAGGTCTATAGAGCCTTCATAATGATCTTATTGTTGTATGCCTATGAAACCTGGTCATTATCTCAGTGCCCTGCCAGGAAACTGAATCCCTTGCATTTGAATTGTCTAAGGAAGATTCTCTAAATCACCTGGCAGGATAAGGTACTGGGCCCTGAGGTTCTTTCTGTAGTTAAACTTGATTGTGACCCATGTGAAATACTGCCACATGACGGCACAGCGTGGCGTGCCTGCATCAAAGGAGGCACAAGTGACTCCAGAGGTCTTTAGAGAGAGTGGTTTGACATTTCCTTCTTGGAAGGTTTGAAATTCCCCTGACTGGGGAACCCTGCACTCTGTAACTGTGGGCTGTTCTTTCGATACCAAAGGAAGGGGTCAGGTAGCTCAAGATTGATTGTAGGTAGTAGTTTAATAAATCATTATGAATCTTTACAAACAGGGTAACCTTTGGTCTGGGGGGGGGCGGTGGTGGCCAGAAACTTTAGTGGATTCCTCCTAAAGAATCCCCCAAATCTTCATGGTAATTATAGAAAACAAACTGAGGAGGAACTAGAGCGTGCATCCCTACTTATTGGTGGCTATTTTTGGTTTTCTACTTAGTAATGAGCTTGAGCAGTAAGCCAATGTTATGCCCAAATATGAGTTTGTTTATCAATCATGTACTGGTCACATATAGGTCATGGCATTGTTATGTCTTTCATAGGACGTGGTATCTAAGTTTTGACTCACTAATAAAGTATGATTCACTATCTAAATTATGATTTCTTAATAGGTCACCATGTTTGGGTTTCCACTATTCAGTTTAAATTTTTATGACTTTTCACTTATTACTGTATTTTGTGGCATTATTTCACAGATGAGGAAATTGAGGCAAACTGGGTTAAGTAACTTGCCCAGAGTCACATAGATAGTAAGTGTCTGAGGCTGGCCTTGAAGCCAGAAAGATGAGTTTTCCTGACTTCAGGTCCAGTCCTATATCCACCACGCTACCTATCTGCCCTTATTATATTTTGTCTAATTTTTCTAGATTTGAAAGTGCCACATTGAGGTCTCCAACTACTACCTTTTCTGTCTACTTCTCCTTGTAATTAGATTAATTTTTCCTTTAAATATGTAGTTACTATGCTATTCAATGCACAGACACACATGAACACACACATTCATAAGAATGTATATTTATATGTTGAGCAATTGTTCTAATTTCATTATCTCTGGGGTCCCTGCTCATCTCTTTTTACTCTTTCCTTGTCTGACACCAGGATTGTTATCCCTGCATTCTAAGTTTAACTGAAGCACAATATATTATTCTCCATTGCCTCATTTTAACTTTGTGTGTGTTTCAGTGGATTTTATTATAAACAAAATATTCTTATATTTCACTTTCTAATCCATTCTGCTACCTTCCTCCATTTTATAGATGAGTTCATCTCACTTATATTCACTCTCTATCATAACCTTTTATACATTTTCCTTTTGATACCCTCCTTTTACAGTGAAGAAGGGAATAAAGATAAAATCCAATCAACACTAGCAATCAATAGTAGTGATCTGTTCCTAGTCTTTGCCTCTCTTCTCTTCACCATCCTGATATCTGGATCTTACATTTTCTGTCTTTCTTCTTCATCCCACCTTTTCAAAGCTGAAGCTGAAGTATGTTTTGATCATGACTATTCATTCCTTGAATCTCCTTTCCCTCTTATTCTCTACCTCTCCTTTTTCCATGTCCTATTCTGTATTCCTGTTGAGTCCAATGTATTTCTATACCAAACTCATGTGTGTATGAGGGTGTGTGTGTGGTTCAACTCACTCTTATGTATTTCAGATGAAGATAAAGTCATGAGATACCCAGGCCCTTCATTCCTTCCTCCATATTTGTATATATTTTCCTATGCATCACATTTTGCAAAGTTATGATTTCATATTCCCTTTGCTTTAGTTCTTCTTGGTGTATTTCTTTTTCTTTCCTCTCTTAAAGCTAATAAAAGATAATAAGACCTTTCCCATGGCTAGTTTTTGTCTTACTTAGTTTTCTTTGTCACACTTGAAGGCATTAAGATTCTTAAGATACACTTATCTCATATTTCCATGTTAAAATGTAAATTCTTCTCATTGGTCTGATGTATTTATGTTCTAGATTTTTCTTGACTCCTGTGTTTCCTTTTCAATTTTTCTGCTCAGCTTTAGTGTTTTTTTCACCAGAAATGCTTAAAAATCCTATCTTTTATTAAAGATCCAGTCCTTCTTTCTAGTGTGTGTTTATATCCATTTTTTGCAGGGTGAGTTTCTCTAGGTTTTAAGCCTTTATCTTTGGAATATTGTATTACATAATTTTTTTTCTTCTTCATTGTAGTTGTTTCCAAGTTAGTTCCTTGGTACTTAAACTTTTTCTTTCTGGCTATTCACATTATTTTTTTTCCTTTGAGTTTGAAGCTCTGGACTTTGCTGATGATATTCCTGGAAGTTTTGCCTTTGGGAATTTTTTGAGCAGATAATTGGTAAATTTTTATATTTTCTATTTAAATTCTAATAGACCTGGAAAATTTTCTTTTTAAAAAATTTTTGAAATAGGATGTGTAGGTTTTTTCTTGGTCTCAGTTTTTATTGTTTTTGTTAGCAGATGATTAATATTTTCTTCTAGTTTTTCAATATTTTGATATTGTTCTAATAATGCTTATTGTCTAATGCAACTATTAGGATTTGTTTGCTCTTTTCTATTTTTCATTTAATCAACTAGTTGGGTAAGGTTTTCAACCTTTTATTCTAAGCTATTTATTTATTCTTTCATTTTTCCATCCTCCTGTTCTTTAATTTCATCTATAATTTTCCTTTAAAATATTTTGATTCATTTCTTCCAGATACACTTTTTGTACCCTTATAGCTGTGGGACTACTCTCTTCTTGAGTTTATGCTTTGGGCTCCTCTTAACCCAAAGCATTTCTTTACTGTATTTAGTGTTTTCTCTTGTTTACTCATAGTTCCAGCCTCTGTTCTTCATTTGGGATTTTGAGTTTAGATAATTCCCCCTAATACCCTTAAATACGTTGAGTAGACTGAGTTTGGTCCTGTTCTCTCTGTAGTGTGGATGCCATTACTCCTGCCAATCAATATATGTTAGCTAGCATTAGGCTCAACTTTCTGCTTTAATACTTGGTTTCTGTCGCAATCACCTCATTGTTCACTCTAGATCCTAGCCTTGGATGGACTCTTCTTCTTCTCATATGATCCCCATTTGTGAGTTTATCCTGTCCTCCTTTTTTAAAAATACTGCCCAGCAGTGGAATGCTAAAAATCATGTTAGCACCCGGCCTTCTGAATAGTTACCATGGCACTGGTAGCTAGGGACTGAGTTAACCCAATCTTCTGCTATGGCTTCCAGTGCTCTGAGTAGATGACTAGGTCCTGTCTCCTTGTGCAATGGGCTGTGGTGGGGTTGATTCTGTTCCCCTATTTTGTTCTTACAATCTAGGGACAGGATCTGGCTTCAGATCCCCTCATAATGGGAATTCATGCAGGATTTTAAGAATGATAGTTTCAGTTGTGTTTATTTGAGGTTGTTTTGTCTGTTCTCCCCACCTCTGATGACTTCTAGGCCATTGTCTTTCATGTATACTTCCCTGGCATAATTCTTCTCCCTAGCTCTATTGGGACTTCCCACGTGTGCTTCAGGGTTCATGATAACTTCCTTTGTAGCCACTCTTTCCTCCTTTCACTTGCTTCTGGTCAACTCTTTCTATAGTTCTGGGCTAGCTGGAGCAACTTGGGTTTTATTTTGATTTTCTTTTTCATTGTTCTTCCCAGGGTCCTTTTCAGATATTTGTTGGCATTCATGTTGGAGAGCTATGCTTTTCTGTGACCTTTCATCTTAGCTGGACGTCCTAATAGTTTGAAGGATCTCGTTAGAGGACTTGGGATATTCTCTGGAATTTAAAAGTAGTTGGATGTCAATAGTTAGGTGGGATTCATCTCTCGTTCTGAAGTCTTTTTCATACCTGCCCCTGGCTCTCTTATTGTATATAGTGACATTTGTTTGCTTTTCTTGTAATTCTCCAGCTCTAAATCTGTGATCCGAGACAGTATAGGAGAGCATGGGTAGCCAAATAGCCACAAAATTCCAACCTTTCTTAGAAATTGTCAATTTCAGATAGAAATCCAGGATCTGTTGCCACTGATTCTGTCACCCAAAGTACTTCCAAACGGATTGTCAGAGAAGTGACGGTACAGTAACTTGTACCTAGTAGACACTTAATAAAAGCTTGTTTATTGGTTGATAGAAGGTTAAATTATCAATTTCCCACCAGTAAGCACTTAGTAAGCCAGGCATTGTGCTGGGTAAAGAGGGCACGAATACAAAAAAAATTAAAACATGTCCTCAAGGAGCTTGCATTCTACTAGTCTGGAGGCTCACTGGAAGTTGGGTCACTTGACTAAGTGTCCCAGACTAGTTTGTTTACTGATATAGATAGTGGCTCATATCACTAGGATGGAAGAAAACCCTGAAAATGAACTTAGATCTCCCTTCTGTTAGCAATGGGGATTTCATTAGTCTCAGGAGCTCTTAACCTTTTGTTTTTAATGGACCCTTTGGCAGACTGATGAAACTTTGGCAGATTGATGAACACCTCAGAATAACATTTCCAAATGCATAAAAGAAACCATGTAAGGTTATAAAGGAAACCAATGATATTGAAATAGTTATAAAATTTATTTAAAGGTCCTGAGTTCTTGGACATTCCCCTTCCTAAAACTGGGATGCCCTTGAGAGATGAAGGGTCATATGATTTGGCTAATCCTATTTTTAGTGGATAGCAAACAAAATGACATATAATAGATGGACAAAATTCTCTGTTACACAGTGATCACAGGCTTAGACAGATTGAATGCCAAATTGCTAAAAGTAGCAGTATCCAGTCCAGGTCACCTTTAAGTAGACATTATAAATCTCTAACTACTTTCTCCTACATGGAAAGCTGGTAAGGATGGTTAAGGTGACACCCATTTATAAAAGGGGTAACATAAAAGACCAACATCCTTTATCCTGTATTCATTCCATTTCTACTTCCCTGAAATTACTTTCAAAGACAGTACATAAACAGGTTTAACAGGCATTTTATGGCTCTCTGTTTAATAGTTCTTTACCACTGTGAATATTGCTTAAGATAGTTTTCTTTATCAACTGTGCTTTTATTTACTGCCTCTGTAGACACTCCTACAGGAGGGGGGGGAGCATTGGGACAAGTATTTTGTTGCTAGACGAAGAACAGCCAGGGTCATACAGAGGCAGAGGATCAGCTCAAATGCTTTTTCCCCCTTTATTGCACTGAGAGCATTTATGGCAATCCATGTCAGTTTATTTTGGTACTGAAATCTGTTTCCTTTCTTCAGAAACCAACCAGTACCCACTCAGTCATGAGAAAGAGAAAAATTCCATTAATGTGGATTCTTTTTAGAACCAGTTTTGGGATATTATATCTATGGGTAAATTCTGTACATCATCTCAGTGTTGAGGTCAGTACTATGATGATTCCTCATTTTCAGAGGTCTGTCTTGTCCAGGTATTGAAATAGTCCTTCCTTCCCCATCATTCTCACATATAAATTAGTTGGTTTTCTTGCCTTGATTTCATCCAACATTGTAGTTAGGTAGGTAGCATCTAGATCCCCCTAAGCCTCCCCAACCCTGCCCTGGAGGTGGAACATGGGGAAGAATAAGGAATAGAACCCATCAGAGTCTGCTGAAAGCCATCTTGTTTAGACAGTGGAAAGGGAAGTCTGGGGTGGTGGTGAGGGAGAAATTTGGGGGCATAATTATAGGGCAAACACACCAAGATGAAGAAGCTGGCAGATAAGTGATAGACCTGAGAGGACCAGAAGGAAAGGGAGGTATAAGATGCACAAATAAAGTTAAAACCAATAATCACAATAAAGTCAGAAGGAGAATTATCAAGGAGTGGGCATGGTGGCTAAGAAGACCCTAGTTCAATACAATAATTAGAATCAATAAATAAATATTTATGGAAAAAACCTGTGTGAGGAGCACTTTGTTACATGTTGGGGGTGATAAAAGCTTTGATAAGATGTGTCTCTGTTCTCAAGGAACTTGTAGATAGTCCAGTGATAGAATAAGGCATGAAATAAGTGTATGCTAACTTACAGAGAGAACCCTAATAATGAAGGATCAGAAAAGGATCTTAGAATTCTTGGGATCATAGATTTAGATTTGGTTTCACATGGGGGGGTGGCACCTGAGTTGAACCCTAACAGAGAAGCTAAGGATTCTAAAGGGCAGACATGAAGGAGTCCATTCTTGGAATGGGGGACAGTCAGAGGCAAGAGATGAAATGTCAAATTTGGGGATCAGAAAGGCAGACTCTTTGTCTGGAACATAGAAGAATAGTGTTAAATAAATTGAGAAAAGTAGGCAAGAGTTATGTTGTGAAGAGTTTTAAATGTTAATATAAGTATTTGTATTTTATACTGGAGTCAACTGAGAGTCACTAAAGATTCTTGATCAGGAAAGTATTATGATCAAACCAGGGTTTTACTTTGGCAACTGAAGGGGCAATAGATTGGAGATCAGAGAGAGTGAAAATAGAATGATCAGTTAGATGGTTATTGTTAAAGGTCACTATTGCAAGCCTGGCAACTGCTCTTCCTTTTTTTTTCTCCAGATACCTGGTTACTCAACACTTACCCTTGCTGCAGTGACAATAGAAATGAATCCTTATTTGAAGAGCTTCTTGCTATCTGCTCGTTGTCTCAGTGATGAATCTGTTTGTCACTCTGACCTTTACTACTACCATCCCCTATTGTGCTGTTTGTTTCTCTGATAATAACCATAGTGATGCTTATCAGTGAAGAGAAAGAGAGACAGAGGTGGGAGCTATATTGACTAGAAAGATGAAAAGAATGCCTTTTCCCACATAGGACTACTTGAGTGTGTTGTAGGCAGACAGAGAAGGAAAGATAATTGAGAGAGAGGGAATGAGTGCTAGAACAAAGTCCTGCAGGAAATGAAAAAAAAATGGACTTGCTCTCCATCATATAGAGAGAGTTATGACTTAGTGAGTGTTCATGATATGTCTTTTGTGAGAGGGAAAGAGAAAAGAAAGGATGATGGTCAGGTTTGAGATGAGGAAAAAACTGATGGAGTTCATATCAATTAGCTTCAATCTTTTCTATGAAGTATGATCATTCATCTGCTATGAGTATAGTCATTGAGGTTGAGGGCTTAGGAGAGGAACCAGTTTGAAACCATTACTATGGGGAATGAGACAAAGAATTAATAAGGGTAGAGTAGAACTACTAAGCAGTCATGGGGAATGAGACAAAGAATTAATAAGGGTAGAGTAGGACTACTAAGCAGTCATGTGGCCCAGATTAAGCTTTGTACAATGAGTTTGTAGTGGGTGAAATCAAATTCATTTCCTATGAAAGCAATTGGATAATAGGATTTCTGCAGGGACACATGGAGTTCGAGGGTTGCAGAAGATCAGAGAAGCTGGGGATTCTAGCTAATGAAAGCTTGAGTAGTAGGCTGGATATGGAGTCCAGTGAAGTCGGGGTTGGGAGAGGCTCTCTAGGATAATAGGGACGGGACGAAGGAAGGAAAGTCACAAAAGGGATCATAGAGTGAGAATTGGAGGAATCTGCGAGGTCATCTTGTCCAACTCCATTTTGCAGATGAGAAGTCCCAAAAAGGTTATGTAGATGGGTTTCAGATTTAGGACCTCTGATTCCAAATCCAGGGTTCCTCCCTGTGTACTGCTCTATTATAGGTTTAGCGTGAGTGAAACAGTGACAGAAGTAGAACAGTGTATTGAGATAGAGATTTGTCTCAATTTGCTTCCACGCTTTGGTATGGGATCGTGCATGATTATATTCCACGTTTGACTGGCCCCACCTTCCAGCTTCTTCCAAAGTCTCCTCAGCTCCATAGTTCCCACTGCTGTGGCCCTCATGGTTTTCCATGGCAGTAGCTGACTCCTAATAGTATTGAGGAAGAAGAATCATAAAGATAATTCAAATCTCCTTAATTTCTAGTCTATTATTGAGCTGTACCATAAGGTCAGGTTCTCACAAGTGGCCATTTCCCTTCCCCTACTTCCACCTCTATTCAGACCATCCACATTCCAAGGACAATAGAGATATAAATCTGACCTTAACAGAGAAGAAAAATGTAACACCTGAAAGCAGGGCACTTACAAGCAGAAAATTGTTCAGGGTTGAACCATTTCCGTGCTCACTCTGCTATAGAAAATTTTCTCCTTGAGTTTTTTAAGAGAGTGAACATTCAACAGCAAAGTCCGGCAGCCAACTGTACATATGATACTATAATGATTCCGTTTATATCTGGTAGGCAAGGAAAAGATCTGCTCCATTAACCATGAGAACTATATATTCCGTCAGAGATGGAGGAGAGCCATCCATCCACAAGTTACATAGGAAAGTTTAACAAAAATTCTTTTGGGTCAATTGCCTTTCCCTTTGATTTGTGCTCACTATACAAATTAGTTGGGTGACCTTGAGTAAGTCATTTCACTTCCATGTCCTCAAATGTAAAATGAAAAGTGGTGGATTAGATGATTTCTTAAGTCCCTTCTAGCTCTAACATTTTATGAATCTGTGCTATATTTTCATTTGCAAACTGAAACTAAATGACTTCCATACCCTACTAAGTAGGAATTATTTCCTGCTGTGAGGCCAGCAGTGACTTTATGTCTAGACAACTTTCTTGGAAACATAGATCATAGAAGCAGGTAGCTGGAAGGGGTCTTATTGATAATCTATCCTAACCCACACATTTTATAAAGGACAGCTTGTTCAGGGTAATATAGCTTGTATACTCCAGCCTATATTATAAGAGAAGCAGTGGGGAGGACCTCTTGGAAGTGACTAGTTACAAGTCAGCATTTGTTGTTAAGGCAAGTTAGTGCTCTGTAAATGTGGACTGGATTGCTGGGTACCCTATGTGCCAGAAGAACATGGTAGTGTAGACTGAAGAACAACCTGTAGTTGTGAGAATGGTTGTTAATTTCTGTTGTGTCTGACTCTTTGTGACCCCATTTGGAGTTTTCTTCAGAAAGATACTGGAGTGGTTGTCATTTCCTTCTCCAGATCATTTTACAGATGAAGAAACTGAGGCAAGCGGGGTTACATGACTTGACCAGGGTCCCACAGCTAGTAAGTGTCCGAGGCCAGATTTGAACTTAGGAAGATGAGTCTTCCTGACTCCAGGCCTGGCACTCTATCATGCACTGTGTCATCTAACTGCCCCAAGTTGTGAGAGAAATATGTTCAAGTCTTGATTCTGATATTTACTATTATTTGGATCTTTGGTAATTCATCTTCATTTCTTTGAGACTGTTCTTTCATCTGTAAAATGGGAATAATAACCTGAAATGCCTTTCCTACAGGATGGTTGTGTATAAATATGAGTTACTGTCATTACCAGCTTATCCATTCAGGGTGATGTGGTTGACACTGAAGACCTCCAGAGACAGTGACAGTAGGCTGAAAAATTGAACAAGTCAAATAACTGAGATAGAATGAAAACTGGTTAAATTATCCTTTACCTCTATGAGATATACATCAAAACAGTGAGATGGATAGGATGATAATGGACAATAATGGTCTATAACTAAATTGGCAGCTTGTATTTAATATGCAAGAGTCATCTCTGCCTAGGTAGTCTTTGAAATCTATCTATGTTCAGCAACAAACAGTGTTTGACTGGGAATCAGGACCTGTATTCAAATCCTGCCTCCTTAACTTCTTCTATTTTTAGTTTCTTGTTATGTTAAGTAGGAATGATAATATCAGTTACCTCACAGGGTTATTGTGAGGATCAAATAAGTTAAAATGTTTAAAGAATTTTGCAAACTTTAAAGTGTTACATAAATTCTAGCTATTATTCAGATTTAACAAAGAGATTCTGAGACAGAGGGTAAGTGAGAAGTCTCAAGCTTTAGAGGAGTAGGCAGAAGAAATTGATAGATTCATATGAACTATTACATGGTTCATTTATTCAGCAGACATTTACTAAACCTTACTTTGTGTAAGGTCCTTCCTGGGGCTACTGTAATTCCAATGCAATATTTACAGTGCCCATGATCACGATGAAAACCGTGACTATAAGTATTGCATGACGTTTGATCACAAAATATACCAAACTCTCCAGATAAAGGATAGAACTGAAGCATTTATTTAGACACCAGAAAACCCAATCCCCAAACCAGTAAACTGATTGCATCATAGTACCAAAGATATTCAGAAGCCATAATAATGCTGAGAGCCACAGCATCCTTCAGCCTTCCCACAAACCAATACAAGATCCATATTTACTCACAAACTTCTCTATCTCCTTAATGAGTGTCCTCTCTCCCCCACCACCTCACTAGCTCTGACCACCAGCTTCCTGTGGACTCTGCTTCCCTTCAGAAAACTCCTCACACCACAGGCCCCATTTGATTACATTCAGCCTATTAGGGGGCAAAGTTTACTTTCAAAGCAGGAGAGGTCTTCAAACTCCCCCCTAGGTCTGTTAATGGGCAGTGAAGATCTTCAAATTCCCATTCTCATTACAGCTACTAAGATGAAAATACCTTAGTATCTGCCCTACTGAAAGTTATTGTTTAGCAGAGGAGACATCTACACAAAAAGT
Source organism: Petaurus breviceps papuanus (assembly GCF_028583685.1). Classification (NCBI taxonomy): domain Eukaryota; kingdom Metazoa; phylum Chordata; class Mammalia; order Diprotodontia; family Petauridae; genus Petaurus; species Petaurus breviceps. Next base: position 6,209,008 of record NW_027185653.1, read on the forward strand.
GTAATACAAAAAGAACAAGATAAATATGAGAGGTCTAAAAATGTGCTATAAGAAACTTTAGGATGGCATGATTGTTTCCAGGAGAGAGGCTCTCAGAAGCAATTATGGAGATGATAATGACTGACCTGGACATTGAAGGTAGGGGAAGATTTTGACATTTGAGAGTCAGAGAGCTCTAGAGATTCGCTGAAAATATGGCATGTGGTAGGAACAAAGTCCCAGAGACATGAAAGAGCAGGGACACTCAGTGGGTTCCAAGTTGCCTGCAATATGGTTATTTGAAGAAAAATAGTATGAGATAAAGACAGATTGGATCCCCAGGTGGCAGAGCTTTAAAGCCTGGGCTAAAGAATTTGTAGTTTATTTGCCATCAGAGGAGTATATTAAGAATAGGTAATAGCTAGTATTAATATAGTGCTTGAAGTCCTTTACATAGATTATGTTCCTTCTTCATCATGATAGTTCTAGGACATAGGTATTCTTTTGGTCTCTGTTTTTACAGATGAGGAAACTGAGGCTCAGAGAGGTTAAATTACTTGCACAGAGTCACACAGCTAAGTAGGTTTCTGAGGCTAGATAGGAACTCAGCTCTTTCTGACTCCAAGTTCAGCTTTCTATCCACTGTGCCACCTCACTTCTTAAGATTGTACTATTTGTCTTGTTTAAGATGCAATGATGTGGGGAAGATACTCGAGGAAGCTTTTCTCCTTTTTTATTGTGTGTTTCTTGTGTCTTTGAACTCAAATGCAAGAGAAGAAGTAGCTTCCCTACAAATATGCAATCATAGAATGGGTTTTGTGGTATGTGTTACAAACTATCCCAAAGCAGTTTTACATCTATCCCTAGGGTATACAGAAGCCATTTGGGTAGATGAGAATATTGTATAACTGTATTATGACAAGTTCATCTTTCTTTTGATAATGGGCTTTTTGAGAACAAGGTATGACATTCAAGTTTGAAGCTATAGGGATTACTGTATGTTGTGAATCTCCAATTCACAATTCTAGTTTTCTTTCTCTTATAATACCAACACACTTTGTCTTCCACCCTGAACAATGCACTGCTTTGTTTATGAGTCTATTGTCATCTAAAGCTTGCTTTAAGTCACCTCTAACCCAATTATGAACCTTTTGTTTTCCACAGCTTTCTTAGATCAGCAGCATATGCCTTGCCTAGCCATCAGATCTAATAAGGGCAGACAGTCTTGTCTCTCTGATGGTCTTGGTGTAATCATCTTGTGTCTATGTGTCATCCATCTCTGTACTTTTTGGCAGGTTAGGAAAGTGAAATGCACTAGTTTAAAAATCACGGATGTCCTCACTGGGGTTGCTGCTGCAGTCAGAGCTTTGCTTTTTGATACACAGAAGCTGCCTTGCTTGTTGGACCAATTCAGGATGATTCATTATCTAGTTTTACTGATGATGCCCAAGATTACTGGCCCAGCTGGCATCAGTGGTTGGCAATCCTACATAGCACATCATCACATTTGTTGCTTCTTATTGGCCCTTGGCTGAACCCTGCTAATACTGTCCATGCTATATTCCTTTGGCTTCAAGATTACTGTGTTAGCAATTCTTTTGTTTGCTGCTAGCTCCCTTTTATTGTAAGATCACAACTCATGTCAAAAGAAAAGAAAGGAGAAAGAAAAAGATCTGGACTTGAAGGTATAGCAAAATCTTTACTATGTTATTTATTTACTTTCCTTTTTATCGATGTCTTATTTTTATATCCTATTGATAGGCTTACAGGATACAAGCATGAGAGCTTATGAATATATGGCTTCTCCTCCCCTATTCAGAAAACCTCCCCTTGTAACAAATATTAAAAAAGAAGTAAAAATAATAAGTTTAATAAAATCAGTCAGCCCCTCAGTTTCATCTGACAGTATATATAATAATTCATCATCATGGTCTTCCACCTCTGCAATGATGGAAGAGAAATGAATTTTCCCAGCCTTACTTTGGGACCAACCTTAGTCAAGTATTCTGTTCTATTTTATTATTTTTCCATTTATATTATTGTATTCATTGCATATATTGTTTTCTTGGCTCTGCTTACTTTATTCTATTTCATTCCACATAAGCTTTCCCACATCTTTCAGAATTATTTTTAATCCTTTTTTCAATGAACAAGAATTTATTTTCTTTCCCTCTCTTCTCTCCATAGGAGAAGGAAAATAAGAAATCGGTAGCATTTATATGTACTTTTAGATTTGAAAAGCATTTTACAAGTATTATTACTACAAGTCTGGGAGGTAGCTGCTTTTCTTATCCTTGTTTTGTAGACAAGAAAATTTGAGTCAGGTTAAGTGACTTGCCCAGGGTCACACAGCCTCTGACACTGGATATGAACTCAGCTCTTCCTGATTCCAGGTCCTGTATTCTATCCATATGCCACTTAGCTGCCTCAAAATCATCATGACAAATATATATAGTAAAACACATCAAATTTCCCTATTGAGCTTATCTAAGAAACATCTCTCATTTTGCATCTTGAGTTAGGAGGTGGTAGCATGTATCATCACTGGTTCCTTGGAATTATAGGGAACCAATCGCATCTCACTGATAAGAGACCTTAAGCCTTTCACAGTTGATTATCTTTATAATATTGCTCTTACTTAGTATTTTGTTCTCTTGGTTCTGCTCATTTCACTCTGCATCAGCTCAGACAAATATTTCCAGGTTTTTTTGAAACCATCCCTTTCATCATTTTTCTTCTCTGAATTTACCATAGATACCTCACGAAGCAGTATTAGTCAGTTTTCCTTTATGTACTCTTTTGTTTAATTCCACCAATGAATAGGCAGATACTTTTTTCTTTCCAGTTCTTTGCTACCACAAAAGTGCTGTCATTTGCTCTCAGTGTTTTGCTATATACGATACTTTAAAAAAGTATACTTTCAAATTGCTTCCCAGAATTTTTGGATCAGTTCCATAGTTGAACCAACAGTATATTAACGTATCTGTATTTTTGTAATTCTTCTAACATTAGCAATTTCTATCTTTCTACTTTTGGGGAACTTAGATGGTGAAGTGGATAGAGTACCAGGCCTGGAGTCCAGAAGACTCATTTTCCTGAGTTCAATCTGACCTCAGCCACTTCTTGCTGGGTGATCCTGGGCAAGTCACTTAACCCTGTTTGCCTCAGTTTCCTCATATATAAAATGAGTTAAAGAAGGAAATGGCAAGCTACTCTAGTATCTCTGCCAAGAAAACCTCAAATGGGGTCATGAAGAATTGGATATGACTGAAAAATGACTGAATAATAACACATCTTTGTCAAAATATTGGGTAAAAGGTAAACTTAAATTCTCTTGATTTGTATTTCTCACTGTTAATGATTACTTATTCTGAGTGATCTTTCATTCATTGTATATTAAGTTGAAAGCATTTTGAAAATTGCTTGTACAAATTCTTTGACCCTTTATTTATTTGAGAGTAACTTGATCTATATTGGCATTTGGCCCGACCTGTGATTTCATTGTTATAGAAACTCTCTATAAGGAAACTCTCTTTCTGCAATGGATATTGGGATGTGCTCTGCAACTCGTACTTAGAGAACTCTTTGGGTGGGGGGAGGAAGGGGGAACTGTACCCCTCCCTGTAGTATTTGTCAATGGCAGGGCTTCAATACAGGTTTTCCTGAATTGAGATCAGTTCTCTTTAAGCCACATTGTCTTTTATTATTTATTCATATTACTTCCCTGTAACATCTTAGATATCAGACCTTTATCAAAGATATCTTATAGTTTTGCCCCAGTAAATGGTTTCTTTTCTTTTCCTAACTCATTTTGTTTGGACAAAAGCTTTTTAGTTTCATTTCCTAATGACTTTCTTTACAGGGGGCAGATACTAGATTATTCCACTTTGTATCTACTTAGCCTGGTTTCAGTTCGGAGAATAGGATGTTCTCTGGGGTCTCACCACACCCCACATCATGCTTCCTTTTGTGTGTTGTCTCCCATTCTCTACTGCAAGCTTTCTGAGGGTAGGGACTACCTTCTTTTTATATTATTGCTATCCATAGTGCATGGCACCGTGCCTGGTATGTCATAGGTGCTTAATAAATGTTTGTTGGATTGAATTGAATCCAACTACTTCAGATTCTTATAGAGTGACAGCTTCCATCCAAAGGTCAGCAAATCAGAGCAGAAGAATGCTGTGTTCATGGTAATCTGTGGAGCCAAATCATAGGAGATTATGAAATCCTTCCCTATGCTTGCTTTAACTTAATAGAAGTCAAGTGGATAAAGAGTGATGTGACAGTGAATGGTGAGGACAATGGCAGGAGCTGTCCGCGTCAGCCGCACACAAAGAGTTTGAGGACCTGACAAGTTACCCTTGTCATGTCACCTGCAGGTTTCAGTACATGTCCCAAATATCAGTTTAAGACGGTGACAATAAAAAAGTTCAACAAAAGCAACATAAAGTATTGGAAAGAATACTTGGTTTAAACTTGAGATTGGGATTTATATTCGTTTACCTCTCTTTCTCATCTTGGAAAAATTATTTAATTCCTTTGTTTATTGGATTGGGTTAAGAATTCTCCCCTTCCCTACCCCTCAACCCTAATTGTGACAGATATCTCCATTCATTTTCTTCCATTTTTCTTGTGATATCAAACACACACACACATACACACACACACATACACACACACATAATCATTGTATTTCAGCACCGTTAGGATCTTTCATACAGAAACATCATCAAGGTTTGGGAAGATAGTATGTCAGGATGTTACTGAACATCTTCCTCTGATGTAGTTGACTTTGAGTTAGAATAAAGCATTAAGTTGCAACGAAGTGCTCTTTTTTTGGGTGGGGAGGGCACATGATATCCAAATGAAATGTCTTATCAGAAGGTTTGACTGATATCAGTGTGACAGAATTGAAGGAGAGTTGAATTTGGAGTTAGAAGACTCTTTCTGTGACCATGGACAAGTCAGTCACCCTCTCTGGTTGCTCAGTTCCCCATCTGTAAAATTAAGAGAGTGTATTGTTTGTTCTCTGAATTTACAAATGAGATAATATTTATAAAAACACTTAGCATAATACTTGGCACACAGTAGGCTATAAATAAATGCTTATCCCCTTCCCTTTTCCTTTTCTTTCCAGCTCCAATTTTGTGACCATATTTATCAAATCACTAATACTTGTGATAAAAAAAATCATTTCTTTTTTTTCTAGTCCAGAGTGGTTTTTGAAGCAATGAAATTATTTATTGTTTAAAAAAAACAAACAAACAGTGTGATTTCCCATATTTCAGGAAACCCCATGTGCTGCTAAAGATTTTGCTTTTAGGTTGCTAGATTTTGAGGTCCTGTCACTATTGCTATTTTCTTACTTTGTTACTGACTCAAGGTGTGTTCTCTGGTACATTGCTAAGTCCCTTGCCTTAGTTTTCTGATTTATAAAAAAATATGAGAAATGGTGCTCTTTTATTTTCTTAGAATGCTATAAAATTCATTTAAAAAATTTCAATAGTATTTTATTTTTTTTCAATTACATGTAAAGACAATTTTTAGCACTCATTTTTTGAAAGATTTTGAGCTCCAGATTTTTCTTTCTCCGTTCCCCTTCCCAAGATGGCAAACAATCTGGTACAGGTTATGCATATGCAATCATGTAAACATTAGTTATGATGTAAAAGAAGAAACAGCATAAAAGGAACCCCCCCCAAGTTAAAATAGTATGCTTTGATCTGCATTTGGATTCCATCAGTTCTTTCTCTGATTGTGGATAACATTTTCATCATGGGTCTTGGAGTTGTCTTAGATCATTGTGCTGCTACAAAAAACTGTGTCAATCATATTTGATCATCACACAATATTACTGTTACCATGTACAATGTGTTGGTTCTGCACACTTCAGTCAGAAACAGTTTACACAAGTTTTTCCAGGTTTTTCTGAAACCTGCCTGCTAATCATTTCTTATAGCACAATAATATTCCATTACATTCATATACCACAACTTGTTCAGTCATTCCCCAATTGATAATTCCTTTGTTTTTAAAGGGTTTCTCTTGCTATGAATGGGTACTACCTGGACTATGTGTCAGAGTCTTGTGTCTTTGAGTGTCTTTGAGTCAGACTCAAAGCCTTGCAGCACAAGTCCTTAATGCATCAGTGCTAAGAAAGAAATAATTTCCATAGATCCAACAGGTAGACTGTCCCTTGCTCTTCTAATTTGATTGTTTCATTGTCTATGGTATCTTTTAGCAAGATGAAGTTTCCTTCTTTTTCTCTATTAATTAAATGTATTTTTGCTTACTTTGTCTAATATCAGGATTATTACCCCTGCTTTTTTTTTTACTTCATCTGAAGTACAATAGATTCTGCTCCAGTCCTTTACCTTTACTTCGTATGTCTCAAGTGTGTTTCTTGTAAACAATGTATTGTAGGTTTATCCATTCTGCTATCAGTTTCTGTTTTACAGGAAAGTTCATTCCATTCATAATCACTGTTATGATTACTACTTGTGCATTTACCTCCATCTTATTCTTCCTCTTTTTTGTCTTCTCTCTTCTTTCACACTTTCCCACCTCATCAGTGTTTTGCTTCTAGCACTACCAGCTCCTCTAATCTGCCCTCCCGTCTCTCAATCTCATTTCCCCCTGACCCACCCCCCCTTTTACTGAATCCCCTTGAATACTACTTCTCTATTGGATAAGATAGCTTTCTATGTTCAGCTGATTGTGTGATTCCCTCTTTGAGCTAATACTTATGAGACTAAGGTTTGAGCAATGCCTCTCATCCCCCCCCCCCCATCTTCCCCTCCACTGTAATAGGTCTTTCTTGCCTCTTTGCATGAGATAAATTACCCCATTCTGCCTCTCACTTCCTTCTGCACCCATTTTACTCCTCTTTCTCACCCTTTATTTGTTCCTGTAATTCCCTCAAATACACATTATAACTGTATCCTCTATGTTTATTCCTTTTATCTCTGCTGTTAGTGATACAATTTTTCAGTTATCAGTATATCATCTTCCCCTGTAGAAATGTGAACAGTTTAGCTCCACTGAATCCCTTGTTTTCTTTTCCCTTTTAAACCTGTTTTTACTCCTCTTGGGTCTTGATATCGGAGGTCAAATTTTTGGTTTAGTTCTGGTCTTCTTCTTATGAAGACTTGAAATCCTTCTATTTCATTGAATGACCATTTTTTCCCTCTATGTATTATGCTTAATTTTGCCAGATAAGTGATTCTTGGTTGTAGTACTAGCTTTTTTGCCCTCTGGAATATGATGTTCCATGTTCCATAATCTCTGATCCTTTAATATCACAGCTGCCAAGTCCTGTGTGATCCTGATTTTGACTCCCCAATATTTGAATTGTTTCTTTCTGGCCTTGCTGTAATTTTTCCTTAACTTGATTGTTCTGAAATTTAGCTATAGTGTTAGTTGGAGTTTTTATTTTGAGACCTCTTTCCTGGGGTGATTGGTGGATTCTTTCAATGCCTATTTCCTTTATAATATCTTGAAAGATGCTCTTTAGTTCCTCCTTTTGATTATGGCTTTTAGGAAGTCTAATGATTCTGATATTGTCTCTCTTGGATCTATTTTCCAGGCCAGTTGTTTTTCCCCAGAGGTATTTTATATTTTCTTACATTTTTTTATTCTTTTGAATTTGATTGATTGATTCATAATACCTCATAGAGTCATTAACTTCTATTTGCCCAAATCTAACCTTTAAGGTGTTGTTTTTCTCAACTAGCTTTGGTATCTCCTTTTACATTTTCTCAATTCTACTTTTTAAGCAGTTTTCAAGCTGTTTAACACAATTGTCTTGTATTGCTCTTGTTTCTTTTCCCAATTTTTCTTTTCTTTCTCTTATATGATTTTTAAATGCTTTTTGGAGCTTTTCCATGAGTTTTTTTTTTTCTGGTCTTGAGACCACTTCCCACTTTGTGGGGGTAGTTTTTGCGCTTAGGTGTTTTGGCATTGTTTTGGCATTGACTCTTTTGAGTTTGTGTCTTGGTTTTCCCTGTCACCATAGTAACTTTCTGTGGTCAGATTCTTTTTGTTGTTTTTTTCTCACTTTTTGGTCTTTATCCTTTCTTTTAAATTTGGGATTTGATCCCAGGTTGGAAGAGGCACAGTCTCTGCCTTCTTGAGCCAGTGGTTACAGGCCCCGGCTGTTTGCTTGGTGCTGTGCTGATGTTGATTGGAGGCCCTCAGGGGACCCCTGTGTTTGGTGCTATGTTGAGAAGGTGATGGGTAAGTGGCTGGTGCTGCTTACATGATGCTGAGCTGTGACCCTAGTGGTGGTGTCTGGCATGTGTGGAGGCCATGTGGGTTTTTCCTACATTTCCCCCAGCTTGCACTGAAGCACATGGAGATCTGGCCACTGAAAGATGCCTGCCCACCCAGGCTGTACTGAAAAACATGGTGGCTCTCAGAGCTGGAATCTGCAAGCTCCCCTGGCTATGTTAAAGGACGCAGGGGAATGGGGCTGGTTTTTACCCTGCTCCATCACAATGGGGTATGGGATCTATTACTGGTTTGCTGAGGTGGGGCTGGCTTGTTTCCTATCCTAGACTGGACTTTCCTTTTATCTGAGTGAGACAGATCTTTCTTGCCAATCCTCTATGTCTTGTGGACTAAAAGACCACTCCACCCTGTCTTTCTGCTGGCCCTGCTATTCCAGGATTTGTTCTTGGGGCACTATTTTATTTTTGTTTGGAGGTGAACATGGGAGAGCTACAGTGATTATCTTGGCTCCTGGAGTCCTTTCTCTTCAGTAGCTGCAAATCTTATGAACATATCATTTATGACTTTATCCATGTCATTGATAAAATATTAAACAGTTCAGGGTCAATGACAGATCCATTTGGTCTTCCATTTGGAAGCTCCTGCCACGTTCATATTGAGCCATCAACAAGCACTTTTGAGTCTGATCATCCAACCAGTCCTACATCTATCTGATTATATAATTATCTATTCTATCCTCCAGAATTACATGAAATACTTCGTTAAAAGTGTAGCAAACATTGGATCTCAAATGTTCCCCTCATTTATTAGTTTATTAATCCTGCCCAAAAAGGAACTGAGTTTAGGATGACATGGCCTGTTCTTGATTAAACCATGTTGGTTCTTGTATTCTAGACTTTCATTTCAAATATTTGACAATCATCTCTTTAATGATCCATTTTAGAATTTTCCTAGAAATCAAATTAATCTCATTGGCCCATACTTTGTAAACTGTCCTCTTTCCTTTTTTGAACACCAGGACAACATTTAATTTGCTCCAATCTTTTGATATGTAACTGTAGATGCTGATTTGGTTTGGGATATTAGGATATTGTCAACCTTTTAAAAGTGTTTTTTTCTTCATCTCTGCAATGTATGTTAACATAAAAGGTTCAGTTACATTCATGGTGATGTATTTTTTTTGTAAATTGTTATCATTGTAAGTTAAGATGAAAAAGTGTATACAAAAGTAATGTTTATTTTTACCTTTGGCAAGATGACCTTTGGTAACTTATTTATTCTTCTCCCTGAGGAGCACCTGTGCCATTTTTTCATTTATTTGCAATTTCTTTATCTGTTTCATTTTTAGAAAGAATGGGTATAGTTCTCTTCCTCTAGTAATCTATTTAACCAACTCATTGGTTGTGGGACAATAATCACACATTAAGAATATTCCAGTGTTCCATGGATCTGTGCTGTTGTTGATTTGTATACTTCCTCCAATGAATGCAATTCACAAGTATATCTATGCTTGCTCAACTGCAGACTCTTGCAAATGCTCTCATAAATTTGCCACAGGGGAGGGATTTGTGCCTTAAGTGCACCATAATTAAATTGAAATGTGTGGATGATCTAAATTTGTTGTATCACCTCTGTAGGTTGGCTACTATGTTACAAGTACTTTTGCCTATGACACAGACAAAAATATAAAATGACCTTCAGTGTTAATTACTTTTGTAGTGATGGTGGTGGAATTACATAAAATAGGCATTCTAACAATTGATTAAAAAAACTTTTTTCTGAATAAAATTGGATGAACTTTATTGTCAACAAATATTAAACCTCACATTTGGTTTCTTTTTAAAAATTAAACAAAAAGCTACCCTTCTCTTCCTCCCACCTTCCCCTTTGCCACTGAGATAGAGAGAAAAAGAGAATTCCTGTTATAAATATGTACAGTTAAACAAAATAAATTCCCATAATGGCCCTTTTCTCTCAAAACCTACATTTCAATATGCATGTTTAGTCCATCAGGAAATGGCTAATATTTTCCATCATGAATCCTCTGGAATTGTCAACACATTGATCAGTTTCTGTCTTTAAAAGTTGCTTGTCTTTGTTGCACAATGATAACAATATTGTCTAAAGATATTTTTTGTTATTGTATAAATCATTCTCTTGGTTTTGTTCACTTCACTCTGTATCAGTTCATCCAAATCTTCCCAGGTTTCTCTGAATCCTCCTTCTTCATGATTTCATATACCACAATAATATTCCATCATATTCATATGTTATAACTTGTTCAGCCATTTCTCAATTCATGGGTACTCCTCAGTTTCCAGTTCTTTGCTGCCACAAAATGAGTTACTATAAATATTTTTGTATATATTTGTCCTTTTCTTCTCTCATTAATCTCTAGGGAGTATAGACCTACTAGTCATATTACTGAATCAAAGGTTATGCACAGTTTAACACCTTTTTGGATATAGTTTCCACTTGTCTTCCTGGACCAGTTTACAGTTTGACGAACAATGCTTGTATATCTATTGAAAGCTTGGCATTTTTTACTCTGAAAACTTCCTGTTCCTTTCCATTTATCAACTGGGGAATGAGTCTTACTCTTATAAATTTAAATCAATTCCCTATCTATCTTAGAAATGAGATATTTTTAGATAAGCTTTTTGCTTCTCTTCTAATATTTATTACATTGCTTTCATTTGTGCAAATTTAAAAAAGTATATTATCAAAATTGCCCATTTTACCTTCTATGATTCTCTTTCTTATTTGGTCATGAACTCTTTCTGTAGTCATAGGTCTGACTGATCATTTCTTTCTCCCTCCACTAATTTGCTTATGATCCCATGCTTTATAAACATACATACATATATACATATGTCCATAAGAGCAAGTCCCCTAGCACACCCAGGTTCTTTGATTTGCTTTTAAGGGAAAGACTGCTCAAAAAGGGGTTAACAATCATACTTTTAATTATATTCACTAGTTCAGGAGAAATGTCAGCACTCTGAACATGGCGAAAATACAAACAAAGAAAATGGAAGTAGAGAAATTAACACAAAGACCAACAGACAGGGCTCCTACCATCTGAACATGGCAATATTGCTATACACTTTACATACATCACTGGTTTGAAGGAACACAGACATATAAGCAATTGGAGGACTCTGAACATATGGCTACTCAGAGTCTCCACCAGGAAATCAAAAGATCCATCTCATGAGCTAACCCCCCAAATCAAAATACCAATCCAGAGGATAAACATTTTTCAGAACCAGAAGGTTCTGAAACCTCATAATTCAGTGCCTAATTAGGTTAGTACCTAAAGGTGTGAAAGCCTTCCCACAAGCAAGCTTTCCTTAAGGAAGCTTCTATTTAAGCAAGTTCTTTCCCCAATGGGCTCTATGTGATTCAGGATGTATCACAGCTGCCACATAGACCTATTAGTGGGCAGGGCAGATATTGTATCCCATTAACCTTACAATGTCATATATTTGTTTGGACCTTATCTTAGTATAGGGAGTGTGAGATGTTGGTCTATACCTAGTTTCTGCTAGACTGACTTTCGACTTTTCTAATAGTTTTTGTGAGTTCCTAACCCAGAAACTGAGATCTTTGGGTTTTTCAAATACTAGGTTACTGTATTTATTTTCTTTTGTGTATTGTGTACCTAATCTGTTCCACTTTTGGACCTCTTGATTTCTTAGCCAATTTAGTTTTTGATGATTATTACTTTGTAGCATAGTTTGAGGTCTGATACAGCTGGAGTCCTTTTCTTCCCATTTCCCCCATTATTTTCCTTGAGATTCTTTATCTTTTGCTCCTCCAAGAATTAATAAAATTAATAAGACAAATAAGAATTACATATTCTTTCTCTCCATATAAGTATATACACACACTCATGTACACACATCTATATGCATTTACACATACATATTTACACATATGTAGATGGTATATATGTACAAATACATATATGTGTATATATTATTAAGACCTTTTTCTGACTGTCCATGCTCATTCAAATTATGCATGTTGAGAGGGGAGGGGAGGGGATAGGTTTTTAGAAGAGCATTGATTTTAAGAATTCTGTTCTCCAAATTAAGGCTGAGATACATTGAACCTTTAAATTTTATACAATTTCACGTCTTAAAATAACTATTTCCCTACCAAAGGAAACACACTTGAAGTCACATCAATGACTTTGGCATCGGTTCTGCAGATGGCTTTAGTATGAACATATGGTGATTTTGTCTACCACCTGTGCTGAAATTCTTGTAAACACTGGGGACTCAAAACCAAATGTCAGACCTAACTTTGATATTTCTTGGCTTTGGTAACTTTTTTTTATAACCTTCTCTCAACCTTCAAACCACTTACAAATAGTCTGAGTTTCTGTTTACATAATGCTTTTGCATTAGGTGTGTACACCACTGTAGCAGTCTGAAGAACAAAGTGATGCCCAGGGTGCATCACTGCCATTCTCTGAATGTTTAAAAGCATTTCCCTCTATTTTCTGCCATTCTAGTGAAACATCTAACTTCTTTTCCTGAATATAGTTTTGTGGCTTTTCCTGCATTTTCTACTTTCATTTTTCTCATTCCACTATGTTATATAGTTGTAAAGTCTTACATGGTTTCTGCTTTAAATGATTATGCAAAAGGAAGTCTTTTCCTAGAGCTTCAATTCATTTTACTTTTAGTACTAAAATACTTTTATGCCATTCTTACTTTATTCCTTTTATTAATATTAATGTATAGTTAAACTCCCTTATAATATTTTCCAAGAGACCAGCCTTTAATATTATAGGAGGACAATGTTAAATGCATAATATTGTGGATGTAAAGGCAATTTATAATAGTTAGCCTACAGGTAAGACAGTTTTTTAGCATAATACAAAGAAAAAAAGTTCTCATCTTAGTCCTACAACCTTAAAATGGCCACTGCAGTCATGTATGTAATTTTTAAAAGCATATTTTAAATGCTGATGGGGGTGGTTATGGAATATGGTTAATGAAGTGTAATGGGATATCGTCTTGACTTTTTACATAATGCTTTTCATTTGAAAATGCTAAAAAAAACCTTAGGATCTCTTTCAAGATACACACAAATATGCTTTTAGGAGCTTTATTTTTAGTTTTATAGATGTTTAGCATAAACCATGTAAATAATAGATTTTCCAAGGTCATTCATGAATTCATAAACTAAAGATGGGATTGATCAACAAGTATTTGCTATTATGCTGATATTCCATGTCTCAGGTTCCTTTGTCATCTAATGGAATAATAATATCTCACATGTATATGATGCTTTAACATTTGCAAAGTATTTTATATTAATTCTCATTTGACCCTAATGACAAACCCGTTAATCAGATACTGATGGTGAAACTAATGCTTATAGAAATTAAGTGATTTGTCAAAAGGTCTGTAGTAGCAAGCACCCTAGCACACCCAGGATGGCCTGCTAGCACAGGTTCTTTGATCTGCTTTGATAAAAGAAAAACAACTTTTAAAGGGGTCAGCGATCTTACCTTAATTACAGATAAGTAGAAAATACAAGCAGAGAAATTAGCACAGAGATTCAACAGACAGGGCTCTTACTGTCTGAAAAAAAGTACAAAAAGAACAAAATACTATCACCTACATATACCACCAGACTGGGAGAACACAAGCCTCTGAGTAGTTGGGGGGGTCTTAACAAATGTCTACTCAGAGTCGCATCCAGGGAATTCAAAGGTCCTTCTCATAAGCGAATCCCCAAAGAAAAATACCAACCTCCCAGTATGTATAGTTTTCAACTAATAGGTTCAGAAGACATTATATCTCTTGTGACTCAGTTAGTACCTAAAAGTGTGAAAGCCTTCCTACAGGCAAGCCTCCCATAAGCAAGCTCCTTCTTAGGCAAATTCCTCCCCCAATGGTCTCTATGGGACTCAAGATGTATCTTAACCACGAAAACAGCAAGACATTCGTGATTGGAATACTTGTGTACCTTTAGACCTGGGAACACGGCTCCTCTTCTAAGGCAAAAGGGGACACATGTGGTCACATAGGCCTATTAATGGACAAGGAAGATCTTTCTATTCCATTAACATTGCAAGACCATACTTGGAATTATTGATTCTGTGGCTTTGTGATTATAGATCTAGTACTCCAGCAACTGGGATAATAATGTTTATCATATTGTGGAGATAAGATGAGATGATTCATTTGACAATGCTTAGAAAGTCTAAAAATTATATGCAGAAACAAAGTGTAATTTTTAAAGACTGTATTTTGTTTCAGGTCTCAATTCACTATAAAATTTTACAACAAATAGTAATAGGAAAACAAAGGAATACCACAGTCTCCAAAGAACTAAAGCTGTATGTTTCCCAAAGGGTAATGGAGAGATACATGGAGGATTTAAGTAGGCTGCCACTCATTACCAAGGAGGAGCTGTGAAAGAAAAGTGTAATATAAGATGTTTTAAGAGAGATATATGACTCAGGAAAGAATCAAGTTATTTAAGTAGCTAGATAACCACTAGATAATGCAATATATGAAGGGATTTAGAAAGAGGTCCCCAGCACATGGATGGAACCCCTGTGGAGGGGAGGACATAGATATGAGCAATGTCATCTCAAACATGTCCTTTAGACCAAGGCAAATGGGCAGATAGAGTGCTTGGCCTGAAGTTAAGAAGACTTCCTGAATTCAGATCTGAAGTCAGACACTTACTATGTGACTCTGGACAAGTCACTTAACCCTTTTGTTTGCTGGACTGAGGTTCCTTATCTGTAAAGTTAGCTAGAGAAGAGGGGCAGCCAGGTGGTGCAGTGAGTAAGAGCGCCGGCCCAGGAGTCAGGAGACCTGGGATTGGTTCCGGCCTCAGATACTCGGCACCCACACAAAATAACTTGCCATGTAACCTTGGGCAAGTTACTTAACCCCAACTGCTTTAAAAAAAAAGTTAGCTAGAGAAGGAAATGGCAAACTACTCCAATATCTTTGCCAAGAAAATCCTAAATGGAGTCATGAGGAGTGTGAAATGACTGAATAGCCACAACCACAACATTTTTAAGTTCCTAAAGCACAACTCTGTTAATTTTTAAGTTGAAAAAACTTCAGTGATGCCACATTGCTTACCAAATAAAGTTCTAACTCTTAATTTTGGCATTTAGAAATATCAATTGTGTGATGATAAACCCTCCTCCTTCAACTTTATGCTTATGGTTTTGACTGTTCCCCTTTCATGTGTCCAGTATTCCTACCAAACTGTGTTACTCATGATTTTCTAAGCACCTTTATTTGCTTGTCATGTTAGGGTCTACCTTTCTCTCAGTAACATAAGCTATTATCTTCTGCTCAGGGTCAGCCTTTATCATAACTTTTGCAATTCTTTATTCTGGATTATTTGCCACACCAAGCAAGTCTTCCCCCATCTCTGTCTGATGAATCTTGTCCTTCATTTCAAGAATGAATGCTTCCATTCATCCCCCAACCAGAAGTCAATCTTTTCTTCTTATGAACTTCTATAGCATTTACTTTGTATCTTTTTTATGGCAATGTGACATTCTCTCTTTTCATATACTTATTTATATGACTATATCTTATCGTCCTTATTAGACCATGGGTCCCATGAGGGCAGGAATGATGTCTTATTCAGTCATCTTGCCATCTCCTACAGAAATCACATGGTTCCCTACATACAGTAGGCATTCAATGCATTTTTAATTTAATGAACAAATGTAGAAAGAGCAGGGATTGAATAAATGGAGATAAGATGAATATGAATGTAAATTAGACAAGAAGACAGATGTTGGTTTTGTTCTCTGTGTGACTCTTAGTAAGTAGAATCATGAAATTTTCAAACTGGAAAGAGCCAGGTAGAAATTAATCCAGGTCAGTTCTCCCCAGTTCTCCTCAACCTCTTGGGCTTCTAAAGGCTGCCTTATAACTATTTTCCTGGGCTGTCCTACAGGCCTAATCATTCTTCTATTAGACCATCTCATTGCTATTGAGGATTCACTGGTCTGTTACAGTGCTGCCTTCATATCTTATTGCCAGCATATGGTTTATGGTGAATAACTCTTCTATTATTTGCACAGCTGTTGAGTAATATTACGTTAAAACATTACATGCACAATTATGTTCAATTATATCAAATGAATCTATTTTACCTAATGCCTATTCTCCAGGGTTTGTGCATCTTTAGTTACAGGAAGTTGAGTACAGGATAGCAGATGGTACAACAAAATGTTTGTCAGCTAATAAATTTAAATGTCAAGTACACACCACTATTTTATAATAGACATATATTTTAGTCAAGCATCTCAGCTCATTTCTGTAGCTGAGGTACTATTGTGCCATATTCCATACACCTAAGCCTATCTTGGGGTATTGCAGTGCAATGAGGAACTTTTCAGCCAGAAGGCAAGTAGCACTGAACAAGATTGTTGATTGCTTTGCATCTTAACTTGTCCATTGTCTTCCAGGTCAAAGTCTATCTGAGGAAGTGAGTTTGTTCCCTGTTCTTTTGCTGATTTCTTGTTGTCCCAGCATACTCTCTTTTTCCTTCAAAGATGTCCCTGCTCTCACATCTTTTCCTCTGTTCTCTTCTCCCAAGAGTCTCTGTGTGTGGTGGCAGAAGGCTGGTCCATTCATGCTGATCCCCAGCAAGGCTTTAGTAATGTACTCTTTGTAAGCCAGAAGATGGGCTATGCTTATTCGTTTTACATCTTGCCCCTTTTGAAATTTCCTGACTACATCTTTGTTCAGAATGTGCAGAATGTTGTCCCAATGCACAGAAGTGTAGAAGGGCAAACAATTTACATTCAACATGCAGGCCACTGTATGGACTTATCTGATCTCTTCCTCTCATCCAGGAGTAGCAGATTCCTCCTCCCACCTCTCTCCATTGAAGGCTGTACTGTATAATTTTCAGGCTAACTCCCTGGTGTATTTGTTCTTCTAGCTTTTGAAGCTGGGCCTTTTCTGAAACAGATTTGCCAGTGGGATGCAGACTTATTTCTTTGAACTGAAGCAATGCACCTTTTATTTGGATCTAAAAATCACCTTGAAAGAATGGCATCTTAGTCCATACTGTTCCCTCCCTTCAGATTTGGCAAACTTCTCTTCATCTGGTTCCATAACCAAGTAAGTTGGCAGCTTTGAAAGTCTGGTATTCCTTTGAAGTAAAAATGGAATGATCTCAGAGGAACACAGGTTAGTCTTGTAATCAGTAATAAGGTGTGATGTCCAGAGAAGTACCCAGTAGGGCCCAAAGAGATGGGTTTTACCTTGAAAGTATGCCTAACTCATCCCCCACCTCTTCTCATCTTCTCTAACCAATTGCCAGGTGAATCTGTTTTGAGTTCTACTTTCTTTATCTTACTACCTAGACTCATAACATCATTCTTCCACACTGCCTTACAGGTTACAGAACATCCCATATTAGTAGGTGTAATGTTAATGGAATCTAAAGATCTTTCATGCCCATTTGTATTGGCAAGTAAGTAGGCACTTAGCACCTTGTTTCAAGTTAACACCTTGTTTAAGCTATTTAATTAAGACAGAAGTAGTTAACACCTTGGGAGAAAGTTTCTGATGTAACAGTAAGGGGCAGAACAGGGAGGAGTTAATACCTTATATAATGAAAAACCCAAGCTGAGAATTTCCAGAATTTGTCTCAGTGAGCATCTGGAGGCTGGAGCTTCTACTGAGACCTTTCTTCTGAGAACTTCTACTGAGAATTCCCAAGAACCAGGCTGAGGAGCTACTGTGAGTGACAGAGGAGGATCCCTGCTTGAGGGAGCCTGTTCTGTTGTGAAGGTTTGGGAATGTGGGTGTTCACTGCATTAACCATGTGTACCAATTTCGTGGTTACTGTAATGACTTCGGTTTTCTGGTTCTGGGACTTAGTTTTCTGGTATTTGAATAAAGGATTTGGTTCTATCTTCCATGTGGAGAGCCTGTTACATTTTGTGATCCACAACTATACCAGCATATTCACAACCATAGTGGGTGTTGTGAATATTGCATTATTGTTACAGTGGGGTAAATGATGTTTTAATTGTTAACTTTGTTATCAGGGAGTTATAATTCATAAATAAATATACATGGGCCCGGCTAGGTGGCAGAGTGAATAGAGCACCAGCCCAGAAGTCAGGAGGACCTGGGTTCAAATCCAGCCTCAGACACTTGACACACTTACTAGCTGTGTGACTTTGGGCAAGTCACTTAACCCCAATTGCCTTCCAAAAGAAAGCAATAAATATACACACATATTCCCATGAAAATGTCTTTATAAGACATATTTGTATACAAAATGTCATATGTATACACACATATCTATCTATCTCTCTATCTATGGAGTCAGGAAGTCCTAAGTAACTTCAACAGCCCAGAGTATCATTGCAACTGGGTTAAAAATTTCTCTCATTTTCTGAACACTGTTGTAGCTGATAAACATTAAATAAATATCCCATAAACTAAATCCGACCAATCAACAGGCACTTGTTAATCATCTACTAGGTGATAGGCACTATTCTAAGGGTTGGAGTTGAAAAAGTAAAAATGACCAATTCTTGCTCTCAAGGAGCTGTTGTCCTATCAGGAACACCATAACATTGAAGTATGTGTAAAATAAATACAAGATAATTTGGGTAAGAAGGTACTAACAGCTAGGAGAATTAGGGAAGGAGTGATTCTAAGAAGAAGCAATTAAGAACACGTTCATTCCATGCACGAACAAAAAAGAATGAGTAGCTACAAAATCAAGGTAACAATACCGAAAGTCAGTGAGAACCTCATCTTTTACTGCATTTTGTGAAGTGATTGTTTTGTTGGAAAATTTTATGTAATTAAGTACAACCTTTTTTCCTTGTTTCTTCTTGTTGGGTTTGCAATCCCACCACTCTACAATAATAATCTTTTTTTAAGAAGAAACAGAAAAGTTTTAGGCAGAGATTTGATTCAGTCCATATCATATTGTATGATTCAGAAGCAAATGATCAGACTCTGAAAATATAATGACCAAGTTAAACAAAGTGGGAGAAAACCCATGACTTCTATAAATCTATAAATAATTTTGTATCGTTTAACATTTAAAATAAAGTTTACACTTAAGGACTTTAGAGTGACAGTGTTGCCTGGTTTGGGGCACGAAGATCTGGATACAAGTCTTGCCTCTGATACTTAACAGTTGTATGACTACAGGGAACTTACCTAATATCCCTGAGCCTCAGGAAACTCTTTAGGAGCTCACTACCAAATTATAGACAAGTTGCAATATTTGTTGGTGAAATAGTTCCTCACATTCCTGAAATCACAGATCCTTTCTCTGTTCTTATAATCAGTCTTTAAAGGAAATTAAAAATATTTCTTTCTTAGGCCTAAACTCTCAGCCCAAAATATTTTGTGTGATACCCTAATACAAATCTTCAGGTCACAAATTAATTTGTTTATGACTTTCCTAATAGCCATGTCCTGCTGAAGAAGATAGAAGTCAGAAGTCTCTTTTTAATTCATACAATTTGAAGCTTAGGGCTTAAGTAAAAATCATTGGTGAGGGCAGGTGCAGGAACAGCCAGGGAAGGGAGGATCTGGACAAAGGAGAATTCAGAGTCCCAGTCCTCAAAAGGGTAGATACAACCAAGTTTCATTTGCCAAAGGGTTTGGTTGCCAGAGCCTGGGATGTGATGGTCTTTGGGCCAAAGCAGGAGAAGAAAGGGGAAACTTGCCATGGCAATGCATCTTAGCAGAGGCCAGTCATTTCTCCTAGTCAGCTCTGGAAAGGTTTTATTGGCCTTCATGACAGGTCAGTTCACTGTCCCAGATGAAAGTCAGGGTTTTTTTTTTCAACAGCAGGGTGGGGATATTCTTGCTTAGACAAGAACATTGATTTCCTGCCTCTGATGTCACAGGCCAGGATATTAGGTGTTATCTGATGAATCTAATGTGTATTGTGGGTTATGGACATGTTCTGATAATGGAAGGCCAAGGATGTTAGGCATGAAAAAGTGTCTAACTCATTGTCCAGGGCAGAGATAACCTGCTACGAAGGAAGCTTACAGGTCTCAGAGAATAATAACCTGAGTTTCTGTTTTTTCCTATGATCACAGTTGTGAATATTTATTGAAACATGAAGATATTTTATTACTAGTAAGATTACTATCACTCCCTGTTCATTTTAGGGTACCAGTCCATAGGAGTTTATAGGTATACTCTTATTAGGTAGCAACATTGGAACAGAAACATAGTTTAAAAAAAGGATCAAGAGTATCAGGCATAGAAATACTAGGCAAGATGATTCTATTCACACACCAGGAACTGGTAGACATCAATCCATGGTATATCCTCCTCTGCCTTCTACAATATGTCTTAAAGACTGAATCAATAAATGACTCCTCTATAATGATTTTTGTGCCATCAGTTAGTTCACTTGCTTATGTAAAGAAGGAGTAAAATCGAGAGTATGTAGCATAGTCAAAAGAATTAATTAATAATTGAAAAAATGATGAAGGGTAGTCTTTCTACTTGACAGAGAGATTAGGATCATGGAATTTTAGAGCCAAAAGAGTCTTTAGTCCAAACTCAAGAGGTGAAGTGACTTATTTTTGTCCTCAATCATTTATTTATTTTTAACATTCACATTTTTATAATTTTGAGTTATGAATTCTTTTCCTATCTACAGCCCCTTCTCCACCCATTGATAAAGCAAGATATCTGATATCAATTATACAAGTGAAGTCATGCAAAACTTCCATTTTGCAAAAAAAGCAAGAAAAACAAAGTGAAAAAAGTATATAGAAATTTGCACTCGGAATCTATCAGTTCTCTCTCTTGAGGTGGATGCCATTTTTTAGTGAATCCAATGGAACTGTCTTGGATCATTGTATTGATTTGATCAGCAAAGTCTTTTACAGTTGATCATTGTTAGAATATTGCTTTTACTGTGTGCAAGAAGCTCACTGGTGAAGTGACTTCTTCAGGGTCACATAAATAGCAAACTGCAGAGTATGGATCTGAATTCACCTTCTCTGACTCCAACGTCAATACCTTTTCCATAAGACCAAATGGATCATATGAGCTGGATGAAAAAATGGAGTACAAAATATGTTTACTATGGGAAAGGAGATTTGTGATGTGCCAATTTGTGAGGCAGCGACTTTTGCTTGCTAAGGTGGGTGCAAATCTGAGCTATTAAGTTGAGGTATGTGTCTGTACAGAGGATTACTGTGTGTTGCTTTGTCTTGAGATGGAATCTGTCATAACTTCCTGTATCCCTAGGGAGGGAGGTGTTGGATAAGTTAGTATAACTTATTTGACTCTATTCAAATGTCTAGTGATTTACTCCAATCACTGAAAATAGTTGGGATGAGCACTAGGCTATTAAATCTGCCTCACAGGTCCCAGCCTTCCTCACTGTGAAATAGGGTGGAGACTATCATTGATAGAAAAGTCAAACATCTCCCTGCTTGGAGAGAGCTGTGTGCTTCTTAGAGGATAACACCCAGCCCCCAATCTTTATTCTTAGACAGGGTGGGTGATATGCAGCTTGTGGCTTATCAAAAGGCCAAACTTCCTTTCTGGTTTTATAGGAACAATATGCCTATTAGCAGTGGTGGTAAAGAGGAAGAAAATTGTAGGTATAGGATACAGTCATTAAAAAGGCCCAGTTTGGGAGATGGAATGTGTTGTTTAAAGAGTAACGAGGAGGCCAGGATCACTCAATTGAAGAGTGTAGGGAGGAGGGTAAAATATTTTTTTGAGGGGGAAAGGCGGGACAATCGGGGTTAAGGAGGTTACACAGTAAGTGTTAAGTGTCTGAGCTTAGATTTTGAACTCAGGTCCTCCTGACTCCAGGGACGGTGCACTTTTCACTGCACCACTTAGCTGCCCCAGGAGGGTAAAATCTAAGAACACTACATGATTAATATAGCACTGACCCTTGGTGACATTTTAGGATACAGGATGGTTTCCTGGTGAAGACTGAAATGAGAAGAGAAACAGAAGTGTGAATCCAGTTATAAGTGGGTCAGTTTGTATTGCTAGTGGTCTAGCTATTGCTGTAAGCTGAGCAAGAGAACAGCCTAAGTCATGGAGGATATTAATGCTGTCTATAACTAACTCAGATTTAATCATCAGAAACATATTGCCAATGGCTCCACCTTTTAGAACATCTTGGAGACAAATTTTCTTTTTATCAAGACTTTTTGTTCACACAGACCTTGGGTCTTTAAGGTTGCCTGAAATATTTGTTACAAGATCAATCTGATCAAATATTCAAACAGCTATAACCTGTCTGCCTTTGTCTCC
This sequence comes from Petaurus breviceps papuanus, assembly GCF_028583685.1. NCBI lineage: Eukaryota > Metazoa > Chordata > Mammalia > Diprotodontia > Petauridae > Petaurus > Petaurus breviceps. Next base: position 6,231,513 of record NW_027185653.1, read on the forward strand.
AGAGATCTCCAGCTACTCTTGATATCCTAAGACATCTCATTCAGCTACCGGGGTTACTGTGTAATTCTATGGTCACTCGAACCAATTCTTGTGAAGATTGATTGTCACATCTCCAACGTGAACATTTAGACCTTGGAAATCAGCAAAAGGTACAAATCAGAATTTGATTTATTGCTTCGTTGATTGTCTAGACTTAAGCAAGTGATGGAAAATGTTAATAATGCAGATTAAACTTAGCAGTGTGATGTTTTTCTCTCTCTCTCTCTCTCTCTCTCCATCCCTCCCTTTCTCTCTTTCTGTCTCATTGAACCTATGATTTCTCTGGTTGAAGGAATACCTGGGTGAGGAAATTCCCTTTACCAATATAGGCCAGCACCTTCTCTGTGACTTATGATCTTAGGGAGTTGCCAAGAGCAGTGAGAGTTTAAGTGATGTACCCAGGGTCACATAGCATGTGACAGGCCACACAAATATTTGTGTCTCCTTTGAACTTTCATTTTCTTTTGTGTATTTTTAGTTTTTATAATGTTTTTCTTTCCCCTTTCTTCCTTTTTTCCTTCCTCCCTCCCTTCTTTCTTTCCTTCCTTCCTCCCTCCTTCTCTCCCTCCCTCCTTCCTTCCTTCCTTCCTTCCTCCCTTCCTCCCTTCCTTCCTCCCTTCCTTCCTTCCTTCCTTCCTTCCTTCCTTCCTTCCTTCCTTCCTTCTTTCTTCTCCCATTATGGGAAATATGTTCTCTGTTTCTTTTTTGAGGATTTGAGCTCCTCTCTTGAGCCCAGTTATTACATTAACATAGATGACTTCTAAATGCACCTTTGATCCTGACTAGACAAGGATCTTCTAGGCTACAATTTTTCATGGATTTCAAAATTTTTATGCAGGGCATTGAGAAGTTAAAGTGTGATCAAAGGAGGGTGACTAGGATCGTAATGATTCAGAATCATGACATGTAAGACATTGTTGAAGTATCTATGAATATTTAGGCCAGAGAAGATTAGATGAGTGGTGAGCATTGGATGATCTCTGTCTTAAAATATTTCATATGCTGCCAAGTGGTAGAAGTTATAAGGAATCAGATTTTGGCTTAATATAGAACCAGACTTCCTAACAATGATAGCTGTTCAATAATTGGATTTGCTGTGTTAGGGGATATTTCAAGTGGATCCTGGACTTGTTGAAGTTTTTTAAAGAGGAGATTGAGTGGAAATTGGAGGTCTTGTCTAGCTCCAAGATCCCACAAATCTTTTATCTACCTTTGGGTGTGTATTCAGGAAGACCTGGATTCAAATTCAGCCTTAGACAGTTATTAGCTATATGACCCTGGGCAAGTCACTAGACCTCTTTTTGCCTTGGTTTCTTTACTTACAAAATGGGAGTAATAACCGCACCTACTTCACTGGGTTGTTGTGGGAATCAGATGAGATAATATTTGTAAAAAGCACTTAGCACAGTACCTGATGCATATAGAAGTTTCTATATAAATGTTTATTCTCTTCCTTGTCCCTTCCTCACCAAGCCCTTTCTCCCTCTCAGTTTTTCTGTTTGCGTCAATAACATAAACAGTACCCCTTAAAGTGAGAGGTTCAGAATCATCATTAACTCCCAATTTCCTCATGTCCAAAAAGTTACAAAGTTCTTATGAGCAGTGGTGTCAAACTCAAATAAGAAAGCATTCCTATAGGATGCATGTTGACTTAGAAAACCACAAATCCACACTCTGTATGTTATGTTACGTTTTTATTTATTTTTAAAGATATTTCTCCATTGCAGCTTTATCTGCTTCAGGTCTTCCTTGGGAGTGGCACATTGCAATGAGTTTGACACTTCTTCCTAGTGTCTTCATATTGTCCCTCATATCTGTCCCTTTTTTTCTTCTATCGCCATTCTCTTAGCTCAGTTATGAATACATATCTGTAATAACTTGGCAGTGTTCTAATATAAACCTTCTACTTCTGTGAGGTTTATCTCTGCATTTAAAAAGTAAAACATTCCTGAGCCCTTGGGGAAAGAGCCTTTTTTTAGGCCACAGAACCACTGAATTTTAAAATTGGATGGTGTCCCAGGAACCATCTTGTGCAATTTGCTCCAGAAAAAAAACGGTTCTTCTCTACAACATACCCAGCAAGTACTTATGTGACCTTTGTTTAAAGACCTCCTTTGAGGATGAACCCTTTGTTTCCTGAGGCAGCACATTACACTTTTGGACTGAACTAAATGTTGGGAAATTTTTTCTTTCATCAAGCCAACACTTGCATCTTTTGAACTTTTACCCGGTGCTCTCAGGATCAAGCAGAAAAAATCTCTTTCCTCTTACACTTGACAACTTTTCAAAGAGTTGAAGAAAACTACTGTGACCTCCCAAGCTCCTGTCTTGATGGCTCTAAATTACCCTTTATATTCTGAATTCTCTGTGTACTATTAACTGCATTGACCATTTTATATAAACCAGGTTCATTTCACAGGTCCAGTTAATAACCTCCTTCAGCATCCTCGGTTGCCATTTATGCGTGTTAGGCTAAGAGCAGAGTTTAGTCCTCCCCAATGTGCTCCAGCTGTATATAAGGGGAGGTCTGGGAGTATGGAGTGGCCACTAGTGCTGGCACTAGCAAAGCCATGGCTAAGATCTGCTGAATGGGATCACCAGATACAAGGGGTTGCTATTAGAGAAAACCAGACAACCTGGAACTGGTTCAACACTAGTCTGCCTATTGCCTCAAAGGGAAAAGGTGAGAAAAGTAGTAACAGTTTAGTCATCCAAGATATTATCCATATTTCCTAAGTGGTGGCTAGCTAGCTAGGTTAGAGAGTATGGACAAAAGATAAGCAGAGGAAAGCACAGGTGAAGTTATGAGGAAACAGCATGGTAAAACAACAACAACAACAAAAAAAACCCCAATGAACTAGGAGTCCGAAAACCCGAATTCTAGTCTTGATTTTTTTTTTTCCCATCTTGCGACTTTGGACAATTCACTTAATTTTTGTCTTAGTTTTCTAATCTTTAAAATGAGGATGCTTCTGATTTGTAGGGAATATTCACAATTTTTAAAGGATCTAATAAATGTGAAACTTTTTTTTAAAGCTGTACAAATATTTTGACTTTTATGGCGTAGGATGAATGGTTAGTTCATTCATCATCCTGTTCATCTTCTCTCCAAGAAGGACTTGAACCTTAAATATCCTAAACAAACATGTACTGATCACATTTCCTAACCATGTTGGCCATTGCTGATAGGCAGCAAAGTGTAAATCATTTTTCCCTTCTGTTTATTTAATAATTTCATATTTCTTAGAAAGGGCATTATACTATTACTGTTCTTGTAGTTATACTAGAATATATGCTTTCATAAATTCAGCAGTTTTACTGAGATGTAATAAACATTAAGCACTTGTTATATAGAGAGCATTATGATAGGTACAGGGATAAGAGGCAAAGGCATGGTTCCTGCACTCAAGCAGCTTACAGTCTAGGAGAAAGAGACAATAAATACATACATAACACAAAACAAATTATAATAAGTACACAGTTCTATTTAAGGTCTCAGAAGGAAGTTCCTCTAACAATAGGTATAAGACTTTTCTAGTCATTCAAAAATTTTCACATTGTCTCTCTTGTGTCAAATGGAACCATTTTATTGATAATTTTGTTTTAAGTCATCTTTAGTGATGAATATATTCACTCCCCGGTGCGTTATGCTTAGTAATAAAGATCTTAAAAGAAAGAGAAAAAGAAGTTTGACAACACTACTCACATCTAATCTATCTGACAATATATGTACTGTCCCATTACCTCTGTAAAGAATTGAGGGAGGTACGTTTTCTCAACTCTGCTCTGATTCTAAGCTTTGTTGTTATAATTGCACAGTGTTAATGTTGTTGTTGATTTTTTCTTTTTCATCTATATTATTGTAATCTTTGTACATATTGTTTCCTTGGCTCTGTTTTTCATCAGTTCATACAAGTCTTTTCATGCTTTTCTGAATTCTTTGTATTAATAATTTCATATCGTACCGTAATTTTCTGTTACATTAATGTAACACAACTTTTTTAGCCATTGTCTCATCAATGAACATCGATTTTGCTTGAATGACCTCATTTTCAAAATATCTGACTAGGCTTTTATGACTTTGAAATAAAACAAAGATAATTGAACCAAAGAATTGAATCCATTATCTTGGCCTCATTATTCCCATGCCTTAATCAACTAACCTAACTTTTCACTGGTAGCATCTCTATTGCTAGATTAAAAGTTTAGGGTTTATAGGAATGAATAATTTTACTATGTAATGTAAAAATCACTTGTTGGACACTTTGTTTTCCTCCCTCTGAAATATAAACAGAAGCTGACCATATGCTTTGGCGTCAGCTATGCAAATAGTCCCCGCATCACCCAAGATGACACGTATCAGAATAAACATGCACACCCACAGGGTCTCTGACAAGATGCCACCAGAAACTAATGAGTGACTTGGTGCATATTTTAATCTTGGAGTTTGCATTTCCCTTTTATTTTCATAAATACAGAACTGAGAGCCAAAGCATCTCATTAAGCAAAAGTCATAAAGAAAAGCAAATTAAACATAATCCAGCTTCTGACCAACAAAGGGGTCAACAAAATCTCATAATAAATACTTTACTCTTTTCAATAACTAGAATAGTAGTTTAGGGAAAGAATATTTACCTGTAACAGGAAATGTACTGATGAGTGTGGAAAATCAGGAAAAGAATGCCCAGCAGATGGCAGTCCCAACCTATAGTTCTCTTTTGCATTTTTGGCTCTCTCAAATTAGCTGTAGATCAGAGAGCTATATTTCAAAAGAAAATTATGGATCCCTGCATCAGGAACCAACAAAAAATGAACCACTTCTTGTGTCAGTCAGAAACCAGCTCCCTGCGGAAAGAATTTAGCTTATTTGACCTTGGGAAGTAGAGGTTTCGTTTACCTATTGAGAACCAAAATTAGAGGGAAAGACATGAGCTATGTTTCTGATTTCTTCTGTATAAAAATAAATCCAGTGATATCGATATATAGGACAAAGAGGAGCACACCTGATGACATTGCCCCCACACCACAAGGTTCATGTGTATGATGAACACAAGGCAGTGCTTTATATTAATTTAATTTAACACTGCATTCAGGAGAGAACATTTCTCCCCAAATGATATAAAAAAATTCCCCTAAGGAGGTTATAATACCAAGAGATTAGCTAGCATCGAAAATTATAGCTATGTGTTTTGGCTGTTCAGAGTTTGTTATTTAAGTATTTTAATTTTAAACCCATGTTTTGGGGAGAATAAATTTGATTGTCATGAAAATTCACTATAGGTTTCAACTTGACCTGATTCTACTCCAGTGTCCTGTCTACAGAGGCCCCATTCTATCTGCAGTAGAATCAATCTATAGTCAAAAGACCTGAGTTCAAAGCCTGTCATTGACATTTACCAGTCATTTTATGTCTGTGACCAAGTCATTTTATGTCAGTCAGTCTTAATTTGTGATGAAAATATTTGTAGCCTTTACCTTTCAGAGTTATTGGGAAGATCAAATGAAATAATGCATATTTACAATGCAAACTGTAATTTAATGAACACTTATCCAGCACCCACCAGTGCAATGTGCATATGTATCTATGTGCTCATATTTACACAGGTTCATATATTTGCAACTTATGTACTATAGGTAACTTGCTCATTAAAAATAACAAATTGAAGCAAAAAAAATTCCTTGTAAAGTCGTCATTTAAAAATTACAAGAATTTGAATACACCAGCTTAATGCTCCCACATGGCACCTAAGTTGACAAAATATACTTTTATTAACCTTAAAATCTAATCATTAAATGATTACTTGGATCAGCAGTCTATGAACTAAGATACAGTCACATGATATTATAAGTACTTAAAAGGTTTCTGGGTAAATAATACATATTTTCAAAATGAGTTCTCATACTGAGATATGTATTTCTTTGAAGGAACTTTTGCAGTCAATTTAGTAAATAATAAACCCAAATGAGAGCACTGTGTATCCAACATCTCTTGTATGCTGTATAAGGAGTGGTGACTGTGATGTCCATCAATTGCTCACTGCTTAAGAGGTGTTTTATTCTCTTTCTCTTCATTTGGACTTGGTTTATAGAAAAAAAAAAAGTAAAATAAAATTTGTTTTGAAAAAAAAAAAACAGTGTGGGAGGGGCGGAGCCAAGATGGTGTGATAAAAGCAGGAACTTGGCTAAGCTCCTGCACCAACCACCTCCAATATCTGTAAAATATGACTCTAAATAAATTTTAGAGCTACAGAACCCACAAAGTGACAGAGAGAAACAAATCTCCCAGTGGCACAGACTGGGCAGAGCAGACTTCAGGAGAATGAATCACCAGCAATTGTGGTGGTTTCCAGACTTCTCAACACATAAAACACCCAGAGGAAAGTAAAAGGTCAGTAAGGAACTCTGTTGGAATGGGGTGACAAAAGACCACAGTCTAGCCCCTGCCTCCAGGGCAAGAGGTGGTGGAAGCACAGCAGGGGCTGTACCTGCTGTTGCATGGCTGCCTCTAGTACTCCCAGCCTGCTGATCATAGGGGGATCAAGTGACCATTCAGAGGGTAATTGTTCTTGCTTTGATCTGCTTGGATCTGGGTTGCAGTCTTGGATGGTGGTCCTCAGGTGTGTGGCCAGTGTGCCAGAGCTTGTAAGGGCTATAGAGACAACTGCAAAACCCCCAGTAATTTGGGACACAGCTCTCTCCATTCTGGAAGCAGAGTTCTACCTTGTCAAAGAGCTCAAAAGTCAAGTAATGGGCTGGCAGGATGAGCAAGCAGAGGAAGCACAAACAGACCATAGGATCCCTTTTTGGGGACAAAAAAAAATCAAAACATGGAACCAGAAGAAGACAATGAAGTCAAAATTCCTGCATCAAAAGCTTTCAAGAAAAAATATGAACTAATTACAGGCCATGGAGGAGCTCAAGAGGGATTTTGAAAATCAAATAAGAGAAGTGGAAGAAAAATTGGGAAGAGAAATGACAATGATGCAAGAAAATCATGAAAATGAGTCAACAGCCTGCTAAAGGAGACCCCCCAAAATACCAAAGAAAATAACACCTTAAAAATAGACTAACTCAAATGGCAAAAGAATTCCAAAAAGCCAATAAGGAGAACAATGCCTTAAAAAGCAGATTTGGCCTGATGAATAAGGAATTTCGAAAACTCACTGAAGAGAATAATTCCTTCAAAATTAGATTAGAGCAAATGGAAGCTAATGACTTTATGAGAAATCAACATACTATTAAACAGATCCAAACAAATAAAAAAAAATAGAAGACAATGTGAAATATCTCATTGGAAAAACCACTGACCTAGTAAATAGATCCAGGAGAGATCATTTAAAAATTATTGGACTACCTGAAAGCCATGATAAAAAAAGAGCCTAGAAATCATTCTTCAAGAAATTCTCAAGGAAAATTGCCCTGATATTCTAGAACCAGAGGGCAAAAGAGAAATTAAAAGAATTCACCAATCACCTCTTGAAAAAAATCCCTAAAAGAAAACTATTAGGACTATCATAGCCAACTTCCAGAGTTCCCAGATCAAGGAGAAAATATTACAAGCTGTCAGGAAGAAACAATTTGAGTATTGTGTAAACACAATCAGGATAACACAAGATCTAGCACCTCAATTAAGGAATTGAAGTGCTTGGAATATGATATTACGGAATTCAAAGGAGCTAGGATTAAAACCAAGAATCACCTACTCAGCAAAACTGAGAATAATGCTTCAGGGGGAAAATGGTCATTCAATGATATAGAGGACATTCAAGTATTCTTGAGGACAAAACCAGAGCTGAAAAGAAAATTTGACTTTCAAATACAAGGTACAAGAGAAGCATGAGAAGGTAAACAGGAAAAAGAAATCATAAGAAACTTATTAAAGTTGTACTATTTATATTCCTACATGGAAAAACGATAATTGTAACTCATGAGACTTTTCTCAGTATGAGGATAGTTGAAAGGAATATATATGTATAAATTCATATATATGTATGTATAAGAGGGTTTATGTGTGTATAAATATATGTGTGTATATGTGTGTACATGTATACATAGACAGAGGGCACAGTTAAATAGGAAGGGATTATATCTAAAAATAAAATTAAGAGGTGAGAGAGGAATATAATGGGAAAAAGAGAAAGGGAGAGATAAAACATGGTAAATTATCTCATATAAAAGAGGCAAGAGAAAACTGTTACAATATAGGGGAAGAGAAGGGAGGTGAAAGAGAATGGGTCAACCTTACTCTCATTGAATTTGGCTTAAGGAGGGAATAACATACATGCTCAATTGGGTATCTTACCCTACAGGAAAGTAGGGGGGAGGGAATAAGAGGGAGGATGATGGAGGGGAAGGCAGATTAGGGGAGAGCAAGGTTTGAAGCAAATACTTTTGAAAAGGAACAGGGTCAAAGTAGAAAATAGAATAAGTGAGGGCATGGGATAGGATGAAAGGAAATATAGTTAGTGTTTCACAATATAACTACTATGGAAATGTTTTGCATAACTACACATGTAAAACCTATGTTGAATTGCTTATGTTCCTGGTGGTGGTGGGTGAGGAGGGAAGTAGGGACAGAATCTGTAAATCAAAGTTTTTAAAACAAATGTTAAACAAAATTGTTTTTTACATGCAACTGGGAAATAAGATATACAGGCACTGGGGTATAGAAATCCATCTTGCCCTACTAGAAGGTTAGGGGAGAGGATATGAGAGAGCAGATTGAGGAAGGGGGATTCAGGAGGCTCGATATCTTGGGCTGGGGAGTAGGGGAAATATGGGGAGAAAATTTGTAACTCAAAATCTTGTGGTAATGAATGTTGAAAACTATAAATAAATAAAAGATTAATTTTTTTAAAGCAGTGTGTTGAAGTATAAAAAAAGGATTGGAGTTAGAAAGTCTGCTTTCTAATTCTGCTTCTGTTATTAAGCAAATCAAGGCAGTTTTGTGGACCTCAGTTTCCTCAAGTCAAAAATGAAGGAGTTGGATTCAGTAATCTTTAAAGTCCTTTCTGACTATAAATCTGGATCCTGTGCAATTAACAAAAGAAATAATTGAAACTTCAAACCCTGTAGAGGGAAATTTCTCTATAAGGCTCAGCTGTTTTCCTGAAGTTTCTTAAGTTCATGAGATAGTTTAGGAAGTGCAAGAACGAGTGTACACATTGATTTTTTTTCCAGCCAATAAGTAGATGAAGACTAAGAATGAAAAACAGGTTTGGAAAATAGCATGTCAATACCTGGAGAAACAAGACTATTACATTAATTGAGGGAAACGAGAAGAAGTCAGGTATGTGATTATTTGTTAGTTCTTGGCTGTTGTCATTGGTTTTTGTTTCATGGCCTTTGGAGATACAAAGTACCATCTGAGTAAGTGTGTGTGACTATTTGCACTTGGAATCTTCATACCTGAATTAATATCATCCATTAAATGCAAAAGAAAAAATTCAATGAAGCAACATTCGTGGCATCAAGTCAGTGCAGTAGAGAATCTTGGGAGAAAAATTGAAATTATTCAAAGAGATTTAGAAGATAGTGTATATTAAGCTAAAACTGCCTTGAATTTCTGTGCCTCCCAAAAGGTCCCATGAAATGAGGTGGTGTAATATCTGGGATGAAATAAAAAATTTAAATTATTCTATTTGCAGTGAGCAGTCAGGGAGGTTTATTAGCATTTCCACAATACCTTTATTCCTCTTTATCTCTTTGACATTCATCCACAAAATTGATTTAAGCCTTCAAATATTTTATAGGAGTCCAAAGGTAGATAACCCAGGAGTTACCAGGTTTCTTAGTTCTTCCCAAGAAGATAAGGCAGGTTTGGGAAGATGACAAAAGTAACTGGAATGGTTCTTGTCCCCACCTTTCAACCCTGCATTTCCCTGTTTGCAAATCTCCCCTCACTTTGCAGCCTGCTGCTCTGCTCGATGCTGTGAGAAGTTCTTTGCTAAGGCCAAATCCTTTATCTGATTCCCTCCCAAAACCTTCTAGAAGTCGGCTTTTTTGTCCATGTCTCTTGTCTTTAATTCTCCCTTACCTACTGTCTCTCTTCTTACTAGCTAACAACTTGCTGAGATCCTTAAAGGAGACTTTACTTGCCATTCCTGAAAGATGTTTCCTTACATTTCAGTGCCAAAGCCCTAGATATCTGTACTTTCCATTTCCACATCCTTCCCTGACACTCATTTCTCATCCCCTCACTGCCAAATCCAGTTGCCATTTCTTAGTCTTTTTTTTTCCTTGTCTTTTCTGCTACTTTTAGGCTATGAACTCTTTCCTCTTGAATACTCTCTCCTCCCTTAACTCCCATGAAACTGTCCTTTCCTGGTTCTTGTCCTACAATCTGGTCACATCATCTAAATCTTCTTTGCTGGATCACTGTTCATTTACGATGTGTAAGCATTGGTGTCTGTTAAGACTTTTCTGGGCAATGTTTTCTTCCCAACTCTCCCTAATTGATCTTAATAGCTCCCATAGATTTGATTACTCTTTCTATTTAGATGATTCTGAAATCCATATATTCAGACCTGCATCTACAACTTTAAATTGACCATCTTTGCTGTTATTTTCTTCAGTATTTTTTGGGTCTCCTTTAGCAAGCTGTTGACTCTTTTTTCATTTCTCTTCATTCTCATTTCTCTTCCCAATTTTTCCTCTACTTCTCTTACTTGATTTTCAAAATCTTTTTGAACTCTTCTATGGCCTGCAACCAATTGATATTTTTCTTAGAGCTTTTTGATGTAGGAGCTTTTACTTTTTTGTTTTCTTCTGTTTGCATGTTTTGATCTTCTTTGTCACTAAAATAAGATTCTATAGTCTGGCTTTTTTTTTTTTTTTGCATTGTTTGCTTATCTTCCCAGTCAAATACTTGACTTTCTAATTCTTTGTCAGGACTCTGCTTCCAGTGGACTTAGGAGTGGAGGTGGGGGTGGGTGTACTGTCCCAGGCTTGAGGGGTTTTGTGCAGCTGTTTTCAGATATACTTCTAGGGACCTATAAATTTTCAACTCTTCGGAGGCAGTGTGCTCAAAGAAGAGGTGTTTACTCCTCTCCTGGCCTGTGCTCTGGTTTGTGAGTGACCCCAAGCACTCTTTTCTGTCTTGGAACTGTGAGGAGGATTCCTTCTCCACGACTGCCACAAGCTCAACCTTCTCACCCCAGGACCGTGGCCCAGATCCAAGCAGGACAAAGCAAGAGATTCCTGCACTCCCCCTTTGATCAGCCGCTCTATCCCCGACCTTCTCTGGGCCCAGAGCTTCGGAAGCAGCCGCAGCTGCTATTGCTGCTGCTGCAGCTGCCACCCTTGCTGCCCTGGGGATGTTTCCAGCCAGACCATACTCCTTTTTCACTCAGGTCCCACAGAAATCTCACACTAACCTATGCTGTCTTTGGCATTTTGGGGTTGAGAAGTCTGAAAACTGCCACAGTCGTGAGTGATTCAGTCCCGAGGCCTGATCTGGCCCTGTCTGTGCCTGAGTGGCCCGTGCTGGACTGCACTCCACTCCCAGCCAAGTGTGATAGACCCTTCCTGTTGGTCTTCCAGGTTGTCTTGGACTGGAGATTTGTTTCACTCTGTCATTTTGTGGGTTCTTTGGCCCTAGAATTTGTTTAGTAATTTTTTACAGATATTTGGTGGGGGGGCTTGGGAGAGATGTCAAGCAAGTCCCTGCTTTTATTCTCCATCTTGACCAAATTGACCATCTTTGATCCGAAGAGTTTATTGTGCAAGGTAGTGGCTAGTAGAATTGGGCTATAAAGAGACAAGTGAGATACCTGGTGCAAAAACAAGCACCGACCCCCTAGATTCAGACGAGATATAAAACCAGAAACCATTCAGGGTCAGAGATAAGGCATAATTGGCAGCCAGTGCCTTGGGAGCCTGACAGACCCTAACTGGTTAGCTAATGTCTACAGTGACTATCCACTGGTGGTTCTATGTCTCATTGGGTTGTCTCTATCCATGTCATGGCTTTATTAAAGTATTTAATTAAGGTGGCAGAATAAACAAAATACATGAAGATCAAATACTCATATATCACTTGAAACCTATATCAAGATAACTCATTTAGCTGGGTCCTAACCCTTCTTAAGTAACAGAGAAGGCAAAACCCAGACTCATCTTCCAACCAGGAGCTGAGTCAAAGGGTTTTTCACTCATAAACTGGGAGATAACTAGAATTGTGCTAATAGATTCAGGAATTATGGGGCTCCTTTGGTGTCTTCTAAAAAGCCATATATGCAGATTATGGCTGCCAAGAGGTTTTCAGGCAGGTGAAATCCTATTTCTAGGATGTGATTTTTATGCTGGGCTTTAGTTGATCCTTGAGCTTCATTTTCTCAACCCAGAACCAAAACAGGGTGTAGAGTCTGTGCCTATGTGGCACAATATAAACCTGGGCTACACAGCAGGGGAATAGTACGTGTTCTCTGGCACCACATGTCTTCCACATGTGACATTCACTTTTTCTCTGTATCTGTATCTTTTTTCTTTTGCACCTTTTGGAGGGCAATTGGGGTTAAGTAACTTGCCCAAGGTTACATGGCTAGTTTTTTCTTTTTTGTGTGGGTGTTAAGGCCAGAAGGGAACTCGGGTCCTCCTGACTCCGGGGCTGGTGGTTTACTCTCTGCGCCACCTCACCGCCCCTCTCTGTATCTTTAGATCTAGAAAGGGTTGGTTGGGTATCTCCACAGGGAGAAACTTCTAAACCCACAAATGTCAAAGACAGCATAGGTCAGTGTGAAATTTCTGTGGGACCTGAGTGCAATCAATCTCTTTAAAGGAAAACAGTCCAACCTGATTGCCATTGTTTCCCCCCAATCTCCATGAAAATGAGCAGGTGCCCTGCAGGGTGTTTTTGCATGTTATTTCCATAGCCAAGGAAGTCACAAAGATATATCCTGCTACACTGATAAGAGTGTGTCCCCTTCTTTAAGATGCTTAAAATCTACTGTGTCTTAGGTGAACTAAGGGAAAGAAGGTTTTAATGACTAGGCCAAGAGAGCTAAGGAAGACATTGTGATGCTGGGAACTGGCTCTGAAGTCAGAGGCCCTGAGTTTAAATCTTTCCTTTGACACTTGCAACCTGTGTGGCCCTAAGTACCCTAGAGCCTGTTTTCTTATCTATAAAATCAAAAGCTTAGACTAGGTGGCCTCTCAGGTCCCTTCCAGCTATCATTCAATGGCTCAGGTAGAGACTATTTGTGAGGAAGGCAGAGAAGGCCTGAGTCAACTTATTGAAAGTAAGGAAAACCTAAAAGCCTGTGGTCTGGGCTTAAAATCCAAGTACTATCCTCTAACTGCTCATAAAACAATGATAACTCACCTTTGTTTAGCACTTTAGGTTTCATGAAGGAGAAAGAACTGTGTAATGATATATATGCCTATCCCACCCTCTGTCTTCCCTTGGTTTACTAAGTAGCAGATGGGGAGAGCTCCTTAGAGCTCCCTAAGCCTTGGGGGCTTTTAGTCAATTATTAGATAATTTCAAATCCTTAAGTCAATTGTTTTCATTTAATTCATTTGGACCTTTACTTTCTATTTCCTAAATTTGGCTTCACCCTTCAGCAAACTCCTCCCATCCCAGGCTCCTTGTGATTACCTTCAGCTTACTGGGGGGCAAAGTTTACTTTCAAAGCAGAGAAGGTCTTCAGATTCCCCCTAGGCCTATTAAGGGACTGGGAAGATTTTCAAATTCCCATTCCAGCGTTGTATCCCTTCACTGGAAAATAAGTTCATAGCCCAAACACTTAGCATAGGTTTCTTGTGCTCACTAATAATTGCTTGTTGGATGAATGCAAACCTTCATAAAGACTGGTGGAGGAAAGCCCAAAGCTTACAAAGAAATTATGCAAGCAGTGCCGAAAAGATTGCTGAAAATCTAAGCTGTTACTCTCATTATAAATAAAAACAATGGGAACTTAGGACAATATGCAGCAATCAGTTACAGGTGAGTCGTCTGGGAAGCAATGGACGGGCACAGCAATAGTGAGACTGTGTGAATGAAGTTGTTCCTTCATGGCGCCTGGCCCTCCAGTCACAGGCAGATGTGTGACATCGAGGCTTCTTTGTCCTCTGACATCATTCTACCTCTCATCTCCGTGATCTCGTCTACATAAGATTCTACTAGAAAGGCTGCCCCACAAAGAGCTTCAGGAGGGTCTCACGTAAGAAATTAACTCCTGTTTAATGCAATGGAAAACTTGTTGCTAAGTAGAGACTGCATTTAATTAACACCATCTGGGTTAATAAGTTCTATGTTTACAGAGCTTAAAACTGCAGCTTTTAAAAGCCCAAGAAAATCTGTATCTGTGATCTCAATGAGAACAAGTCAGGAGGTAATTAAGATTCTTCTGTTTGCCCAGCAGTAATCCTGCAAAGTAGGGGAGCTGCCTTTAGACCTGGGACTTCCGGAGGTGTGTAGATTTCCATTCCATTCTTTTCTAGAATGGCACTTGGCAAACGGTCCAATTCAGGAAGCATGTTCATCCAGTAGCATTTGGTACAATATATTGGTTGTGTGTGTTTGTGTGTACGAGCGTGTGTGCGCATGCAGAGTCATAGGAAGGAACCTTGAAGCCCTTGTAGCACCCCTAATACCTGTACAAGAATCTTGGTGCAGACTGGGCAGAGTGGGATATGCCTGTATTCTCTGCTCTTGGGGAGGTTGTGGACTGCTGGCTTCTTTGTTCGCAGCAGGGCTAAAGAAAATAAAGAAAAAAAAATTTGTACTAAGTCTAGTACAAATATGGGGAGCCTAAGAGGTGGAGGGGAAACCAAGTTTTCTAAGGAGGGGCGAGCCCTGGCAGGTCAGAAACAGAGGAGACCAAAGCTCCTGTGAGGAGGAGGAGGAAAGAGAAGAGGAAGAAGATGGAGGAGGAAAGAGAAGAGG